>NW_026781986.1:0-600000 GCF_031769215.1 Ylistrum balloti | reverse complement strand
TTATTAGGTTTTTCAATGCCTTTTTTAATTTCCTTCCGATATTTTGAAATATTTTCTTCAGATATGTAAGTAAGTAGAATAGTTCCCATATCACCACTAGAGAGAAAATTATATAACGTTTCGATGAATCACATTCTTCTTCAACAACAGATTGACAGTTTTAAATGTGTTCGGACCGATATAACAAGTGTACGGGACGGTCATAACTAAACAGGACTTTTCGGACCGATATAACAAGTGTACGAGACGGTCATAAATAAACAGGACTTTTCGGACCGATACAAAAAGGTGTACGAGACGGTCACAAATCTTTCGGACAGGTACAAACAAGTGTACGAGACGGTCACAAATCGACAGGACTTCTCGGGTGTATGTGATAAGATGTCGACAAAATTATAATGACATGTCAAACTAGCACAACCGCGATATATTACATTGATCAGTACTAGTATTAATATTTTCATATTTTGTCCTAGTCTTTAGGGATAAATGCAACTTAGCCAATATAGCACTTCATAAAACGGCCATCCAATCATCCTTATACCAAGAAAACGGTGCATTACGGGCTGTGGATGGAAATTTGGATCCTGAATTAGGTGGGGAATCTTGCATGCACACCAGATTCGAAGACACAGGTCAGTGGTGGCAGGTAGACTTTGGAGGCCTCTACAGCGTCACTAAGGTTTCTATACAGAACAGATTCCGTTCAGGTAAGAAAATATTATCATATCACTGTTGTGTAATCACATTTAATGTCCATGTTCATGTCAATAGTATTACCCGTTAGTCTTGGTCTCAGCTGTGTTTGTAATTGTTAATATGTATGTCAAGCGTCTGGCTGTATAGAATGTTGTTGTAACAAGACATGGTGTGGTTTTTTGTATGTGACATGGTGTCAGAAGCGGGATAAAGTGAAATCATTGTCAAAAGATGGAACAGGACAAATACCCCAAAATGGACTGGTCATCAAACGACCTACCGACGGCATTCAAAGCATTCAAAACTCATTGTGAATTTACATTTGGTGGACCACTTGCTGGTAAGAATGAAGAACAAAAATGAAATTATCTAATGCTATGGGTTGGAGAAAAGGGAAGAAACATCTTCTCTACATGGAATGTAACCGCAGATGATAGAAAAAAGCTCGAAACGTACTTCAATGGCATTGAAAATTACTGTAAACCCAAGTCAAATATAATATTTGCACGGTATCGGCTGAAGTCCCGGGTTCAGTCTGAAGATGAACCGTTTGAACAATTCATGACAGATTTGAGAGTCTTATTTAAAGACTGTGGTTATGCTCCTGAGATGGAAGATGAAATCGTCCGTGATCACACAGTCTTCGGTGTCAAGTCAGCTAAAGTTCGAGAAAAACTTATAAATGAAGGTTCTGAACTGACACTACAGAAGTCAATGGATATAGCCAGGACACACGAAATATCACAGAAACAGCTGAAAAGTATGTTTAGTCAAGAGGACCCCAAGGTCCACATCGTTAAACAAACAACGAATAAGACGAGCAGAAATACACAAAGTACGAGACGGAGACATGAAAAAACTGAAGTGAAATGTAACAAGTGTAGGTATGAACACAAATTCAAAGGAGCAACATCTCCTGCATATGGTAAGAAGTGTAATCTGTGCAAAAAGATGAATTATTTTGCGAGCCAATGTCGTAGTGAGAAACCAAAGTACAACAAAAAGAACAGTAAAATGTTAGTACAGGTGGTGGAGAATTACCTCACAGATGGCAGTACAAGTGATGATAGAGAGACAGATTTGTATGTAGGAATGGTAAATGACTTGCCAGTAAACAGACTCAATGATGATTGGACTGTGTTGTATAGTGAATGTAAGGGTTATCTCCCCTTTCCGGTAATTGTTCTGTTAATTTCTCCTGTAGGCGTCTCCCTGCCAAGTTGGCGTCCTTAGTAATCGTGTTTGTTTGCAAAATGAATACAAAAATCGTATACACACACAAAGATATAATATTCTCTACGAGTCGGACATTACATAAAACACAACTACAAACACACTCTATTACTAGCGGGAGTACGGCTAAGGGAGAACTAGGGCGTTATGCCGTCGAATAATAACAATAGTTCCCTGGCAAAACTAAGGCCAACTTAACTAAGGGGGAACACGTTTCGCCATCATCCTCGCCCGTCCCACAATACGTTCCTATGCGCCCTAGTAACCTTCAGCCCAGCTCCCAGCGTCCGCGTTACCCCTTATGCCAATAACTTCCCGGCGTCCGCGCCAAACCCCTGTACTGTTCACTGTGGCAATCCCGGACGTCTGGCGAAGTGCGCTTTCCCCTTTGAGCTTTACAATTATTCAATAATATCTCACCATCAACAAGGCCTTCCTGCTTTGACTCCAGCGGAAGAGAGAAGGACCCTGATGTTCCAACAACCCGGCCTTATATACCCGTAATAAATAACCTAGCTAATAAGGTCGCACTCCCGTTCAACTTCACAGGTGTGCTACGCATGACTACATTTCTATAGGACTGTCACGTGCACGTGATTGGTCACTGAAAGTCGAACTTATACCCCTTGACAATGATACGATAGAATAGGAATTAACGAATACAGGTAACGCTTGTAACAAACTAAGGAGCACTTGCTTTACATAATATACCGAAATCATGTTAATAAGTATCAATTGATAATAAGTTATTTTACAGTTGCATTAAATCACAAAATGTTACATGAACAACAAAATGCTGAGTCAAGTGATGTGAACAAACCCTGAAGTCATTACAGGTGAAAACCTCACTAGAGACATCTGAAGCCATGCTGAGGTCGTATAGTGGTCATGCAATTAAATCAATTGGACGCATTAACAACATTGCAATCTGTGGTAGAAGAGAGCGCTATGGCAAAAGAAGTCAAATCCCTTAAAGAACACCAACACACGCCCATGGAACAGAGGAGGGCGTAAATGTTATTGGCATAATTGTGCTGCGGCGAATCAGGACACTACAAACGTGATTTGAATACAGCTATCGAGAGAGGCAGAATGCGCGCGCCGAAAATAACGCCAGGCGAGCTAATATTGGAGCAGGGTACCATCAAATGGAGGCACCCGGTTTTTCAGTCAGTAATGTCAAACATGTGGACGATGGCCACGGCGGATGTTTTAGTCAACGGAATAAAAGCTACGATCTAAAAGGGCAAAGCTTATAACCTCAAATTAAGTTGATACAGGTGCCACTTTGACGCTTCTTTCGCATGATGTATATCAAGGGATTTCTGAAAATGACCACTAAGGCAACTCCTGGGAAAGGACACATCGGGAATGGAGAGCCCAACAGAAAAAAAAGTTTCAATAAATTGAAGCTGATGGTAACCAAGGCACCAGTGTTGACATACTTTGACACAAACAAACCGATTGTAATGACAGTGGATAGTAGCTCAAAAGGAATGGGTGCAGCAATCATACAGGACAGTAAACCTATTGCATATGCATCAAGGGTACTAACTCCTACTCAGGAACGCTACTCACAGATAGAGAAAGAGACTCTCGCAATAGTGTACGGATGCACAAAATTCCACCAATACCTTTATGGGAGGAAAGTTCAAGTGGAATCTGACCACAAACCGTTACAGAGCATATTTAAGAAGTCTATGTATCAAGTACCTGCTCGTCTTCAGAAACTGTTGCTCACACTCCAAAAGTATGACCTGGAGGTGACCTATAAACCAGGCAAATTGTTATATGTAGCTGACACACTGTCAAGGGCATTCCTAGAGGAAACAGAGGAAACTTTAGTAGAGGATCTTGCTGTCAATGAACTCTATTTGTTGGCATATTTAGCGGTTTCATCAGAAAAGTACAAAACTATCAAAGAAGGTACAGAGAATGACCTAGAGATGTCAAGGCTGAAATAACAAATAATGACTGGTTGGCCGGAAACCAAACAGGAAGTTGATCAACAAATTCAGACATACTGGAATTATCTCAACGAAATTGCCTGCATTGATGGATTGATGTTCAAAGGACACAAACTGATCATTCCAAAGTCTCTGCGACCAGAAATGCTTGACCGGATACATGAGGCGCACCTTGGTATGGTCAAATGTAAGGCACGTGCAAGGGAAGTACTATTTTGGCCAGGAATGAGTACTGATATAGAGAAGGTTGCCACATGCAACATTTGTGCTAGACACACAAACAGCAACGCAAAGGAACCACTTATACCCCACGACATACCAAACCGACCATGGGCTAAAGTGGCAATGGATCTATTTGAACTTATGGGTCAACATTACCTGCTTAGTGTAGACTATTTTTCAAAGTGGCCTGAAATCTCATAATTACAAGGACTGACAAGCAGCTCTATCATTAACCATGTAAAGAGCCAGTTTTCCAAATATGGAATTCCAGACCAAGTCATAAGTGGCAACGGACCACAGTTTGCGAGTCCAGAATTTACCAAATTCTCAAAAGACTACGGTTTTCAACACACTACCATGAGTCCACATTACCCCTCATCAAATGGCCAAGTGGAAAGAATGGTAGAGACAGTAAAGGGACTACTGAAGAAGGCAAATGACCCATACCTAGCAATACTCGATTATCGAAACTCACCGATCGATGGAATTGACCTTTCACCTGCACAAATGTTCTTGGGAAGGCAACTTAAGACCACCCTACCAACAGCAACCCCATTGTTGAAACCACGATTGTCAGACGAGATTCAGGACAGTTTAAAGTTAAGACAATTTTGACAAAGAAGTTATTTTAATAGACATGCAACAAAAGGTCTCAAACCATTACAAGAGAATGACACTGTCATGATGAAAACAGGTAATGAAAGAACATGGACGCACAGCACTGTAGTTGATAAACACCAGACACCTAGATCCAATGTAGTACAGACATCAGATGGAAAGAAATACAGAAGGAACAGGAAGCATCTCAAAGTAACAAAGTCCTTACCTACACTGGATGATGAGGATATAAAGCTGGAGATCACAAGTCCTGCAGTTCTAAGTCCAACAATACACTCCGAGGTTGACCTAAAGCACAACCTGCATGTGTACCAACTGTCAGTTGGTTCCAGTGAATATTAACATATACAAAGCTTAAACAGTTATAGTTCTAGTCAAAACAATATTTAGTTGTGATTTCCTGGCAGGATGTGTTCCAAGTGTTCTGTGACATGTTCCAATACGCGTTCTATTATTATATGTTCTTTGATCTATTCTTTGGTTTCTTAATGTTATACTACTCATTGACGAAGTTCAAGAACATTGTGATTAAGAATTACAACCATTGTATTGCTTTTATAAAAAGACTTTTGATCTGAGAACTGTGCTAAATGATAAGAAATAACAAACACTTGATATGGTAAATAAAACTCATTTTATTATTAGTGTTATAGTGTTAAAGATCTTTCAGTTAAAAAAAAAAAAGAAGAGAGATGTCGTGTAATCACATTTAATGTCCATGTTCATGTCAATAGTGTTACCCGTTAGTCTTTGTCTCATCTGTGTTTGTAATTGTTGATATGTATGTCAAGCGTCTGGCTGAATAGAATGTTGTTGTAACAAGACATGGTGTGGTTCTTTGTATGTGACAATCACCACTGTTATTTCCTTTTTATTGAACACAAAATACTTTTTGAAAAAAATGAGAAAAAAAAAATTCAAAAGGGATTGAGGGGGGGGGGGGGGGGGGGGGAACCAAGAACTACTTGGGAGTTTTGAATTTGTAATTATGGGGGTGACCAAGAATCGACTTGGGAGTCTCAAATTTTAAACTTATGGGGGTGGGGGGACCAAGAACTACTTGGGAGTCTCGAATTTATAACTTATGAGTGGGGAAGGGACCAAGAACTACTTGGGAGTTTTGAATTTGTAGTTATGGGGGGGGACCAAGAACTACTTGGGAGTCTCGAATTTATAACTAATGAGGGTGACCAAGAATTACTTGGGAGTCTCGAATTTATAACTGATGGGGTTGGGGGAGGGGAACCAAGAACTACTTTTGAGTCTCGAATTTATAACTTATGGGAGGGGGTGAGGAGGGGAACCAAGAACTACTTGGGAGTCTCGAATTTATAACTAATGGGAGGGGGTGGGGGAGAGGAGGGGAACCAAGAACTACTTGGGAGTCTCAAATTTATAACTTATGGGAGTGGGGTGAGGAGGGGAACCAAGAACTACTTGAGAGTCTCGAATTCAAAACTTATGGGTATGGGGGATTGGAACCAAGAACTATTTGGGAGTCTCAAATTTATAACTAATGCGGAGGACCAAGAACTACTTGGGAGTCTCGAATTTATAACTTATGGGGTGGGGGGTGGGGGGGGGGGAGAGGAGGGGAACCAGGAACTACTTTTGAGTCTCAAATTTAAAACTTATGGGAGGGGGGTGAGGAGGGGAACCATGAACTACTTGGGAGTTTTGACTTTGTAGTTATGGGGGGGACCAAGAAGTACTTGGGAGTCTCGAATTTATAACTTATTGGGGGGACCAAGACCTACTTGGGAGTCTCAAATTTATAACTTATGGGAGGGGGGTGAGGAGGGGAACCAAGAACTACTTGGGAGTCTCGAATTTATAACTTATTGGGGGAACCAAGACCTACTTGGGATGGGGGAGAGGAGGGGAACCAAGAACTACTTGGGAGTCTCAAATTTAAAACTTATAGGAGGGGGGGACCATGAACTACTTGGGAGTCTTGAATTGAAAACTTATGGGCGGGGGGAACCAAGAACTACTTGGGAGTCTCAAATTTATAACTTATGTTAGTAGTAAAAATAACAGAATTTTATATACACTCGTGTTCAATCATGAGAAATGGAGGACAATATAGAAACGATATGTAAAATATCAACAATCTTCAAAGGTGTCTTCATGCAGAACAAACTATAGTCCGAGATGAGATCGGAAGGGATCACATATTACAAAAGGAACCATGCCAGCTGGTCTCATTAAACATCATCCGGTGATGATGTGGATGGCCTTCAGACAAATTTGGAGACAAAAATAAATATAAAAAAAATGAAAAAACAAATGGGGAAAAAACGGAAAATTAGTTGAGATGTGACATTTCTTAAATTAAACAACAAACAGGGTGTTTGAATTTGATGGATTTCTTGATTAAAAATATTTCAAACATTTTAATACAAATCAAGTGATTTCTTTTAATTTGGTTTAACAGCAGACCGTCTGAGTGACTTTGTAGTGGAAATCTCTGAATCAAATGCCACGGGAGCAGACGGACATCTTGAAAACAGCAGACTGTGTTATAAGTACACCGAAGCTCATGTACCCTCGTCGGAACTGAGGAGCCTGACCTGTTACAATGACACCATCGGACGCTATCTCAGGATTACCAAGTATTCCGACATGTTGCACGCTTGTGAAGTCATTGTAGAAGGTTAGTACATACACGACTGAATATGAGGTATTTGTACAGGTATCAATTAAGGTGTTATATATCGAGAATACAGGCAGAATTTGAAAACCGTTAAAAATTTTGAGATATTTGTCAACACAATTCTTTGTAATGTGATTGATAGTAAATGCACTGTAACACTTATTTGTAAAAATGAGCTGTTCGAAATACATATACCTTGATCATTTCAATAAGGAGAGACTGATTTATTAAAAAAATGTTTACAACAATAATGCTGAAATTATTGGTATTCCACATGTATTTCAGGAGTTATTTTCGTTTTTTCTATGTTTTTCGTTGTTATATTTACGCTACTTTAAGAAAATGATAATCGTCATTTATTGGACGCTTTACTCACTGATGGAACAGCTCCAAGTCTAATGAAATGGCAAAATATCTTATTCCAGTTTAGCGGTAAATGTTGTCAGACTTGACGTTTACTGACTGTAAACGTCGATTTTGCTTGTTAGACCAAATAATGTATTCACACCGGAAATGTAAATATATAGTTTTAATAACATGTGTCTGGTGTCTCATTACTACAGGTAAACCAGTTGCATGTCTCGACAATGCCTGTCTAAACATCCCTACAATTAGACAAGGTGATGGTCAAACTTTACAGGATATAATAAATTCGTGGAAACATCAGTTGTCAGGAACAGGAACTAGGTGTAACTTCCGGCGCAAATGGATCAGTGAGAGAAATGCAAAAACAGCTGGATGGTATTGGTTTGCCGAAATGCAGTAATCACAGAATACCTAACAAACTCGACATGCCTCAAGGATAACAATGTACCACACGGCCACAAGGATAACAATGCACCACACGGTCACAAGGATAACAATGCACCACACGGCCACAAGGATAACAATGTACCACACAGTCACAAGGATAACAATGTACCACACAGCCACAAGGATAACAATGTACCACACAGTCACAAGGATAACAATGTACCACACAGTCACAAGGATAACAATGTACCACACAGTCACAAGGATAACAATGTACCACATGGCCAGAAGGATAACAATGTACCACACTTCCACAATGATAACAATGTACCACACAGCCACAAGGATAACAATGTACCACACAGTCACAAGGATAACAATGTACCACACGGCCACAAGGATAACAATGTACCACACGGTCACAAGGATAACAATGTACCACACGGCCACAAGGATAACAATGTACCACACGGCCACAAGGATAACAATGTACCACACGGTCACAAGGATAACAATGTACCACACAGCCACCAGGATAACAATGTACCACACAGCCACAAGGATAACAATGTACCACACAGACACAAGGATAACAATGTACCACAAAGCCACAAGGATAACAATGTACCACACAGATAACAATGTACCACACAGGATAACAATGTACCACACAGTCACAAGGATAACAATGTACCACACAGTCACAAGGATAACAATGTACCACACAGTCACAAGGATAACAATGTACCACACAGTCACAAGGATAACAATGTACCACACAGCCACAAGGATAACAATGTACCACACAGCCACAAGGATAACAATGTACCACACAGTCACAAGGATAACAATGTACCACACAGTCACAGATAACAATGTACCACACAGCCACAAGGATAACAATGTACCACACAGTCACAAGGATAACAATGTACCACACAGCCACAAGGATAACAATGTACCACACAGGATAACAATGTACACACGGTACCACAAGGATAACAATGTACCACACAGTCACAAGGATAACAATGTACCACACAGTCACAAGGATAACAATGTACCACACAGTCACAAGGATAACAATGTACCACACAGTGGATAACCCAGCCACAAGGATAACAATGTACCACACTTCCACAATGATAACAATGTACCACACAGCCACAAGGATAACAATGTACCACACAGTCATAAGGATAACAATGTACCATACGGCCACAAGGATAACAATGTACCACACAGTCACAAGGATAACAATGTACCACACGGTCACAAGGATAACAATGTACCACACAGCCACCAGGATAACAATGTACCACACAGCCACAAGGATAACAATGTACCATATGGCCACAAGGATAACAATGTACCACACGGCCACAAAGATAACAATGTACCACACGACCACAAAGATAACAATGTACCACACAGTCACAAGGATAACAATGTACCACACAGTCACAAGGATAACAATGTACCACACAGTCACAAGGATAACAATGTACCACACAGTCACAAGGATAACAATGGATAACAATGTACCACACTGTCACAAGGATAACAATGTACCACACAGTCACAAGGATAACAATGTACCACACAGTCACAAGGATAACAATGTACCACACAGTCACAAGGATAACAATGTACCACACAGTCACAAGGATAACAATGTACCACACAGTCACAAGGATAACAATGTACCACACAGTCACAAAGATAACAATGTACCACACAGTCACAAGGATAACAATGTACCACACAGTCACAAGATAACAATGTACCACACAGTCACAAGGATAACAATGTACCACACAGCCACAAGGATAACAATGTACCACACAGTCACAAAGATAACAATGTACCACACAGCCACAAAGATAACAATGTACCACACAGTCACAAGGATAACAATGTACCACACAGTCAATGTACCACAACGATAACAATGTACCACACAGTCACAAGGATAACAATGTACCACACAGTCACAAGGATAACAATGTACCACACAGTCACAAGGATAACAATGTACCACACGGCCACCAGGATAACAATGTACCACACTTCCACAAGGATAACAATGTACCACACAGTCACAAGGATAACAATGTACCACATGGCCACAAAGATAACAATGTACCACACAGTCACAAGGATAACAATGTACCACACAGTCACAAGGATAACAATGTACCACACAGTCACAAGGATAACAATGTACCACACAGTCACAAGGATAACAATGTACCACACAGTCACAAGGATAACAATGTACCACACAGTCACAAGGATAACAATGTACCACACGACCACAAAGATAACAATGTACCACACAGCCACAAAGATAACAATGTACCACACAGTCACAAGGATAACAATGTACCACACAGTCACAAGGATAACAATGTACCACACAGTCACAAGGATAACAATGTACCACACAGTCACAAGGATAACAATGTACCACACAGTCACAAGGATAACAATGTACCACACAGTCACAAGGATAACAATGTACCACACAGTCACAAGGATAACAATGTACCACACAGTCACAAGGATAACAATGTACCACACAGTCACAAGGATAACAATGTACCACACAGTCACAAGGATAACAATGTACCACACAGTCACAAGGATAACAATGTACCACACAGTCACAAGGATAACAATGTACCACACAGTCACAAGGATAACAATGTACCACACAGTCACAAGGATAACAATGTACCACATGGCCACAAAGATAACAATGTACCACACAGTCACAAGGATAACAATGTACCGCACGGCCACAAGGATAACAATGTACCACACAGCCACAAGGATAACAATGTACCACACAGTCACAAGGATAACAATGTACCGCACGGCCACAAGGATAACAATGTACCACACAGCCACAAGGATAACAATGTACCGCACGGCCACAAGGATAACAATGTACAACACAGTCACAAGGATAACAATGTACCACACAGTCACAAGGATAACAATGTACCACACAGTCACAAGGATAACAATGTACCACACAGTCACAAGGATAACAATGTACCACACAGTCACAAGGATAACAATGTACCACACAGTCACAAGGATAACAATGTACCACACAGTCACAAGGATAACAATGTACCACACAGTCACAAGGATAACAATGTACCACACAGTCACAAGGATAACAATGTACCACACAGTCACAAGGATAACAATGTACCACATGGCCACAAAGATAACAATGTACCACACAGTCACAAGGATAACAATGTACCACACAGTCACAAGGATAACAATGTACCACACAGTCACAAGGATAACAATGTACCACACAGTCACAAGGATAACAATGTACCACACAAGTAACAATGTACACACAGTCACAAGGGATAACAATGTACCACACAGTCACAAGGATAACAATGTACCACACAGTCACAAGGATAACAATGTACCACACAGTCACAAGGATAACAATGTACCACACAGGGATAACAATGTACACACAGTCACAAGGATAACAATGTACCACACAGTCACAAGGATAACAATGTACCACACAGGGATAACAATGTACCACACAGTCACAAGGATAACAATGTACCACACAGTCACAAGGATAACAATGTACCACACAGTCACAAGGATAACAATGTACCACACAGTCACAAGGATAACAATGTACCACATGGCCACAAGGATAACAATGTACCACACAGTCACAAGGATAACAATGTACCACACGGCCACAAGGATAACAATGTACCACACAGTCACAAGGATAAAGGATAACAATGTACCACACAGTCACAAGGATAACAATGTACCACACAGTCACAAGGATAACAATGTACCACACAGTCACAAGGATAACAATGTACCACACAGTCACAAGGATAACAATGTACCACACAGTCACAAAGATAACAATGTACCACACAGTCACAAGGATAACAATGTACCACACAGTCACAAGGATAACAATGTACCACACAGGATAACAATGTACCACACAGTCACAAGGATAACAATGTACCACACAGTCACAAGGATAACAATGTACCACACAGTCACAAGGATAACAATGTACCACATGGCCACAGGGATAACAATGTACCACACAGTCACAAGGATAACAATGTACCACACAGTCACAAGGATAACAATGTACCACATGGCCACAAGGATAACAATGTACCACATGGCCACAAGGATAACAATGTACCACACAGTCACAAGGATAACAATGTACCACACAGTCACAAGGATAACAATGTACCACACAGTCACAAGGATAACAATGTACCACACAGTCACAAGGATAACAATGTACCACACAGTCACAAGGATAACAATGTACCACACGGCCACAAGGATAACAATGTATCATACGGTCACAAGGATAATAATTCACCACACGGCCACAAGGATAACAATGTATCAGATGGCCACAAGGATAACAATGTACCACACAGTCACAAGGATAACAATGTACCACACGGCCATAAGGATAACAATGTACCACATAGCCACAAGGATAATAATTCACCACACGACCACTAGGGTTACATTTTACCAGATAGTCACACAAGGATTCCACTGTAGCACACCACCCACTATACAAGGACGATACCGAAGCACACATCCTCAAAGACATTAATGTACCACACAGCCACAAGGATTACACTATACCGGAAAGCCACACAAGGATTCCACTGTAGCACACCACCCACCATACAAGGACTACACTGTAGCACTCCACCGACCATACAAGGACTACACTGTAGCACACCACCCACCATACAAGGACTACACTGTAGCACACCACCCACCATACAAGGACGACACTGAAGCACACCACCCACCATACAAGGACGACACTGTAGCACACATCCTTAAGGATTACACTCTTCCACATGGCCACAATGGTTACATATCAATGTGTTACATCATTAGTGTAACAATGTGCCAAATCTTTATCATTACACTGTGACACATGATTAGTATTACACTGTGACACATCATCAACATTACACTGTGACACATCATCAACATTACACTGTGACACATCATCAACATTACACTGTGACACATCATCAACATTACACTGTGACACATCATCAACATTACACTGTGACACATCATCAACATTATACTGTGACACATCATCAACATTACACTGTGACACATCATCAACATTACACTGTGACACATCATCAACATTACACTGTGACACATCATCAACATTACACTGTGACACATCATCAACATTATACTGTGACACATCATCAACATTACACTGTGACACATCATCAACATTACACTGTTACACATGATTTATATTATACTGTGACACATCATCAACATTACACTGTGACACATCATCAACATTACACTGTTACACATGATTTATATTATACTGTGACACATCATCAACATTACACTGTGACACATCATCAACATTACACTGTTACACATGATTTATATTATACTGTGACACATCATCAACATTACACTGTGACACATCATCAACATTACACTGTTACACATGATTTATATTACACTGTGACACAACATCAACATTACACTGTTACACATGATTTATATTATACTGTGACACATCATCAACATTACACTGTGACACATCATCAACATTACACTGTTACACATGATTTATATTACACTGTGACACATCATCAACATTACACTGTGACACATCATCAACATTACACTGTGACACATCATCAACATTACACTGTGACACATCATCAACATTACACTGTTACACATGATTTATATTACACTGTGACACATCATCAACATTACACTGTGACACATCATCAACATTACACTGTTACACATGATTTATATTATACTGTGACACATCATCAACATTACACTCTGACACATCATCAACATTACACTGTTACACATGATTTATATTACACTGTGACACATCATCAACATTACACTGTGACACATCATCAACATTACACTGTTACACATGATTTATATTACACTGTGACACATCATCAACATTACACTGTTACACATGATTTATATTACACTGTGACACATCATCAACATTACACTGTGACACATCATCAACATTACACTGTTACACATGATTTATATTACACTGTGACACATCATCAACATTACACTGTGACACATCATCAACATTACACTGTTACACATGATTTATATTACACTGTGACACATCATCAACATTACACTGTGACACATCATCAACATTACACTGTGACACATGATTAATATTACACTGTGACACATCATAAAGATTACACTGTGACACATCGTCACCATTACACTGTGACACATCATCAACAGAACACAGAAACACATAAATAAAATAAAACTGTGGAAAATCATCAACATTACACTGTGACACATCATCAACATTACACTGTGACACATCATCAACATTACACTGTGACACATCATCAACATTACACTGTGACACATCATCAACATTACACTGTGACACATGATAAACATTTCACTTCAACACATAATTAGTATTACACTATGACACATGATTAGTATTACACTGTGACACATCATCAACATTACACTGTGACACATCATCAACATTACACTGTGACACATGATAAACATTTCACTTCAACACATGATTAGTATTACACTGTGACACATCATCAACATTACACTGTGACACATCATCAATATTACACTGTGACACATGATTAGTATTACACTGTGACACATCAGAAATATCCATCCATTTTGGGTTGTCACCTATGTGATGTTTGCATGATGTTAGAGTCTATGTACATATGTTTTTGTGATTTTGTCTTTTGTCGCACTGTTTTTCTGTTTCTCGATGTAGGTAATTAACTGAACCATAATGATGCACTCATGCCATACATCAATCAGAAAGAAGTGGTTGTCCATTAAGGATGTTTTAGCATATCTGATATCTTTTATCCCACTTGTCACCCTGTTAGTTATAATCAATAATTTCAGTGTAAATTCTGTGAATATTGAACGAGAGCGGTAAAACAAGGACAAATGCTATGTTGTTGCCATCAGTATAGTAGGTGTTGGTTGTTGTAATTGTCAATTATTTTTTATTGTTTTCACTTATCAAAATCAAGAATACCATTTGTATTTTGAAATTTAAAGTTCACTTTATTTAAAGCAAAACAATTTTCTATCACCATTCTCAAAGGAGTGTCCACAAGATCTGAATCACATTGACAACAGTAGGCAGATGTGTCCTGCTTTTATATAAGGCAATAAGTTACCATTGTATTGATACCACTAAGTCCAATTATTTGAAAAGTTGCCTCTATCATTGTCCTCTTAAATATTGAAATAATTACTCTTACGAGGAAATACTATACAAGATAGGCTGCCGCCTTACAATAAATACATAGATAAATGATCACTGTGTTATATTTATATATAATATCTGAAATGATTATTTTTTTAACATTTCTTACATTTTCAAATGTAAATTTGTAATATCTTTGAGTCACATGGCTTTGATGAAAAAAGTTACTTTGATACTTGATAGAAGCTGCAAGCGTCTGTTGGAAAAAGATACATAAATTTGTAAAATTGCAAAATAAATATTTCAGTATCATTAACAAAATAATGTTATATAATTATAAGTGATTGATTTTAAAATACAATAAGACTTTATAATCTAGCAATGTTATTCATAGAAGGAGTATTTGTGAATTCTATTTCATATTTCACTGACAACTTAAAGGACAGAATTTGAACTTAACACTATTTCCTATTGATATTGAAATAAAACATTTGCATTCCCATATAAATCAAGTTATAGATTATTTAATTAATTAAGCTACCAATGGTTTTCAAATTTTTAAAAAGTGTTATTTGGTAGAAGAAAATACCAGTAACCAATTATCATGTATTGTCCTTTTTAAAATTTGGATTCACTAACAGAAATTGTCACAATAAAAGAATCTGTTCACAGCATTTGTCTGCGTATTGTTTATTTAACATATACACATGTACATTTGTTTTGTTTGTTTTTGCTCCAGAAGCCATTTAATTTGCAACAAAATAGAAAAGTTTTTGAAAGAGTTGTTAGGAATCAAACTACATGTACTGTATATCTCCTAATAAGGGTGCAGGGCCCAAGTAATTGAAGGCAAGGGCACCCTTAATAAGACTTAAAATTTGAAAGTTTTTTTAAATGAACTGTAGGTGCTATGTATGTAAAAGACAGCTTACAGTTCAACTGAGAGTAAATAGAAATTTGAAATGACTGTACTAGCCCTGAACATTGACGCAACTGGACACTCAGCCAAGAAATTTTCCTGAAAAAAAGGCATGGGCATGCGCCCAAAAAAAGGTCATATACAGTGTATGTATGTGGAATTAAAGTAGCTGTTGAAATTTTTTTCTTTAAATCAAATCATCTATAGAAAGTTAGAAATGATGTTCACAGTATGCTTCTCTGAAAAGTTCTATAATTGTAAAGAAGAAAATAAAAACAATTACTATTGCACTATACGCGGAAATTTACGGTACTTAAAATATGTTTGTAAAAATTCCTGTTGATTTTAGATATGGTTTGTATGTAGTTACAGTTTTAGAATTATATTTTTAAGAAAAGAGGAAATCATTTTGACAAGGATATTATCTGATAACAATGTGCGTAATAGGAACTTGGCATATCCACTGATGAGAAGGGTTGGAAGACAAGAAAAATTCCATGGTATGTACATAATTCAAACACAAATTCAATAAAACTAGGGAAAAATATGAACTAAAGAAAGATTTACAAGGAGACTCCTAAGAAAGTGCAAGAACAAGACTAGGTGTTCAGGAAGAGTAAGTGTCTTCTGCTTCGTCACCAGCCATGTAAATCTTGGTCAGTCCCGGTAAGAAATGTCACATTCACAATGAGAACAAGGATACTAACGAACATCAAACATTTCCAGCTTCATATTGGACAAATTCATCATTTATATATTCCAATCAGCACACTGGAAAATGTTAAAATGAAATTGAATTGGAAACAGCTAGAAGTCATTATATTTTCAATGCCTCTGCTAGGACTCAAACCCAGGCCTTCTGGCTTACCAGTCTCCTGCTCAACCAATAAAACAAAAGTTAAGCTCTCTCTAGCCAAACAGTGTATTGCAGCTAGTATTCACCAATATTTATAAATTATATCTTAAAGAATGAAAAAGAAATACTATACAGCTCCTGTGTTGAACTTTAAAACAATTGTAGAACTTCTAACTGTGGAGAAATAAATCAAATTATAAAGTAAATCATAAAATTTAATTCAGTTTTGAGTTTTGTTGTTCAAGTACTGGTGTGTAGGTCTTCCATATTTTGTAATGGCAATTGTAACAGTCGTAATTGACAATATTTTGCAGATAATTATTTTCATATAAAATAAACAAGACATGAATGTATTAATCAGTTTATTAAGTTTTGTTATGACTTCCGTGATTACATACTGTACATTGACTAGAAATTTTGATAGCATTGCAGATATTATCTTCACACCTGTGTCAGATACATATCTCACCTGTTTCCCTCAGGTGCATACATCTGACAAATACTGTATATAAACATACTCATTTTTCATGCTGTACAAAGGCCTTTTTAAAATTTCTATTTAAGTCTTGACAAATTGGCACACATGCTAACCATTGCACTAAAACGATGACTTAATTTTTACACTAAATAGAATTGCACTCACAATTAAGTGCAGCTTTAAATAACTGCTCTTCAATAGAATAATAATCACACAAGTAATACAGTGTCAGTTTTTATATGTTGGATCATTCCGTGGACAAATAAAATAGCTGATTAAAAGTAACCACAAATTTCACCAAAAAAATAAATCAGATATTTGTGATTTTACAGTATCTGCAGATGTGAATGGCCATTCACAACAAAGCAGTAATCAAGACATTTGACAAATCTAGCTGAGTGCACTACTGAGTGGAAACTTCAGAAGTTCACAATACATTTGTGTCTAGGTTGTGGGTGTTTTGTGGACAAGTCCAAACATGAAATCTAGCCAATGTAAAAACACAAATAAACACATCCTTCAAAGAAGCTCTCACTTTCTCTCACTTTCCATCTCCTCTACCTTAACCAATTGTGATATTTCTTATTCAATGATTACATACTGAAATCACTTGCATTTTACTATAAATTTAAATTTTGTATTCATACAGAAGACTTCTTTGACTGTTAGTAATCAAAATTTTTCTGTTCTGTTCCAAGGAACAATGACCTTGGTGCCTTAGGAAGTGAGAAAATATCTATCATATTCCAGAGCACAATAGGGTATCACCACAAGGACCTATCACAATTGACACTTTGTAATAAAGGGGAATAACTCTAACATTGACAAAAAAAAAGTTTTGATTCTAAATTATCTAAACATCATGTCAACTGTTAAAAGAGAATTGAATGATTATTTCAAAAGTTTTCAGGTGGAAAACAATTTTGCAACATACAGACTTGATCAAGTGAAACCTACATCATTACTGCATCTTATTTACTATTACACAAGGCCAAGACAATACAGGAATTGATTTTTTTAATCTCCCCTATGTATCATCTGTGCAGCAAACACAAAATAAGTGTACAGAAAAAGCACAAGTGATCTACAGTATTTCTATTTTAAAATCTCTCCCATTTCAATCAATATATCACTATCTACCTCTCGTATCATTTTTTTGTGTCGAGAAATGGATCTCATATCTCAGTCTGCAGACCTCTTATCTCTCCCTTTCTCCTACTCCTAAAACATCATCAGTCTCTTAAAAATCTCTCATTTCATGTTCCAACATTTCTTTCTCTCCCAATTCTCTCTTTATCTGTTTAACTTTGTCCAGTAAAAAATAAACTTTGAGCAAGCTGGAATCCTCTTTCTCGCCATAAACACTAACACAATCTGTATAAATGGTAAATGTAAAAATCCTTATGCATAAAATACAGTATACCATCGCTATGATTTCAAATAAAGTCCTGGTGAAGCAGATCTGGAATAACACTTATCTCTTTAATCTTTTACAAGACACTTGACTGTTATACCTGGTACTTGAGTCAACACAACAATTGGACAATTACAGCAACTATATAATTTAAGTAATAAAAACAGATTAATTTCCGAAACAAAATTTGGATTTGAAACCTGGCCCTGGTTGATCAAAGACTGGTTAGAGATAAGGAGTGGTAAGCGAAAATTTTCAAATGTAAATACAACAAAATTACGTTTGTAGAGACAAGTCAAACTGATGTTTTTGGGTGTCAAGTTCTTTTTTAAAGTCCTTGTTTGTTCAGTGGCAATAGTTCAAATTTTTCACAAAACCACTGGTTAACACGAAATAACCTTTGAGCAACTGGGGTCAGATTGTAACTTGTGCAATATTCACAGTATTTTCCTTTATTTTTAACAACGATTAAAAGCCAACTTTATAACAGACAACATCTGTTCGTAAAACCACAGTATATAAAAACACCAAGCGAGTTGGTACACTTTATATAAAAACTAAAAAATATTTGAGACAATATTGACAAATTATATTATGCTAAAAACAATCAATCTTACTCTATGTATTGTACCAGATAAAATGCAAGGAAAACTGATCCTCGGAAAATGGTAAAATTCTGAGATACAAGTACAGATATATCATGATTAATTAAAAAATCACCAATAATCAATTAAGTAATTTTTTTCGTGGTGTCTTTTTTAAAGGGGGGATGGAGTTGAACAAATGCTGTTATGTCTTCAATGAAGGATGCTAAGTTTCTGGACCCTTAATACCCTCAAGGCATGAAAGGTGGCTAATAGGAAATGTTATATAGTTAAACGGATTATTCACAACAGGCAACGGGTCTGGGTTAGTAAATTTATCAGTCTGACGACCAGTTTCACCCTCTTATAGGGCTTCCTCTGGAGATCAGATTTATCTTAGTTATAAGCAAGCTTTCATTGCAAAAGAGACTTCTAACGAGCCCCCCAAATTACCGTAAAGTGATTAGACTTCACTAAGCCGTAAGGCATGCATCAGGATGTTACTACAGTAAGGCAAATTAAGAAGATATCTACGGTTTAAATTTCAACCAATCAATGACAGTGGCAGCCATGTTAAAAATGCAATGACAAAATAAATAAGATGAGGGACTTTTATAACACATCAAAGACTTGAAGATGGCCCAGAACAACATTTCTCAATGATTAAGATGTATATAATTGCTGTGGTATCTTTTGATTTACAAATTTGATTGAAACCATTTTGCAAAATGGTATAATGGCAACTTCATTGAATCAAGATTATTTTTTCAACCATTACCATAACTACCAGCCAAATGACAAAAGATAGAGACAATTTGAAAAGTTCCATCAATGTTTAAAATCTCAAGTGAATTATAAGTCACTGACTACTCTATTTGTGATTTATGTAAAAAGACACCAACATTAGAATGGAACGCATTTATACATAGTATTATCATACTTTCCTAACAATGTATTGTAGAGGCTACCCAACCCAAAGTATAGCTAAGCATGGAAAAGAAGTTTAATGAAAGGAATTTATCTAAGTGTGACTTTATCAGAAATACAGCGAAGCAAAGTAGAGAATCTTGATATCAGGAATTTTCTTCAGTGTAACTTTACCAGAAATAGAGCACAGCATAATTGAGAATCTTTATACATATATATGGGATTTAGCTAAATTGTGCATACAGATCAAAGTGTGAAGGTTAGTCTGGGAAATACAGGTGACATCTTTCCTCTGTGTAGTGCATTGATTACATAGGAATGGAATAATACTGTAACATGGATACATAAACTTACTTACACAAAACAAAGAAGTACTTTGGCAAGGAAGATAATACAGTCGTCTTCAAAATGTTTAAAACAAAAAGGGACTATTAATCAAAAGAAATAAATATGATTAAGTACAGAATTAAATACAATAACAATAATAACTTCACATAAACAGTATCTGCTACTACCTCTGTGTAAGCGAGTCTTATGGTCCGATATATATGGCTGAACTGACTTGAACAGAGCAGTGTGGGAGAAAATGCTCTCCATAATAAGGTGGTTATGTATTTGTATGATGAAAAATATGCATAGAACAGAATGAGTTTGATAAGGTATGTAGCTGCAGACATCACTTCATAAAAGTAAAAAGGAAGAAAAAGAGAGGAGGAGGGTCAAAATTAGATGTGACAACAAATTCTTTTATGTAACTTGTTCATTTCTTTTTTATCATAACTAATTGTAAAGAATGGAAATATCTTCATTTTTTAAAAGGGATTCAGCCCAAAATGTGTCACAAAGTGTCTATAGTGAAGCAAGTTGTATTTTCAAAACATGTATTGTCTAGAAGCAGGCGTTGTATTTGATACAATATATCCAAAATCACATTGCAATAGGTGAAATGTTTCCTGGAGCAGGACTGGGGCATGGCAAGGTGTTCACCTATCTACAAAAAATAAATGATGTTATCTGCTGATGTTGCCAGAGCAACAATATTCGTCATGGAGACAACGCCTGGTGAAAAGAGAGTTGCTGAGACAGAAAACCTGTCACCAACCAACTATGAAAAGTACTGAGTCCTAATCTTAGGTTAGGGCGAAGCAATATATATATAAATGCAGGTATTTAAAATGGGTTGGAAATGTAACAGAGTAACGAGACAGGGATCCTGCATCACTGAGATAAAAATCTCTTGGTAGGGAGCATTAATTGATGAGTAGATTGTATTATGCATTTCTAACTATCTACAGAAAACCATATGTTTCCAGCAATAAGCCCATGCATGTTAATAAGCCCGTACCTGATAAAAAAGCCCGCCAATAAAAACATGCTATTCAGTAGAAGTAACAGTGATTCCCTTGTCATGCAATAGGCCCATCCCCATGAATTTGAATCTGAGGTTATATAACTTTGTCCCCCCACCTCTCAATACACCCACACCTCTCAATACACCCCCTCCCCTGGCTTATTGCGGGATACATATGGTTTGTTGTTAGTACAATATTAACAAGTGCCAGGTGTAGAGGATCTAGACAATCATAAAAACAGAAATCTAAATAATGAAATTGGATCACATTGAAATTAATTTTTCATGTTTTTTTTTATAAGATCCAAGTGTTTTTACAAACCAAACATAATGAATAAACAGTTTAAAATTTGTTGAATTCTAACTAATGTATTAAATAGAAAAATGATAATCTCAAAAAAAAAAAAAAAAAACCCAAACAAAAAAAAAAAAAAAAACAACAAAAAAAACCAGTATTACATTTGCATATGATGCCATTTTGAAGCAAAAACTGAAAATACTTCTGGAGGGTTTGGCAACTTAAATTTAAGTTTCTCATCCTAAAATCACATTGGTCCTCACATCTGATGGTCCTCAATTCCTATGGTCCTCATTTTTCACGGTCCTCGCATCTCATGGACCTAAAATCTCATCCATGAATGAAAATGCCATAACAAAATATACAATAATTCAAATGACAAAAAGTAATTTTTGTCTAAAATTTGCATCACAAGTTGCTCCCTTCTCCCCTGAAATTCTCAGAAGTAATGTTTCCAATGAAGTGACATCTGAATACCAACAAAGATGCAAACAAAAAGTAGAGTTGTTCCAGGGGGAAGACCCTAATGACTTGTCGCAGAGAACCACTGATTCAGTTGAAGTGTGTAGCTGACCATCATTAGAAATATTTAAAATCAACTTTGAGTTAAAAACCACATTTCTGTACAACAGTATCTGTTTAACCTGGACAGGCACACAGTGTAAACAGTATTACAACACAAGGTGAGCACCAAAGCAATAAAAGTATAAAATTGAGATAAATCTTTTCCCAACTGATGTATGTGTCCTGGTAGTAGCATTTTGCCACCATGTATTCTCAACCCCGCTTACACGCACTCTCTCCTGGGTCCTAATCATTTAGGAAGCCTTTCACGGTTTTGCTTCTATCTCAAAGTGTTTGTAGATGGACGTCACATATGCCATGACAGCTTGCCAATCTGGACGTTCCATCACAACCATGTCATTAATATTCTGAAAAGAAAAAAAAGGAAAGTCGACTTCAGAGAAAGGAAAAGGAAAAAAGCGAATATTTATGAGCCCACAGAAAACTTGATAGAGATAATGATTAACTATTGGTTCATTCTATCATTCATTGGAACCATAAACACATCCCGAATAACTGTTTAGACATGGACACTTTGTATAAAATGTGTTCAAAGGAGTAAAAAAAAAAATCAAATTTTTTTCGCAAAAACAAAATTTGATATTGTAATTTGAAACAAATGTAGCAACAAAGACATTGACCTTTCACATTTACATCTCAATATGGCTTCAACAATAACACAAATCCTCCCAAGCCTGAATCTTATTCCTAACCAAATAAGAAACAACTCGCATGAACCATTTCTTCCACTGTTAAATCTCACAATGGTGTCCTTACTTTCAGAAAAGAATAATCTTAACAATATTAACTGTAACATAATTTAACAGGCAAGATGTTAAACAAAATTTCAAAAGTTCAACAGAAATAGATATGTTTGAGTCTCTGCAGAAAGTAACAGTGACCTAGACCTTTGTCACTGATTTCTGCAAAATACATGGAATTTTGATCAAAGGACACTGTATAAGAAGCTAGATTTTGAATGACAAATGAGAATTACAGGGAAAAAAGTGGACAGATTGCATCATAAAGTAAATACTGTCAAAGTGGCAGGTTTTACCATGAGGTATCACCATTACACACATATCAGCCTTACCAGGATTGAAGAAGATATCCCAACACTCTCAGCAGCTTCAAATGCATAATTGAAGTTTCTTCTCTGTAAAGATAAAATATGATATGAAAGAACTTCAAATTTATTGAAAGTTATCTCCCCCTACACTATTTTTGATGGGGTAACATGCGAGTTAGTTGAGGATTTATGATCCATGAAATCACCTATAACTTCGTATCCACATATCTACATAAACACCTTAATGATGAAAACTATACATAGTCTAGCAACTTGTTGAATCAGTTTCAAGTGTAGATGAATATAAAGACTGCCTAGCCAGCAGTGAAAAAAAAAATAAAATTCAGCTGTAACATACTTCATGAAAACTTCTAGATTTAGCAAATATACATCTACAATTGTAACAGTAATTATTCACTAATCTGCGATCTGAATATTGCAGACAGCTGTGATAGGAAGGTAGATTGAAAAAGGCTTTAACATTAAAACTAAACAAAAAAGGTAAATGAACACATTATGAATTATGATGCAAAGCCGTCGGTTTATAGAGAGATTAACTGCTAAATTTGTGGGTTATTCCAAAATTGTTGCTAAGTCTGCAATTTATAGAGATTTACTGCTGAAGTAGTGATTCATTCAACTTTGATATTAAACCTGCCAGTTATAGGATTTACAAGTCAACAAGTTATAGTTAGCATTATACTTAACCTGTGGGTTATGAAATGCTAAAACACAAAGTTCTTTTATGTGTTACTTCAAACTTGTGATTGATCAGTATTTTGATAAGTAAACATATTGATAAAGGATGAGTTTCTTAAGATCTGGTAAGGAGAAAATAAGCAAGATTAACAGACCTATCTACATAGGAAACAATCTGTAGACCAAAGTTAGACTCCCTATAATATCTTCCATAGATGCAAGAATTATTTTTGGTATGCTAAATCTTGTCTCACTATAAAAATGTACATCTCCAGATGTGATATCTTCATCCAAGTTATTTGAAAGTGATCTAGACATCTGTAAAACTTTGACATCGGAAACTTATAAAGTCTAGATTCAAAGATAATCTCCCAAATCCTGTCAAAACAAGACAGAATCAATTCAGAGTTGTAAGGACTTTTCCCGATACATCAACAGGCTACAGCAGTTTCAAGGTAAGACTCACCTTGTCTTCTGAGGAGAGATCAACATATGGTATCTTGCTTGGGAGGTAGCTATGTAGCAGGGCACAGAACGCCAGTCCATCATTCCAGCTACTACTGAAGTTAGTGATGTCTACCTTCTGTAACACACAAATAGATCAGTAAGTAGGGAACCAACAATAACAGACTTGAAATAATATTGATAAAGGGAGGTAATCAGTAATTTGCCTCATATACAACCTTAAAAGCTGCTTTAAAAAAAAAAAAAAAAAGGGTTTATCACTTTTTAAAATTAATTAATTACAATTATCTTCAAAGCATGATTTTACAATGATTAATCAAAAGAGTAGGCGAAGGGTAAGACTATCCTAAAAAGTTTTTTCCAGATATAAATTTGGCTATTATTGTTTAAAACATAACGATAAAACCAATCATTAAAATTTGAAGTGATAAATCATTTGGTCCCTGTTGAGCAACTTGTATAGATCCAAGTTATCACCATATTCAAATTACTGTGATGATGACGACAACTTTTGAAAAATGTATGGTAAAGACAGAAAGAGATTAATTCCACAATTCCAATATAATTTTCTATATTTTGAAAAATGGCAAGATAACAGCATAAGTAGCTTGAAAGAAATATACAAGAAAGAATTACTGTGAAAATCTAGAGATGTAAAAAGACAAAAAAATCAAAACTAAATATGAAATGTATTTCCTTAATTTTCATTGGGTTTTTCAACATTATTTTTTAAAGGACTAAATTTCAAGCAACACTAATTGACACAAATGTATACAAATGTATTCAATGAAAATCCTGCTTAAATAAGGAAAAGCATCACTTATTTCATCGTATATGGTGGTCAATACTTTTCTAAAATGACCACTGGTCAGTGACTACACTTACTGGATAATTTATAGTTTTTTGCTGACACCATTTGAGCAGAGCATTCCTCTTCGAGCCTCCCATCTGTTTTGACAACATGCTGAGTGGATCTTTGGAGCTCACCTCTTTCCGGTCACCGCTTTCCACCAGGCTACGAAGACAGAATAAAATATTTCACTCGTGGAAAAGAAGGTACATGTATATGTCAATTAATGATACTGTACTTGTCCCACAACAGATGTGGATGTGATCATTGATGGAGAAGTATGAGAATATTTATTACCATGCTCGTATAGCCTTGTCATTTAACTTGCACATGTCACTTGTTTAGTAATTGTCTTTCTACAGATATGAGTAAGAATTGAGGTGATTTTCAATGTCAAACATATTAGAATTAGCTGTCGTTTGGCTGTGTTAACAGGAAAACAAAAAAATTCTTTAATTTATTCCCATGACAGACAGAAAGTAAAATTTGATCATAACTAAGTTGGTCTCAGGCTATTTAATCTTTTTCCATGATGGAAAGAAAGGAAAATTGGAAAATAACTACCTTAGATCATAGGTTCCTGCATGGTCTTAGAGATTTATGAATATAGGATAACTAGATAGTTTATTAGGCACCTGTGCTTAGATTGTATACACGTGTTCTGTAGAACTCACCCGACCGTACTGCTGCGTCGTATACTAGACGAAGGTCTATTGGAAAGTATAGATGTGATTGTCGGGGATGTGTCAGTTTTGCTGCTAGGGGGCGCTGACTTTGGCCCAGTTTCTAATGGCGAGCGAGGACTATCAAAGGACAGCATACCAACTGAAAGACGTATAGGTGAGGGTTTCTCAGTCTTTTTTAGGGCAGAACGGAGTGTGACATCTGGAGTGCTTGTGTTGTATAAAGGAGATCCTTCAACATTCGGAGAGGATGGAGACTTGACAAGGTCCTGGAATTCACGGATACCTGACAAAGAAGTCCCATCTGTGGTGTCTGAGTTCCTCCGTGAGCTACATGTACTGGAATGAAGAGATGAACAACCGCTCTTCACTTGTTCCTCAATGGAGCGAATCAAGCTTTTTACAGACTGGGTAGCATTCTTATCCTGGCGTTTGTCACGTAGATGTAGCAATTCCCTGTCAACTGTACACATAACCTTTCCTTTTAATTCTGCGTTTGACATGATAGACTTTGGCGTACTACTCTTTTCATCAAACGTTTTCTGAGACTTCAGTCGCTCATTCTCTTCTCGTAGCTTTTCAACATCCATCTGCAGACTGGCAACTTTTTCACCAAGAGTGGCATTGTCCTGCTGTATTTTATCTCGGTCTTCCTGTGTCTCGGCACGGAAGTCGTTTGCAACCAGTACTGCCACCTGGAGGTCTTTTTGAAACTGTTGCCACTCCTCGGTCTTTTGCTCCATCTTCTCCCGGAGCTCCATCGCCTCTGCTTCCAATTTGTTTTTATCTTGTGAGATAACATCAAGTTGTTTATGTAACCCTTGAACTTCCACTGCCAGACACTTCTTGTCCTCTCGAAGCTGGTCTACCACTTGTGCTTCCTCACCCAAACGTTGCCGAAGTGACTCAATTTCCATCTTATTGTCTTCACGTTCTTTTTCCGCACGTTCTATCTTATACTCAAGGTCGTGCACTTGTGTTCGCCCATTATTCTTAGCCACCATGAGCTCATCATCCCTGGAACGTATTGTCTCCCTTAGATTGTCCACCTCATTTTGACTGTGGAGTAATTTTTCCTTAGTATTAGCACATTTATCCTCCAATTTGTCTTTCTCCTGTAGGGCATTATGAAGCAGTTCCTCCAGATCAGAGCGCTTAGATGCAGCACAGTACTGGTCTAGCTCTTGGACACGTGTCTTCTCATTCTCCAGCAGAGTCTTGTAATGGGAAATCTCTATTCTATTATTTGCCACTTGTTCCTTCAGTTCAGTATTAAGCTGTGCATAAGAGTCACGCTCAGATCTTAAACTGGATGCAGTGTCCTCCAACAGTAAAGATTTGTCACGTGCTGTATCTACAACATCTTGTGACTCACGCAAGTCTTGCTCGCAGTTGTGAAGTGCATTTGCATATTCATTCTGCTTGCGTATCATCTCCTCTCTCTCGTCCTGACCCGCCTTTAGTAACTCCAACAACTGCAGTTCCCTGTTGGTAGTGTCTGGTAATGTACCACTTATCAACAAACTCTTCAGCTGTTCAATCTGTATGCGACAATGTTCTAGTTTCTCAGTCTGAGTACAAAGAGACTCCAACAGAATGTTCCTTTCATTAAAGAGACGCTCGTTTTCATCAGAGAGCTCATTAACACTGTGCTGTAGGTCGCCAAGCTCTTGCAATGTAGCCTGCAGTTCCTCATTCGTGCTGTAGTGGCTCTCCTCCATTTGCAGTATTCGCTCTGTCAGTCCTGCTACGCTGACCTCACTAAGAGCATCACTGCTCTTATTACTTCCCTTCTCCCAGTTTGCGCTGATTTCCAGTGAACACAGCGATGGATGCTCAGGTACTTGGCTACAGATGTCATTGAGTGACATACCTGGCTCCGACGTCACTGATCGGTCAAGTGTGTCAAATTTACCAGTGTTACAACGTCCATCTGTCGACAAACTGTCACAACTCATACTCTTTGGAACATTCCCTTCAACAGATTTACCTCCCTTGGCTGCCTGACTCTTTAACCGAGACAGCTTCTCTGTGTCTGTAATCTGTTCAACAGGATGTCCTAGATCCTTCAGCTGAGCCATGTACAATTTATTCTCTGTCCTTAAAAACTGAATTTCATCCTTTAAATCATGAGAAGGAATTTGTTCCTTTAAATTTTTTGTTTCATATTTGAACTTCTCAATTTCTGCTTTCCTGTTTTCTGCCACTTGAACTAACTCAGAGATTCTTGCCTCAAGCAATTTTTTGTCCTTCTCAAAGTTGGCAAGAAGTTCTGCATTATATGCCATCACATCAGCAGGAGCGGAAGTTCGTTTACGTGCTAGCTTGTCTTTACTGACATTCTGTTGACTGTGAGCCCGTTTCATTGCCTGCATCCTACTGGTGTAGGATTTCTGAGGGGTGCCCCTTCCTCCACTCTCACTGCTACCATTGCCCCCACTCTTGTCTATGTGCTGAGTGCTGGAAGCTTTACGTATTGGGGCTACAATAAAAGCCTTGACCGGCTTTGGTTTAACAAAGCCCTCTTTGTCTTTCCGAACGTTTTCCTTATTGCTTTGCTTTCCTGGGTGATCTGCCTTCGGAAGACCTAGACTGGATTTTGGCCTATGATCAACGTAAGCAGAAAGTTTTTTCTTCTGGTGTAAGGACAGGTTTTCATAGCTCTTGCTGAGGTATGGCTTTCCAAGTGGAGAGCCAACAGATTTGCTCTGCAGAGGAGTCTTCTGTTTCGAGGAAAGACTCATATGGTCTGATTTGGATTCCTTGAAGCCGCGACTCGATTTAACAGGGGTAGCCTTTATGGGTGTGGAGGTCTTCTTCACTTTCACGTCGGCCTGCATGGTGGCAGTTTGGACTTGTTAGGGAACCTGTCAAAGTACAAAAGGAATCAATTAGGGAGCAGGTCAACATTAAAAACCAGATCTGTTCTTAATAAACAGAGGTGAAGATGACTGGTGATGTTCATGTCTTATCTATATGCAACTTAAATGTATGAAATGAGTGAAAACCAGAAGTTTCATATCATATCTTTTTTTCATGTTGTTTTCTTCTTTCTATTTTATGTCCAATCCCCCTGCCACTAGTTACAATATGTTCCTTAAGCTTTGTCCATAAACTTTGAAGTCATGAGGGTATTCCTATCATTTAATTTTAATCCCGTATCTTTCATATGGTCTTAGAGTAAAATGAAAGTAAGACTTTACTTCAGAAATCTGTATCAGTATATATATATATATATATATACAACCATTCCCCTATCTACACAGTAGATACCAAATGAACGAACCTTCAGTACATTGATCCATCTTACTATAGACATTAAACAACACAAACATACAAACCTGTCATTTCTTCTACATCACTGGAGATCAAAATAATGCCAAACTAAAGAGCAAAGGTTTCTCAACCTTGATATATATATATAAACGACAATTCCATTTTTGTTTTACCTCCATATTTCAAAATGAAAGTCTACAATGTACAATACCCTTGATGCAGTTAGACTTTCTTCTAACAACATAGCCTGCTGGACGGAGAGCTATTCATTTCATACTAAATACATTCCCAAAAATCCATTCCACATAACAATGACACTGTCTCATTAACTCATACAGTCACCAATTTTGACAGCACAGCTAAGTTGTCTAATGACACTAGCTGGAAGATGAGACAATTATGAAATCCAGGAAAGGAGAGCGATCAGTAAGTATTCAAATACACTGTAATCACATTAAAGAAGCACTTTTAACTTTGATCTGATATAACTTAAAGCCAATTACTAATTAAAATTTTGTTGACCTACCAATTAAAAATTTTATATTTGTTTTTTGCAGTCTCTCAAGAAAGACACTTTTTCATAAATGAAGACAGCAGTGTTTACAGACCTTTCAATGGCATTTCAACAAGAAAATGCAGAATTTTTACAAACAAATCACATTTGCTTTCAACAATATACAACCAATGTTTTGTTTTATATAGCTGTGTGTGATGTAAAAATCTAACTACCTGTACAGGACTGGATCTTTCATGTAGTTGATCGTAGTCAATGTGTGACATATCCTTTGTAAAATTCATATCCAAATTTTGCTGAAAAATTACAGACCAATCCTTCCTATATTCCCTGTTAATAAGATACTCTGTCCTTAAGTCTGACCAGCTGATGACCAGATGTTCACCAGCCTTCACAGGAAGTGATATTCTGTACTATTTCAAACCTGGTGCCTCCAGGGTCCACAGAATTTGTAAAGGACAATAAAAGCCTTCGCATATGTTGCTTTTAAAACCCTGCTCCGAGGTACCGATACCTGTAACAATTACCAGGTAGGAGATCAAGTACTAATGTGATTATACTTATTAGGCCTGTCCTCCAACACCTTAGACAATTACAATTACGTTGTTCCCGCGCCACACTCGGAGAGATCCAATATATACCTATGATGTATAAATCACAGTAGATTGGAGGAGTTTAGCTTTAAGTGGACAACACAATGATACTGCCAAATAAACTAATATCAAATAACATTTAAAACATCAATTACTACAAAGGTTATGGTGCATTAGAGTGACTCACATTTCAGAGCTCAAGGGTACATGTAAAATCTTGAAATTTAGAGCTTGGTGCACCTACACTTTCTTGTGAAACCTTACAACACATATACTAAAGCTAAGGTCCTTTTTTGTAGTATAATTAATTCTTTTCTAAAGACTGTCTGACAAACATAAAACCCAAAAACAATAAGATGAATATTAACTATAAAAATTGTTTTAACTAATTACCCTGAAAATCAGAATTCAGTACATATATCATACCCTATACATGAAACTTTTAGTAGTTTAAAGGTATTCTTGCAGAAAGGAGGTGAAATTAAGTGATAGCATTATATATCCTTAAGTGAAAACTCTGGTGCTGTGAAATCAAATATTGTTGACCCCGGGCTATTGACAAGACTTAAGTCTAAATGGAGGAAACGGGCAAAAAAAATCATCATCAATCCCACAATAATAGCTCCAAGAAGTGTTTTTTATATACCAGGTATATATAAATTAATAGTGTAGGTCAGATACACAAATGCAGACTGGGCCCATGTCGACAGACCACTTTCTCCTTAATCAACCTGGGTAAAAAACCAAAAGTAAACATGCAACAGAAAAGTTTTACACCTGCCAGGTAACCAGGTACACACAGGTAATAAAACACAGGTAAATATTGGTGTTATAAGACTGAATGACAGTTAGACACCTTGAGGTCAATATTACATGTTGATCAGGAGGTCGGTTTTGTTGCAAACCTTTCAACAAACATTTCCGATAGATAAGATACCTAACAGGTTGTGTACGTAATTATTTTGCACCATGCAGCTGCAATCAGAGAATGAGAACAGCAAAATCTGTATAGATTTGTTATCAAATCATTTGCTTCCTGTCTTATCAAAAAAAAAGGTTAACATTTTAAAATTGCCTTTCCATTTCTTCTTAACATTTTAATACATGTATGTCAATCATTGATAAATTTAATCATTAAACTGTCAAGTTATGGCATTTATGATTAATATAAATGAAAGACCTTTGTGAGTACACATTATATTACATTTAATGTTATACTTGAAGGAATTTACGAAATAAAGATTGCAAAAAAATAATAATAATGAAGAACATTCCTACAAGTCTAGGGCAACTAATTTAATATCACATATCAATTACAATATGTTTGAATTAGTTAAATTTGGTTTAGAAATATAATTTTTCTGACTTTCTACTTTAAAAAAATTAATCATCCTGAACTATATAAACATACAGGTATTAAAATTGTTGATTAGATTCTGTGTTATAACTCTGAAAGTCAATTTCTGAATCACTTAATACGTTGATCAAACAAATGTGTTTTATGCTAATACAAAGTTCTGTTTGTATAACATTACATTCAATATCATCTTTTACCACAGACAATTGACAAATGTGACAATATCAGAAAAGTACCTAAGATAAATAGTATCATGCATGTATTTTACTACCTGTAAAGTGAATCCAGCTCTCTTTCCCAAACTGTTCTCTCTCCTACTAAAGAACATTAAGTAGTTCTGACAATCAAGTTGAGAAAGTGTATACAAAAATGTATCTAGATTAAATATCTGATTCATCCAATAAACAAAAATAAACTCGTATGATTTAACAGAACTGGAAACAAACTTTCAAGATGAGATGAAGCCAAAAAGATGTTGATATAATCAAGCTATATCTTGGGTGGTTCAAAGCATTTTAACTACAATTGATCAGAGAGTATGGCATGTACAGCCAAGACAACCATCATGATCCATGTCCAGCTTCACTTACATTAGATCACAAAATCTCAGCCAAAACCATGTAAATGTCTATTTTTAAGAAAAAAAAATACTACAAAGACTCTTACAGCAACAACAAATTATAATCAAATTGAGCAGCACATTCATCTGTATAAATATATACCTGCCTTCACTTCTAATGTTTGACTTCGTAATAAACCAATTATATATTATAACATGAAAAAATGTTTTTTTCTCTTGCAACCAACTTCAATTGCATTTTATTTGTTTTGACTAGTTTATCATCCTATTAACAGTCAGTGTCTCCTTGAAGAAGCTGGTGGCTACCTAACTGAAACACATATGAGAGGTCTGACGCATGCCATCAAGAGCAATAAGTATCATGTGTCTCGCCCAAGGACACAATCACATCAGCACAGACCGGTCAGTTTCTCCTGAGCTTCCTAATCAAGCAACACAAACCGAAACAATTAGAGTTAAGTGTCTCGCCCAAGGACACAGCCACATCAGCACAGACCGGTCAGTTTCTCCCGAGCTTCCTAATCAAGCAACACAAACCGAAACAATTAGAGTTAAGTGTCTCGCCCAAGGACACAACCACATCAGCACAGACCGGTCAGTTTCTCCCGAGCTTCCTAATCAAGCAACACAAACCTAAACAATTAGAGTTAAGTGTCTCGCCCAAGGACACAACCACATCAGCACAGACCGGTCAGTTTCTCCCGAGCTTCCTAATCAAGCAACACAAACCGAAACAATTAGAGTTAAGTGTCTCGCCCAAGGACACAGCAACATCAGCACAGACCGGTCAGTTTCTCATTCCTAATCAAGCAACACAAACCGAAACAATTAGAGTTAAGTGTCTCGCCCAAGGACACAGCAACATCAGCACAGACCGGTCAGTTTCTCCCGAGCTTCCTAATCAAGCAACACAAACCTAAACAATTAGAGTTAAGTGTCTCGCCCAAGGACACAGCAACATCAGCACAGACCGGTCAGTTTCTCCCGAGCTTCCTAATCAAGCAACACAAACCGAAACAATTAGAGTTAAGTGTCTTGCCCAAGGACACAGCAACATCAGCACAGACCGGTCAGTTTCTCCCGAGCTTCCTAATCAAGCAACACAAACCTAAACAATTAGAGTTAAGTGAGCACAGACCGGTCAGTTTCTCCCGAGCTTCCTAATCAAGCAACACACAATTAGAGTGAAGGACACAACCACATCTGCACAGACCGGTGTTTCTCCCGACTTCCTAATCAAGCAACACAAACCTAAACAATTAGAGTTAAGTGTCTTGCCCAAGGACACAACCACATCAGCACAGACCGGTCAGTCTCTCCCGAGCTTCCTAATCAAGCAACACAAACCAAAACAATTAGAGTTATGTAAGGACACAGCCACATCAGCACAGACCGGTCATTGTGACATACTGTGTACTTCAGTGTGACATACCGTGTACTTCAGTATTAATCACCATGTACTTCAGTGTGAAATACAACACAAACCAAAACAGTACTTCAACACAACTTGATCATCACATATGTAGGCCAACCCTGTAACCAACTGAGGTGTGTACTTGTACTTCAGTGTGAAATACCATGTACTTCATTGCAACATACTGTGTACTTCAGTATGACATACTATGTACTTCAGTATTAAACACCATGTACTTCAGTATGAAATATCATGTACTTCATTGTGACATACTGTGTACTTCAGTGTGACATACCGTGTACTTCAGTATTAAACACCATGTACTTCAGTATGAAATACCATGTACTTCATTGTGACATACTGTGTACTTCAGTGTGACATACCATGTACTTCAGTATTAAACACCATGTACTTCAGTGTGAAATACTGTGTACTTATGTATTAAATACCACGTACTTCAGTATTAAACACCATGTACTTCATTGCAACATACTGTGTACTTCAGTATGAAATACCATGTACTTGAGTATTAAACACCATGTACTTCAGTATGAAATATCATGTACTTCATTGTGACATACCGTGTACTTAAGTGTGAAATACCATGTACCTCAGTATTAAACACCATGTACTTCAGTATGGCATACAATGTACTTAAGTGTGACACACCATGTACTTCAGTATAAAATACCATTTACTTCAGTATAACATACCATTTACTTCAGTATAACATACCATGTACTTCAGTATAATAAACCATGTACTTCAGTATAACAAACCATGTACTTCAGTATAACAAACCATGTACTTCAGTATAACAAACCATGTACTGCAGTATGACATACCATGTACTTCAGTATAACAAACCATGTACTGCAGTATGACATACCATGTACTTCAGTATAACAAACCATGTACTTCAGTATAACAAACCATGTACTGCAGTATGACATATCATGTACTTCAGTATAACAAACCATGTACTGCAGTATGACATACCATGTACTTCAGTATAACAAACCATGTACTGCAGTATGCTAAACAATGTACTTAAGTATAAGTAATCATGCACTTCAATATGACAAACAATGTACATAAATTATAGATGTGTACAGTATTCTTCTACACTAGATATATTTATTTACTGTAAAACTTTGAAAATGCTTGAAATCACCACCAAAGGGAATTGACTGATTATCAAAGTAAACCATCCTTCCATACATTCTATCGTTGTAAATTTGGAATACCATACAATTGAGGTTAGTCTGTCAAGGATGATTAAAGGAAATTTTAAGCACTGCCTTAAGCAATGACGCTGTAAATATTTGTAGAATTTAACCTCATTTCAAACCCATGGGCATAGCTGGGTTTTATACATGTTTGTATCCTGTCTATCAATCACTTAAATAGGCTGAAATGGACAAGGGAGACAATTTGTATTTTTGCAATTCCAACCAACTGCGGTCATTGCAGATCTATACAATGAGAATGAATCCATAGTTAGGTTGCCAAATTACATCCTGTAAGTCAGGAAGCGACTTTCATGTTTATACTACATATACATATTCATCCTTCAACTGGTGCTGCTGTTGTCGGAATACACCTGCCACATATATTTTTGCTGTCAACAGCAGTGACGAAAAACTGCTGTATTTTAGCACATGCATAAATTTGAGGGAATTACTTTCTGAATTTATTTTAAAATTATGTTTAACAACATAAATAACTGCTGAAATAAGTGATTTTATATGTTGTAATGTACAAGTTTATGAAAATCATTATCCTATCAGTTAAAGTTTGGAACTACATTTCTGTACACCATCCTGAAAATCTCAGTATAACGTCACGGACAGGTGAACAAAGATTGAACAACAAAATGTTAAAGTTTTACAGGATAGGCTTGGGACAGAAAGACAAAAGTGGCTTACCAAAGACTTGCCACTTTTATCTTTTTTCACCCTCGCCAAAATACAACTTATATTTTAAGACATTGACCATGTATTCTCTATGTATTTTAAACATATGTCTCGAATTTCAAGACAATCAGCCACAGGTGCCACACCTTTTTAACACGACGAAAAGACAATTTTGATCTTTTGGTGTAAATAAAAAAAATGTGGAGACCATATAAAAGTATATTGTAATGGCTTTGAAGTTGGATCTCCCTACTTTGTAATCTTCAAAGGAACCAATCAAATTACTTGACTTGCGCCTTCAATTTTGCCATGACATATTCCAGGAGTGCAGAGAACGAAAGTGATTGTAACCCCTGGAGAATTGAAGATGGACAATCAAATAAATAATGTAGTTTGTAAAGCAATAGAAATTTCTCTTTATACTAACGGCTACCTTGTGCTCGATCGCAGAAGGACAAAACAGAAGCTTGGATCAGAGGTTACAGAGTGTATATAACAATGACTGCTTTGAGAAGATGAAAATACAAAACAAAGTTGATAAGAGATATTTACTTAAGTGGCAAAAGTCTTAACAAAAATTCAAAACCCAAAATGTTCCTGCTTGATGCATATACTATAATGATTATTTTTTTACCTTGTTTTACAAATGAAAACAGTATGTTTCTTTCCTCTTATCAAAAACTATGCTATTTTTGCAATCTGGAAAAGACATCTGAACATCTTCCAGATTTTAAAGAACATGACCATTTCATGAATTACAGTCTCCCACTGAGCACAGCCTCACAAAGGAGAACCCATACCAAAAGTGAAAAATTCTAGTTACTAGTAGTCTAGGAAATAGCAAACTTTTTCTTTAATGTAGGTCAAAGGTCACAATGTAGGTCAAATGACCTACTTTTGATAAATCAAACAAAGGTGAACCCATACCCCAAGTAAGAAGTTCAAATGAAAAATAGCATAGGAGAGACTGGACAAACAATCTTACCAAAGTGAACCCATAACCCAAGCGTAAAGCTCTTGTGATTTGGTAGTGTGATAGGTAAGGCCAAGAAAAACCTTTTCTGTAATGTAGATCAGAGTGACCTAGACAACACACCTTTTCTATGAGAAGAATTCAAACCCAAAGTATAAGATTCCTATGATTAAGTAGTATCGAATATAGGACCCAAACAAATGTTTCCTGTGATGTAAGTCAAATATTAAAACGTAGGTGAGTGTGACTTATATTTTCATATGCGACACAATGTCTCACCAAGGTGAACTCATATCCCAAACATAAAGTTTTTGTGATTAGTGTAGAAGAAGAAGAAGGACGACGACGATGACGCCGACGACGACGATGACGCCGACAACGATGATGATGATGACTATGATGATGATGATGATGATGACGATGATGACGAGGAGGAGGACGACGACGAGGAGGAGGACGACGACGAGGAGGAGGACTTAATTAATATATCCTGTGTCCCTAACTTTGTATTGATACATACATCTAACGAATTATTAGGATCAATGCTAATTTCATGACAGGTACATATATATAAATATTTATCTACACAAAACACTTTCCACTTAAACCTGTACCAAATAACACAATACACTATTACAGATGACACACTATTTAAATTCACCACTTGTCATGTATATGTATCAGTTTCCTGACACTTATTTTCATATTTTATCACATTTGATAGATGAATTGTAACAATGATTTGATTTTGTCTTTTGATAATATCAGCCTTTTGATAGTATCAGCCTATGTAAATGATTAGTGTTTACCAAATGTAATTTTAACTGTGATAAAGCTGTTACTTATTCTTAAGATCATATGCAAATTTTCCTGGAGTACTTGAATGACTTATTTACAATTAACTTACATTTGAAGGGCATTCCTTTATTCAAAGTCAGATATATTCTACATTATAATTTTTCAAATTATATGTCTAAATTAGGATCATTCAAATACTTGTACCTGAAAGTAATGAGCTAAGCATGTAATATTGAACAGAAAATACATATATTATGTCTCTGAACACTGTCTTTATTCATCTTTACCTGAAAATTCTGTCATTTATTTATCAATTTCATTTATTTATAACATGACATCATAGACATTTTGTGGTTTATGAACTTTTGCTTACCTTTGGACTTTAACTGTCATATGAGTGTATAGTTAATAACTTTCTCTACAGTAGAAAAATACAGGGTTTTTTTTATTTTGTTTTATTATTGTAAATTTTTTTTTAAATCATCGATGTAATGTCCCTTAAACATTTACCTCTGTCCCTTAAACATTTACTTCTGTCCCTTAAACATTTACCTCTGTCCCTTAAACATTTACCTCTGTCCCTTAAACATTTACCTCTGTGAAAATATTTACTCTACTATATATGGCCTACAAACTACTTAAGGCAACCAAATTTTGTCCATCATCAGAAACCGAGGAGACTCTGCTCTTGGTGCAAGCGATTAGTGAGTTTCGTTGGCTTCTGACTATGAATACTTGTCATAAATATATACTGAAGTCACACACTTGTTTCTATCTAGCATGTTTATAAGTTAAAATTACTGTTTTTCAGAGTTCCTTTCTATAAAATTTATATACTTTAATATCCATCAGTGACATTTTAGTCATCACTAACTTTCAGGTAAAGTTGGTCAAGTTTCCAAATTGAGTCTGTAAATTTTGTTAACTACATGTTTTAAGTGTTTGATACAAATACCATGTATACAATAAGTTAGTGCTGATGTACATTTTATACATATATGTGCACATGACATGAAGTTGTGAACTTATACAGTTGTCAAGCTGGCTTTAAACTGGCACCCCTACGAGACTATCTATTTTTATTTCAGAATTAAAATTCATACACATTTTTACTGTCATGTAATACACAGGCTGTATGCAACAAGCCTGCTTATAAAACATGAAAACACTCCTAGTTCAAATTGAAATAGACCTGTTTACCTTACAGCCAAAGATTCCCACTTATTGCTTTACCATGTTTTTATCAGCCAGAAATTTTCATCTTGTACCGATTCAATCTAAGTATCTGTAATTACTTTGAAAAAAAAATTCTAAAAGATTAGATACTCAATTTATTTTGATGTCTTTAAAATCATTTTACAAGTAAATATCGAAGTTGGCATGAAGTCAAATGCTTATCTCTGAAACTGTGTTCTTCAGTAAAACATTACATACTTGGAACATATTGTGCATGACAACTTACCATGGACGTCCATTTCTGTAAAATGACTCCTAAACTGAATTTCACCAAAAGATATGTCAGTTATGTTTTCTTAGACGACAAAGGTATTGTTAACCGTGCTGCACAAGAGTATAATTCTACGACGATCACATAGATAGCCGGCAGATCGATAATTCGGTACAAAATCTGCAGTATGAAGTTTACACAGTTCCCAACCACATTTAATTGTAAATCACTACACTGCTGTGGTAGTGTATTAAGTAAACCAACGAAGACAGGTACACGACTCCAGTTGGCAGATATTCAACATGTAACACCACAGGTTATCTGTACACACAAGTCTTCATTAGATATTAGCAGGAAGATATTTGAATGTTTTCAGTATTTTCAAGCAATAACGGATCAATATACAACATCAATGACAGGTACACACATCTTGCAGTCTGTGATATTTCCCAACAGCAGTTTGACACAAAGTTTCCAATATTTTCCAGATGTAAAGTACAGTCACCAGTAATGTTCTCTATTTTCCTTGCTACAACAGCTTGATAAACATTTCTGGTATGTCTTCCCTCAACAGAAGTGGGTAAATCAGTGTCCCAAGTTCATCAAAGGTATAACCATTTGATAAATACTACTGCAACGATATTATCCTTAATTAGAATCTGGGTAAAAACCATCCAATCAACATTTTTGATAAATGTTCTCAGTACTTTCTTTGTATGTCATTGGTACAATATTTTCTCAAACAAGCGTCTGGGTAAATCCATCCATTCAACGTTTCTGATAAACATTCTTAGAACTTTCTACATATATGTCAATGGTATGATGTTTTCTCGAACTAAAGTTCAAGTAAATCAGTCTGATCAACGTTTCCTACAAATGTTCTCAGTACTTCCTACATATGTCACTGGTACTATAATTTCCTGAACAAAAGTCAACGTAAATAAGTCCAATTAACATTTCAGATAAATGCTTACGGTACTTCCTAGGAAATGAAAGTAGGTATAGCAATTTTATAACGTTTTTGGTTTTACCAAACTAAAATATGTAACTCTAACTCTTCCTTGTATCAAATTTCCCAAATCTTCATTGTCAGGCTGTTACAACAGGTAAGTTTTCCCTATTTTCAATGGTAAAATGTACACAAATGGTTATAACACTATCCTGCTGTAACAAGGATGAACCACTCCGCATGCATACTAAAATTTTCCTGGTTGGTTGTTGACAGGTAAGGAATGAGTACATGTATGTATCAACTGAGACACCACAAAGTTGCTGATACAACTTTTACAAGTAAACACATCATGTAAACATACCAAATACACCTTTTGTAAATATCCAAAACATGTCCTACAGTGTAAGTCACACCACGAACACCAATATTAAATAATCCCAACCAGCTTTAAGTGCTTGTGTGGGTACTTCTGAAGTCACATTCCATTCAAACAATACTGCACAGACAATAACAAAAGGTAGAAATATGATTTTCTATCAGAGTAGATATTGACAAAGGAACGTCTTCCTGGTCTGTGGGTTAAGCCTGACCTAAATACCTTGTATCTACAGACTATATAAACCGGTTATGAAATTAAAACAAATTATTGTAGCTAGTTGAATGTTCTGTCAGTAAAGTTAAACAGATCACTGATCGAATGAGGGTAACTTTGTTATATACATCAGCTGGCACACAGTCAAGAGTCATGTTATTCCTTAATACACTTTCGTTTTTACTATTTTACAGGCATATACATGTACAACATTTAAACTTGAATGATAATGATAAAGACCTTTAATCTGTCAATATCTGAGAGAAGGAGTATAACAGCTTGTGTTCAAAGGGCTGAGGGATATATGAGGGTAGTAGGGGCTCAGAACAGTCCAAGACATACTGTAGGACAATGTATTAATAAATAATCATATCCCTGAGTCTCCTCCCAGGAACCATATTCAGTACCTATATGGAATTTCAGTTTTCATAAAGTCTGAAGTGTGTGTGTTAGTAGCAAGGAGGGGATATATTTTGATAAGAATCATGGAAATCGTGCCTTGTTTTTACTTTATAAGTGTTAAGATAGACAATGGGCCAAGAGTCGCACAGGAATTTGACTAACAATGATGAGGTTAAGGCAGGCATGTCAAAGGTGTCAACAGGAGGAGTTAATGTCTCAACTGTGTCAGAGGAGAGGTCAGTGTCTAAACAGTGTCAGCAGAAGGATCGGTGTCTAAACAGTGTCAGGAGAGGGGTCAGTGTTTAAATAGTGTCAGAAGGGTCAGTGTCTAAACAGTGTCAGGAGAGGGATCAGTGTCTAAACAGTGTCAGGGGAAGGATCAGTGTCTAAACAGTGTCAGGAGAGGGGTCAGTGTCTAAACAGTGTCAGGAGAGAGGGGTCAGTGTCTAAACAGTGTCAGGAGAGCGGTCAGTGTCTAAACAGTGTCAGGAGAAGGATCAGTGTCTAAACAGTGTCAGGCGAAGGATCAGTGTCTAAACAGTGTCAGGAGAGGGGTCAGTGTCTAAACAGTGTCAGGAGAGAGGGGTCAGTGTCTAAACAGTGTCAGGAGAGGGATCAGTGTCTAAACAGTGTCAGGAGAGGGGTCAGTGTCTAAACAGTGTCAGGAGAGCGGTCAGTGTCTAAACAGTGTCAGGCGAAGGATCAGTGTCTAAACAGTGTCAGGAGAGGGGTCAGTGTCTAAACAGTGTCAGGCGAAGGATCAGTGTCTAAACAGTGTCAGGAGAGCGGTCAGTGTCTAAACAGTGTCAGGAGAAGGATCAGTGTCTAAACAGTGTCAGGAGAGGGGTCAGTGTCTAAACAGTGTCAGGAGAAGGATCAGTGTCTAAACAGTGTCAGGAGAGCAGTCAGTGTCTAAACAGTGTCAGGAGAGTGGTCAGTGTCTAAACAGTGTCAGGAGAGTGGTCAGTGTCTAAACAGTGTCAGGAGAGCGGTCAGTGTCTAAACAGTGTCAGGAGAGCGGTCAGTGTCTAAACAGTGTCAGGAGAAGGATCAGTGTCTAAACAGTGTCAGGAGAGGGGTCAGTGTCTAAACAGTGTCAGGCGAAGGATCAGTGTCTAAACAGTGTCAGGAAAAGGGTCAGTGTCTAAACAGTGTCAGGAGAGGGATCAGTGTCTAAACAGTGTCAGGAGAGGGGTTAGTGTCTAAATAGTGTCAGGAGAGGGATCAGTGTCTAAACAGTGTCAGGAGAAGGATCAGTGTCTAAACAGTGTCAGGCGAAGGATCGGTGTCTAAACAGTGTCAGGAGAGGGATCAGTGTCTAAACAGTGTCAGGAGAGGGATCAGTGTCTAAACAGTGTCAGGAGAGGGGTCAGTGTCTAAACAGTGTCAGGAGAGGGGTCAGTGTCTAAACAGTGTCAGGAGAGGGATCAGTGTCTAAACAGTGTCAGGAGAGGGGTCAGTGTCTAAACAGTGTCAGGCGAAGGATCAGTGTCTAAACAGTGTCAGGCGAAGGATCAGTGTCTAAACAGTGTCAGGAGAGGGGTCAGTGTCTAAACAGTGTCAGGAGAGGGGTGTCTAAACAGTGTCTAGGATCAGTGTCTAACAGTGTCAGGAGAGGGATCAGTGTCTAAACAGTGTCAGGAGAGAGGGGTCAGCGCTAAACAGTGTCAGGAGAGAGCGGTCAGTGTCTAAACAGTGTCAGGAGAGAGGGGTCAGAGTCTAAACAGTGTCAGGAGAGGGGTCAGTGTCTAAACAGTGTCAGGAGAGGGGTCAGTGTCTAAACAGTGTCAGGAGAGGGATCAGTGTCTAAACAGTGTCAGGAGAGAGGGGTCAGTGTCTAAACAGTGTCAGGAGAGCAGTCAGTGTCTAAACAGTGTCAGGAGAGGGATCAGTGTCTAAACAGTGTCAGGCGAAGGATCAGTGTCTAAACAGTGTCAGGAGAGGGGTCAGTGTCTAAGCAGTGTCAGGGGAAGGATCAGTGTCTAAACAGTGTCAGAAGAAGGATCAGTGTCTAAACAGTGTCAGGAGAGTGGTCAGTGTCTAAACAGTGTCAGGAGAGTGGTCAGTGTCTAAACAGTGTCAGGCGAAGGGTCAGTGTCTAAACAGTGTCGGGCGAAGGATCAGTGTCTAAACAGTGTCAGGCGAAGGGTCAGTGTCTAAACAGTGTCAGGAGAAGGGTCAGTGTCTAAACAGTGTCAGGAGAGGGGTCAGTGTCTAAACAGTGTCAGGAGAGGGGTCAGTGTCTAAACAGTGTCAGGAGAAGAGTCAGTGTCTAAACAGTGTCAGGCGAAGGATCAGTGTCTAAACAGTGTCAGGAGAGTGGTCAGTGTCTAAACAGTGTCAGGAGAGGGGTCAGTGTCTAAACAGTGTCAGTAGAGGGGTCAGTGTCTAAACAGTGTCAGGAGAGGGATCAGTATCTAAACAGTGTCAGGAGAGCGGTCAGTGTCTAAACAGTGTCAGGAGAAGGATCAGTGTCTAAACAGTGTCAGGAGAGGGGTCAGTGTCTAAATCTCAACAGTGACACATAAAGGTTTAAGTGTCACAACAGTTACAAAGGGAGGGTTCTGTGCTTATCTCAATATTGTCAAAGAAAGGGATCAGAATCTTAATCTGTAATTTTTGAATGATTTTTCTGGCAAGTCCTGATCAACAATTCAAATTTTTTTATGTGGGTGGGGACACTGTCTCAACACTCTGAGGGATGCATCAGTGTCATGACAGTTGCAAAGGGACAATTCAGTTTCTCATAGGGAGGGATCAGTGAATTAAATATGCAAATAAGATTAGGAGATTTTTTTATCCTCATCAGGGGAAATATCACGTCTACCAAAAACATAATCATCTTAATTACATGTATACATTATAATGACAATGCTAATGCACTTACACAGATAGTGATGGTCAGAGCCAGTGGTCGTACCAGTCAAGGACCGATGAATTGCTGCACCATGGCCATTCTGTGATAGTCAGCAGCCAATGTCAAGAAGAGGCTGGCTCAGTCATCCCATGTCTGAAACAATTTCAGAATGTATCAATCACATTATGTCAATTTACAGTGTTCCATAAATCCAAATATTCAAATTTTGTTTACTTCATCTTTACTGATCATAACACGTGGATAATATTGAAGCATCTATAGCAACCTGGTGCCTTTAAAACTGAAAATTATTCCTCAAACTTTCCATTTTCTTTTTTATCATATTAAAGTTTGCTAAAAATGGTTCGTAGCTATTAGCAATAGGATTATTCCTGAAGAATCATCTGTAAGTGAAAACAATGTTCATAGTCGGAATACTTGGTCTTCAAAAAAGTAGGTCTCATGTCTGGAGTCAGAACTAGTAAAATTCCATTTCATGTGAAAGTAATGGTCAAGTAAACAGAATGGTTTTAATGTCTTCCCATAAATACTAATAACTAGAGTGATGTACTCTTAATACATGAAATCGTACATCGTATGTGACCAACTTCATCTTGACTTATGTTCTAAAGCCATCCTTAAAATATTCTTGGTTTCGAGCACTTTTGTCAATAAGCAGGAATAATGTTTTATTTTCATTGGGTGGAAAAAAGACGACATTGTGAAATTTGCATTTTGTTTGGCACAATTCAAAGACATTCATATGTTTTGGCAGTGTGGAGAGTAAGTATTCAGCATTTATAGGACATCAGAATAAAAAACACTAAGTTGCTAGATTGCAGAGTAAAGACCTTAGATTCTGGAATTATCTTTCACAATATTACAAAATTGGAATCAATCATTCCTCAAAAATTATTAAGGTGGGGCGTAAATTTTGCTGTCAATTGTTGTTGCAAAAACAAACAATATTTCTTTATTTGAGCCGAATTTTTGTGAAAACAACCTCATCTTCAATTGGGAATACTTCCCAAAATTACTCCACAATTCTCAATCATCGCAATTCAAAATTGCAGATTCACGGAAAGAGTTTTAATTGATTTTATATTAAATACCATATTTTTCTTGATTGTTGGGGGACTTGAAGTCTTGCATTTCAAGCTGAAAATGTTCATATTTCTTGCACAAAAACCATATAAGAATAATACCATCAAAGTTTGACCATTACTCTAGCATGATGACAGAAACACCAAAAAATAAGAAAACAACTTGATTTAAGGTTTTGTCAGTTGTACATGTAAGCTTAACAAAGGATCTTAAATGTAAATTAAAAAAAAAATGTCCTCCAGTAAAAAATTCGAGATTCTTCCAATTTTCCCGAAAAGGAAAACCATCATTTACATTGAAAATAGCCTTATGTCAGATGTATTTATATATCAACTTGATAAACAAGTGGTATAAGTATGTGGTAGGGCCACTTATCAAATGGTATAATCTGCAATGGGAGCTAGTTCCTTTTCTAGTTATTTTCACTTCCCTTCACTATATCATATTTTCAGGAAAATATGTATTCCCAACAATAAAACATATAAATGAAAACAAACTTGACAAAGTAATTCAAATAAGAGGAAACAGTACTAATGTACTAAAACAATGTCTCCAGTTCTCTCCTTGTAAAGGTCATAAATATGTTATCTGGGGACATTTTGCGAGCTGGGAACAGGCAATAATTATAGGACTATTTTTTGTGAAATAACTTTGGATAATATAAGTGTCTTTTCTTAGAGTCAGAGTTTTCCATAATTTGGTTAATAGAAGGCTGTGTAGTGAAAGTAGGAGGCTGGCCTGCCGTGTATGTGTAGTCGTGTACGAAACATTATTACGGAACTGGATTGGTGTAGGCGGCCAAATGATCAAAGTAGCCGGTCAAATTGGCCGGCGACCGGCTCTTATGGAAAACCCTGTAGCGTTAACATTATAAACACTCTATCCTTCCATGTACAGATCTTTCCATAACACCTGGCCACAGTGACACTAATTTAGCCACTTAATTAGGTCAATTATCTTAAAAAAAGCACAGAACCTGAAATCCTGTGATACTTATTCTATACTACTAAGTAGTACAATGGAACTATTAACTTTTTAAAATTACCTTATACTGATGATTGATCATTAACCTTAAATGGAACTGAACCATGACTATGTAACAGAGTACAGGGACAGAGGATTTTTTTCTGCTGGTTTGGGATGTAGCATTTTTGCTAAATTTTGGAAAGAATATTGGTGATTTGCAAAGGAAATTCTATAGAGTATATTGCAAATTTGGCTCAAATATGAAATTATTCAAATTGAGAATGGAACCCATTATCAGCCTCAAAAAGCCCTCAAAACTGCTATGGTGTACCTAGTATACTATAGATCATCACTTTGTCTGAAAGTGGCAAGTTTTTCTCATGAGCAACAGTCAAATATTAAGAAGTTTGCATTTAGTGGAGGAAATGAAAAGAAGGTGTATTTGAGTAAATATAAACACTATACCCATGAGGTATATTTCATTGAAAGGCATTTTTGCATCAGATCAAAGTTGTTGGTAAACAAATATGGAATCCAGATAAAGGTCATTAGAAATACATGAGCAAAATAACAAAATATTTTCCAAAAGGGTATAAAATACTGATTGATATAGAGCGTATTCGACATATTGTACAAATCAAGGAAAAACAAAATGCAACTTAAGCATTTAATTTAGTCTGCCAAACAAAGTTGTTTGACAGAAAAGAAGAAATCATCCAATTTAAAGATTTTGAAGTCCTGTAACTATGGCAAATGTAGACAGATTTTGACAAATATTGGATTCCTTCAAGATATTGATATAAAGTGATAGACCAAATTTGGTTGAAATCTGATAGAAAAGGAAATCTCAACATATACGATGGAATATTTAATACAGACAGAAAACGGACAGACCCAAACCAGTATGCCCCCAAATCTGTTATATACTAAAAGGATAAAGAAACGTAGGGTGAACTTTAAACCAGAAATTAAGTATGATATCAGGCTTCATTTAAAACCAAATTTTGTATACTTACAGATAAATTAAAGCTTAACAATTTCCAAAGTCTGTATTTTGCATCTGACAATTGGTTTAGAGGTACTAACGATTACATTGAATGGACCCATAGGATTTTGAAATTGAAATTGAACTGAGTCATCAATATCTTGTGTGTCCACCGTTTGCTGTGGTCACGGTCCTTATTCTTCTGGTCATAGTGTTCATGAGAGCGTTAATCCGTTTTATGGGGATGTTGTCCCACTCTTCAATCAGAGCTCTGGTCAACTGCTCTCGAGTAGCAGGGGGTGGCTGGCGCTTTCGAACCTGTCTATCCAATTGGTCCAAAAGATGCTCGATCTGGGACAAATCAGGGCTATATGGTGGCCAATCTAGTGGTTGAATGTTGTTGTTGGCCAGAAAGACTTGGTAAATCCTTGCTATGTGGGGCCTAGCATCATCTTGCTGGAGGGTTAGATTATGCTGCTGTAAGAAAGGGATAACATGGGGTCGGAGGATTTCATCTCTATACTTCGCTGCTGTTAAATTGCCATCAATAACAACCAATTGTGATTTTAACCTGTGTGAGATTCCTCCCTACACCATTACTGAACCGCCCCCAAACCTATCCTTCTCTACAACGCAAGCGTCTGTAAAACATTCGCCACGACGTCGGTAGACACGTTGACGGCTGTCAGATCAATAAAGACAAAATCGAGACTAGTTTGTGAAGAAAACTTGTCTCCACTGCCTCAGTGGAAACCGTCGTGGAGCATGTGCAGTGACCGAGGCCATACGACGCTGATGTCGAGCAGGGGTAAGGTGTGGACCTACGTAGGGGCGACGTGCTCTTACACCAACTTCTCGTAATCGATTCCTTACAGTTTTTGAACTTATAGGACGCCCATTATTTCCACGAACATTAAGTGCACTCTCAACGGCAGTAAGGCGCCGATTACGCACATGAGAGACAACGATATAGCAATCCTGACGTTGTGACGTTACGTGCGGATGTCCTGACCTAGGTCAATCGGCCAATCGCCCAGTTTCCCGAAGACATCTTACAAGACATTCTATGGCGGAAACAAAAGTGCCTAGCAACCTGATTTTGCAGCTGTCCTTGCATCAGCATCTGAATGGCCTGACCGCTCTGAACTTCTGTAAGTCGTGCCATTCTTAAAACAAATCAAATTCTCAATTAATTTTAGGGAAGCAGTTGGTCTGTATAAAGACTAACGAAGAGTGACTTGACCAACGCTGCATGAGACCAGAACAACATGGTGCATGAGATTTTTGTTTTTTCCTTCCTCCATTTACCAGAGCTGTGCACTGTACCGTGACTACATTTTCGATACATGATAAGGTGTAATATGACCTAATTACTCAATCCAGAAAGTTTTCCTTTATTTGGAAAACGCGTTTTCAAATATCGGAATAAATATTACCCTACGTTTCTTTATCCTTTCGGTATACTATTAGAGGGCTAGTCTAAAGTAACCAGGTAATCAAGAAGACAATACAGACAAAACCAAATGTTTTAAATATTTCAATCCAATTGACATGTTTGTTTTACTTCAATTCCAACAGATTCTGATGAATAGGACTCTAGTAAACTAAGGAGGTGGTGGGGGGTGGTGGGGGGGGGGGGAGGGGAAGGGGGAGGGCTGGCGGGGTTGTCTTCTTCACTTGTAGTAGCTGGTTGTTACATCACTGAAAAAGACCCAAGTAGCCTGCTGCAAGCATATATGATATCCAAAGCAAGTATGGTAAATTGTCTGCTTCAATGACACAACCAAAACAGCACAGGTTAATGGTATCAACTGTCATTGGATGCATAAAATAATTGCCGATAGGGAAATAAATTTTATGAATGTATTCTTAAGTTTAAACTTAACACAACAAAAAAGATATAAAAAATAATATCAGCTGTGGACACAATTTTGAATAACACATTTTTTTTATGAAAAGTGGTCTGATTTGTGTCCTTCAACATATATGTGCATTTTAAGTAATCATAGTTTCATGTAACTACCCAAGTTTTCATAACTTTAGTATTTATACCAATGAGAAAGCTTCCAGCTTCTTAGTGTTCTAGAACAGATACAGTAACTATAATTTGGTTTGACATTACATGTTGTCTTGCTGTTAAAATCATTTTGTGATATAATATTGTATGACTGCTGAAAGACTTTAGGTAGTAAAATGACAGTTTTCCTCCTTTTATCATTTTAATTATGAATGACTATTGAGCATAATTACCTACATCATAGTAAATATTAATGAAAACCGATTACACCGACTCGATATCAATAATGCTCATGTGGTTAGTTTCCTTCATCCAACAAGACCAGGCTACACGTTAGACATTTTCACGGACAGATCTTGTCCACACTACACATTTCCCTGGGAAAATATTTAATGTCTGCAAGTACTTTGTGAGCCAGACGAAAATATGGCTAAGACATGCGCTTTCTATTTCAACCGGGCACTGAGCCTACATCACAAAAATCAAACGCGTGTCTCCGTCTGAAGTGCAAAATAGAAAATATTTTGTGAATGAATATACACTTGGATGACTGAAAATGCATCAAAGACAATGAATGCACACTATGGAGTGGTATCGAGTCCCGGGACCGTCTGTCAAAGGAGAATGTTGTGTACTATACACAACGACCAAGGGAGGTAATTGTCAAAACAAAATATATGGTGTCAACAGCAATCTTGCGTACTGCTTTGCAATTTATCGTCCCGCTAATAAATCAAGTTTAGAATTAGCAGTCTGCTATGATATACATGTCTGTTACAAAACTCACTTACCCGCAACAGCATGCACAACAAGAGGTGTGTACTTCACTCGATGCAACACATTTAAATTATATTAGTGACTTCCGCGCTCTTTGCGCATGATCACAACTGGTTTATCGAATTTGCATTGAGCGTAAAGCCATACAATAAACGGAACGATATAGTCAATACTGCGAGTCGGGTGGCTTGTCGGTGGGGGATCGCTTTTTACTAAGAGAAAATTTCTTTCCAGAGGATGGCGTAGAGTGTGTTGGTAAGTCTTGATATCTTTTGTTGAGCCTGTTTAACTTGTAATTTAACCAAAATATGTACACCACGAAACATTTGACTCATCTATGTGTCAATGCCTGCAAATAGCTCAGGCTGAATATCTCAGGCTGAATTCCCGTAGTTTTTTTTACTCAAGCCCAGAAATGTTTTGTCGCTACGTATAGATCAAAGTGTTGTCGCATTAAAGTAAATGATATTTGCAGTTATAGGTGAATTGATATATACTTTCATTTTCAATTTTACTTTTTACTAGTAAACATGACAGTAATGTCGCGTCTTCTTGTTTAATCGACTAAAAACAAACAAAACAAAACAAAAACAAAACAAAAAAAGAAGAAAATTCGGGCCGTAACGTCCTTCCAGTGAAATGTTATAATTTGAAGTAACGTGGGAGGGAATCGAATTGACGTTCCAATCAGGGTTACTGGAAGTAAAAGTGAATATGAAAAAGTGCATGTGTACATGCTTTGGTTAAAATACAAGTCAAACTAAAAAATATCAAAACGTACCATCACACTATGTATATCCTCTGAAAGCGGCCACTCTGTATATCCTCTGAAAGCGGCCATTCTGAATATCCTCTGAAAGCGGCCACTCGGTATATCCTCTGAAAGCGACCCCCTAGTCCCCTCCCACCTTTATTCTTAGTTCTTTGTTAATTGTAGATCCACTACATGCAGGAAGTGGGGAAATAAAGCAATGAAAAACTTTTACCACAAACTCAAAACCAGCTGCTTTCGTCTTCCACAGGTCTCTTCAGACTGGGCAATATATTTTGACATATCGTATCAGATGCATGTAGATGAAAATGTTATATGTTAAAATGAGTGATTTTTATAGCATTGTTTACTGTACTGATGTAATATAGGTGCAATGTGTACTCGGCATTATATATGAAAAACAAAAATACAAAAAAAAAAAAAAAAAAACAACAGAAAACGAGAAACAAAAATCCATATGACATGTATTCATAAGCTTATGTCTCTGGTATCAGAGATTATATCTGTCTTTTTAAATATCAGCATTCATGACACTAGCTTCAAAATTACAAAAAAAAAAAAAAAAAAATGCGCATTTCTTGGTTGATCTCGTTGTGTCGTAGGGTACTTTGAATGAGAATGCATACTAAAATGTCAGAGACATAAAATATATAAAATATCGTAAAGTATCAAAAGACAAACGTGAGGCAAGGTATTGTATCTGCAAACATGTTTTTTAGGAACTGTAAAGTTTTTGATTCAGATTGCAGTGCTGTCGAAATGTCGGCCGTACGTTCTACTTGACCCGTGAAACCCTCTGACGTTTTCACAGTTGTAATATGAAAGGGGATGAAAAAATAAACGATTTCTGTAAATTCTCTCACCTGTGTTGATTGAAGAATTTACTTGCCTGGTACAAAGGTAAGATGTCTTTTTAAATATCAGCATTCATGACAGACTGAAGTAGGATCCACCATTCCCTACGACTGAAAATATAAGCATACTGTCTACATTTTTGTTCATTATTGTATACTTTTTTATTTTGATTTTAATGAAAAGATGAAAATGTGTATGGATTTATCAAATGGACTACATTTTTAACATGACTCGCAGTAATTGTAAATATATGTAAACGTATACAATAATGTGGTTTGCATACATACCCAACAAGAGACGACACCAATGACGGTGTCATTATACATTAGAGATGCATGTCATACGGTGCCATCTTCCCTTCGACAATGCTTCTGCCACTTGTAATTAACCACATTACTTTAAGCCTGAATGTTTTCAGTTAGCTGTCACAGTGAATCATTTTAATCGAGTGGCATAAAGTTTGCGCCAGAAATTAGTGTTTCTTCAACATTGTAAAACACATACAAATGATTAATAAAGACTTTAATTAGTTTTTTTTAATATATGTCCCATCTGAACGTCGTGGCACTTCTGATGTAATCGACGCAATATGTTTGATTAACCTCCAGCTTGTGAGATCATTGGACACATAGATGTCTTAACTGATTTCACATCATATTATTGCTTGCCTGATTGTATTGCTGCCATGCTTATTTTTTGCCAACGTTTACCACAAAACACTTCAGTGGAGTCATGTTGTGATTGTGACAACATAGTATATATTGACATATTTTCATTCGAGACAATTAGAAGTATGTGGATACCGATTTTAGGATGGAACTCTTTCAGGACTGCTACCCGTCAAAACTCGACATGTTGCATGTAACGTTTTGATTCGTTTCAAATGGCCATATTGATTTAAGATTGAAATCCATGTCCTGTGATTCAGACTTGAGGTTGGTTATGTCACTGATATATTACATACAATATGTAATACCACCTTGGGATTCATTTCACGGTTATAGGTTCAAGTTGTAATAGGGAAGTGGGACAATCTGATTATTGATGACTTGGTAGTGATACAAATGTATTAGTGGTGACTGGATAAAATAAATAAATTGATTTGAAGAATTTTGATCTGTTTTATATTTTTTTTTATATCCTTTAAACAAAACAAGAAAACAATCAATAATACCTGATATTTATTCCCTCGTGACATTTAATGACAAATTACATGATGAAATACATATTACAAACATTCACAAACCCTCAATGATTTAAATACAATTTTGTCACTTCACATTGTTTTTTTTTTAAATCCTTACATTAGAAATGAAACAAGGATCTTGAAATTATATAAGGGGGAAAAGCATTGCCATTGTGTATTTATAATTAACTGATATAACAATATGTATATGAATTCAACAATTTTTCAAAGAAGACTAAAGTTTTGACACCCAGAGGTTTTGTACATACTGAAGTGTAGCAGATCAATTGTAGTTATTGCTATGTTATTTAATGCAATCAAAATTTATTTTAAACTTGGAAAGCATTGAAGCTAAATCAGTATTTGTGTTATATAGATGAAGCTTTGGGAAGGACTAGATAATTACCTTCAATTACACAGTCTTCCAGTTAAAAGACTTTATAATAAGGAATTTGGACTGCATAACAAGTTTTTAATTTTTCCTCTGAATTAAGTTTAACAATTTCTGTTTGATTTGTACTAAACATACGTTCCATATATTTTGGTGTCCAAAAAGGGAGATTATTGATTATTTTAAGGGATTTCAACCTCCAATGAAGGATGTTTAATCTACAATAAAGTATGGTCAAAAGAACGCCAAGTAAACAGTTCTGATATCATGATGAAAATGATGTCGCAGAACAAATTAAATAATGTCCCAATTACTACTGGTTTTAATTTACAGAATAATTTTGTAAATATCATAATGATTTCTGCTGTCAAAACCTAATGCTGTGTTAGTAACACTGTGATTTTTGTGATCTGATCCAAACAGTCCGAAACATTTCTGCCAAATCAAATACAAATTTTTTTTTAAATGTTATTATATTTTTTAATGAAAACCTCTGGGTGTCAATCATATATGATTTTTCCTATTTCACATAGATCACAGAAAACAACCAACAACCATATAGAATGATAAAGATATAAATACTACATAATATCTATACAACAAAGAATTAAATAGCACACCAGGCTATTCTGTTCACCAGAACATGACTTTAAGTAAATACTGTTACCTTGTGGAATGTTGGATTATCTCCCTTGTATCTATAATTAACCTACCTACTGAGTTCTGAACTAATTAAAATCCTTCTTTAACTGCATTCAGGACACAACTTCAGTTTTTTTCATTTTATTTTCATCAAAATGTTGAAAAACTGAGCAACTGTCAAAAGTATTTTCAGTTAGTTACCATGCCAACCAACTAATGATAATTGATTCTCATGTTTCTGCAAATATGTGGGAATGAAATAGGGCAGTTCGGTCTGGATTAAAAAAATTTTTTTTTTACAAAAAATGTAATACTGTATAGTTGTTTCATTTTGTGGAGCATATATTACACTGTTGTCTGGTTTAAACTGCTTCACAGGTATTCAATTTCACGTTTGTCTATCAATTTGTATAAATTTATACACGAATAATGAATATTTTCTGAGATTTGGATTCAATATGAAAATGTTAATTGCAGTTTTTTTATTGTTACCTTTCCTAACTACTAAAAAATAGCGACATTAAAATCCTTGCAAATATTAACAACTATACAGTATAGAAATTGGATCTGCAATTGACCTTCATTAAAATATGGCAAACAAATTTAAGGAAGACTGAAAAAATAGGGTCAGACAGATGAGCGGGAACACACTGTCAGGTATATTTCAGGCCTTACTAATTTAACAGTTTTAACTTGTGTTTATCCTGCAACAAGGGCAAGCACAACACTGTAAAATCATATATTTTTAATGGAGCTAAATTTTCATGTTTAAAAAAAAAAAAAAAACATTTCATGGGCAATGAATTTCTTGATTATATAAAGCTTGATTGAATCTATTCATACTAATGACCAGTTTGTGAACAAATGAATCTGTGGAGTATTTAGAGCACCAACAAAATCAACAAAAATAAGTCTTCCACAAAAAATAATTATTTTTATAGTACTGGTACCTGTTATTCAAAAGTCTGTGATTGGTTTAATTTTTTTTTTGTTAATTCTACAGAGCTATAAAGATACCTGTGGATATGTTACAAAACACAGCCTTATTGGCAATAAAACCGGTGATACAATCTTCATTTACACTGACTAAATGTAAGATTCTACCTACAACTCCTAACATGGGAGAGATCAGCAAATGTTTATGCAAGAGTTACTCTTGGATATTACAAAGCAGAATGTGATATTGCAAATTAATTATGATGAAGTATTCAAACACCATGTTGCCTCTTTATGTGTAGACACATCTGTTTAAATGGCTTAACTCCAAAGTACTAACTATGACAAACATTTTCTAACACATTAACAATTACACAGTAACCTTAACATTGTTGCACTTTATTAGGATTACATACAAAACATGTTAATCAAATTTTAGGATGTATGCCTAGTTTAGTCTATCATGATATCAAGAGTACTTTGAATTTAGGTTTGTTAAAAATCCTAAGGATCAAATCAAATTGGTAAAATTATCATTTTTCAAAGAAAATTATCAGTTACAAGTTTGTACAATATTTCTGATAATTGAAACATGCTGAAAAAGAAACGGAAGTCAGTATCTAACAACAAAACATACATCATTCAGGTTGTATAAAAGTTTTGCGATGAATTATTTTTTTATAACTGCAGATAATAAAACTAATTATAATATTTATGATAATTACACTCATGATTTCAATCAAACGTCTCACATAAAGCAACAAATCTAACATATTAAACAAGTGCATTATTTTTGTATTAAAAACAAATTGAAAAAGAATAAAATATATCTTGATTCTACTTTTTAACAATGTAGGTAAAACAATCTTGATAAAATAGATAAAACAATTCTGAGATCATTTACAGTTTTAAGGATAAATGCTACGTTACTGTGGATCTCCCAACAAATTAATTATACTGTTTTTATCAATATCAATGAGAAACAAAGATTTTAAGGAGATATTTCAAATCTTACTGGTGGAATGTGTAATGTAGCATATCTCCTTTGATCACAACACTTGACAAATTCTACTTCAACAATATCACAACAGTTTATTGTCTTGGAAGTTGCTCAGACTGTCTAACTAAACAAACCTGTACCAAATAATCTGTCTAAAAGATTTTTTTAAAATAATTTTTCATCAAAGATATTTGTTTTAATGGAATTTGTAATTTCAGAAAGAAATCTGTTTTTATTGATAAAATCTGTTTGAATGGAGTTTTATTGATTAAGTTGATTTAAGAAATCTATTTTAATGGAGTTTTTTTTTTAATTAAAAGAAAATCGTTTTTAATGGCGTTCTGATTACCGAAATTCAATTGGATTCTCCTTATGAAAAACAAACATTTCATAATTAACATTCTAAAGTTAGTTATGAATACACAGTCTTTCTTCAGACTACCTTCAGACTACCTTCAGAGTGAATAAAATAAAACTGCTTTTCTACTTTTGCTGATTAATAGTTGTTTTGAGGAAATGGAACCGATTAGATGTCTGGTGACAGAAAACTTGCTGAGTAACAGACTGATGTGCCAATAAACAACTACAGACAATTTATCATAATATCTAAGTGATAACAAAGATAACTTGAGCAGATAAATTATTAACAGATATTATTAAATGATATTTCCACATAACATACTTAAAATTTCATTCAGTCAGGTTTATTTTATTCACACATTAGTGACCAAAGATTTCAAACACAGATTCTCATCATTGATACAATGTATTATTTATCCAGGAATTCAGTTTCATATAATATCAAAATCACCTTTTAATATATGAGATACACATTCACCTTTTTTTTTCCAAAATAAAATATCCAGAAATATGTGGAAATGTCACTTAAATTGAAGTTATTTTTTGTTTGTAATATCACGGACGTATAATACTGTATTATACGTCCCTGGTAATATCAATCAAATGATATAATTCTAAACAACAACACAACAACATAAATCAAATTTTGACACAGCAGTGTCACAAAGACTCTTGCTTCACCACAAAATATGTCTGTGTCACGGAAACTCCTTTGCATGAAACTTCAGTGTCACAAAGACTCATTCGCATCATGTTAACGGTGCATCTGTGTGACAGACATTTCCATATCACTCAGAAAAATACTATTATTACACACACTTATCTGCTTCACAGGTATATAAAATATTAAATATAGTTTCAGAACATCAGGACAATACACAAACAACATGCCGATTAAAATATCTAAGATATAAAATGCTGCCAAACAATTAACACATTATAAACTACTGGATATTTTTCCTGTGTGGACCAAGCACCATATGAAGCACATTTTCTGCTCACATAATCATTATTATTTACAGAACTGTTGCCATGCGACAGTCTGCTACGCCTATGTTGGTACATAAATATGAAGAATGTTTGCTATTTATAGGCCTTCATTCTTGTGGTGTTCTGGCATTTCATGGCAGTGCCACTAAGTACTTCACAAATTAACTGAAATCAATATAAAATTTCAGTAGAATGAATGTATACATGTGATGGTCAATCAGACATGCGTATTTGATGGATCAGGAACAGAAAGGGCTTTTAGACTTTACGGGAAGAGGTAAGTGTGGTTAATTAACAAAGGCCAATTAACATGCAAGAATATACACTGTATGGTAAACTACATTGTATGTGAAAGGTCATCATCGTCAAAGTAGGGACATGAGGTTTGGTAATTCGATGGGCATGAAAGGAAGAGGGCTTCTGGGGTTACACAGAGGTAGTAAATTTAATAATTAATTGGAAATTCAACAGAAGTTTCATTAGGCAGAGTAGCATAGTTTATAAAATCCAGTAAATTTTACCTTGCAGAGATAAAAAGATAAAACTTTGATTTTTTTTTTTTTCAAATTGATAGATACAATAAAAACAGGTCATGTGGCCACCTTTGTCATAAAACAGATTAAGAATTTTCCCAATGCCGGAATTTCATTATGGATAATGGATTTAGCATAACAAAAGTAACCAGTCAGTATACAAAAACCTGCATGGTCTCTATGGAATACAGGCTTGACTTAACTGAATTACAAAAAAAAAATGTTTTCAATTTGAAACAATTTCTCACTTTTTGAATTTCTTAAAGAGTTATCAGACCAACAAGTCCAAGATCACAGGCTGATTGGATCCAGGACCATTACTTCAGAGTTGATATTTGAAGTGGTGGGCATTGGGATACAAAAATAGTTAATTCTTCATAAAATGCTTCTGGTCAAATTAGAGGGCTTGAGAAAATTGTAAACTAAATTTTACAAAACAAATGTCTTGAAAAGTTTACTTCATATTTATATATTTACCTATTTATTTACTTATTAATCAATATATCTATCTATTACTGTGTAGCATGTAACTATATGTAATCTAATGATAACAATGAAAAATAGATAATTATAGGTTAGGAATTGAATTGTTGAAGATATACACAGGGTTGACAAAAATGATAATTAGAAAAATCAATTTCATTTGAAAAATTCATGAAAATTTTAGAGGGCAAATGTATCTGGGATCAGAGAGTAAAATTATGTAATGCATGTTAAGCAATCAATTAAATTATCTTATGTACAAGCCATGTTCTCTCATTCAGCTACATCCAAAACACAAAGACACAGCCTACTTTTCCACTCGTAATCTATGATTGTTTACCTGCTATGAAAATAAATACAAATATATCATGCTAGTTTGTCTTCTATCTATGCTAAGTATTCTGCTAAGTTTTCTGCTACAAGTAAAAATTGCACCATATCGATATACATCATCCCACACTGTTGAGAGCATGCAGCACTTTGAAAGCTTTAAATGTTCTGACTAAACTTGCAGTGCTCATATCATATTATTTCAAACTGCATGGAAAATGTAAAATGTAAACCTATAAACAAATACCATGCAAAAAATAGATATATATCACAACACAATTCATTTGAATAAAATATGGCAACTATAAATTAATTTGGAATCGATGAAGTCTAGAAGAGAGCTATATGAACTGTCCTTGTTTGTATACAGGAGAAAATTAAAGCCAACGACTCATTACTGTGTTCAAAGTTAATGACAGAACAAGTGTTCAACTAATACATGTACCAAACAGATGAGATAGCCTACGTGATACTGTAAACAATTGAATTCTTGCTAACACTACAAAGTAAAAGAATATTTTTATGTAGTTTTTTTCTTTACCAGGAGATTTAAAATTTGTTTACATCGCCATCTATTTAGACTGGTGTACAATATGGTCAGGTTTGGATACTGTTTTAACTGTACTGTATTTATTTATTATGTCACTACAAATGAGCCACTGGAAATATGGTTCCTTAGCATATACATTAGCAAAACAAATCCCAGCAAACCCACAAGGAGGCTACCAATGTCATCCATATTATATATATTTAAACAAGAATGAAATCTACTAATTAGATTTATATGATAATATCAAATGACACATCACATCTAAAAGATCAAATGACTATAACAAGATAAACAGCCACTTATAAACAAAGAAATATCATGTGGAGACAGATCACATTAATATAACACAACATTTTACTGCAAACTTGATATTGGTACTCGTATGCCCCTAGCCATACAGACTGAAGCTAAACAGACAAAAGAATCACACAATCAAATAACAATTGCACAGAGACAAAAAAAAGATCACATGACTATAACTGACTTAAAACGGTAACTTCAATGCCATTAGCCATAGAGTAGAAAGGTTTGATTAGTGTTGACACATACAGAGTCTCAAGAATTATTTCTTCACACTTAAGTTTCCCTATAGCCCCAATAATCTATATCTCAGTACTTATGGTCAAGGTCAAAGGTCAATATTACAGTGTCCCTCTTCTGGTAAGTGAGAAAACATTCTCCCATTATGTAACTTAGCACAAAGCCTAAAATTTCAGCACCTAGCTAAAAATTTTACATTTTTTTTATTTCAATATTTCAGGTCAAGGTTCAAGTTCAAATCAATTTCATAATGATTAATTTTTTAAAACGTGCCCAATATTTACTAAGCCTTAATTTCATAAGATTATATAGCTGTTAACACAAATATGCCCTAGAAAGAAATATTCCTGTACTTTGAAACAGATTCCATTTTGGTACATGAAACAGCAATTCATCATTAAGTACAATATTCCTACACACAAGTCTAAGACAGATGCTAAGATGCTCTTGAGAAACTTTTTCAGCATTTCAGAACTATTTATTGATCAAGGTCAAAGGTCAAGTCATTCTCCTTTTTGTTATGCTTTTAGCACTTTCTCATGAAGTCTTTGTACTTGCATACCATATCTGAAACACATGCCTTTCAGTACCATATACCAAGGTCAAATAAAGATCATGGTAGTTCTACTTTGGTAATTACTAAAGCGACTTGTCCCATAATAATCTTTAAGTAACATTCAATATACACAGGTAGAAAACAAAAACAATATTGGCAAAACTAAAAGAAATGAAAGATTGCAAAGTGAATGAACATTAAAAAAACAAACATCAATTTCCAGGTCATGATTCGTTTGTTTCTGGGTTTATCATCCTTTCAACAGCCAAAGATAATTTGAGTTTGGGTCTCTCATTATGCAGAAGGTATTGGCTATCTCAATAAACTGCATACTGAAGACCTATTGCATTTCTTCTAGATTGATTTGGGTAATGTGACTTGCCCATACCGCATGGGAAAGGAGAATTAAACAACACACCTCAGATCTTCACCTGACATTGAACAACACCCTAACTGACAGCTATTGCAGCCTCCTCCAGGTCAGGGTCGAATCAAATTGGGTAATATAACTGATCAGAGGATTACAGAATACAAATATCATAGAGGTATCCCGGTAATATATAATATTCTGTTTAGGAAGGGTATGTTATCATGTGTAATTAAAGTTAAATATCAAGAAGTGAAATGGAAAATAAATGTTAAAGAAAAACAAAACAATTAAATTATAAACTAAAATAGTCAATGTATATATATAAAAAAATCATGTTGACAAAATGATATGAAATTATAGACATAACATAACAATAAAAATATGTATGTCAAAACAATAAATAATTAAAGGAAAAAAACCCCAGGTTATATAATAATATAAATATAATATGTACGTAAGCTGACTTCTGAATACATGAATTTTATGAAGTAATGCATATATCATATATTATTTACAGGACTATAAAGCAATGTATTATTTCCTGTCACTAAAGTGTCAAGCTGAATTCCACAACTCTACCACATTACACTTTAAACAGATATGATATTCACATTCTAGAGGAACACAAAATTATAAACAGGTGTATAAAATGTAGGTACTTCTACAGATAAACTGCTTATAGACAGGTACCTCAAAGATGTTTTATGTTCATTCATGAAAGCAAATGTGATATCAGAAACATTTTCAAAAATCTATTCAAACATATGAACATGTTTTTTTTTTCATTGTTGTTTCTTTAAAGAATTCAGATATTCTTAAATACATTGTACTTGATTTGAACACAAAAGTGGAAAACACACCCATGTAGCTTTGTGGCCAAGTAGAGGTAGATAAATAATAAAGAGATTAATAACTATGGCTTATTAATCAATTACCCTTGTATTATACCGTCCTTTTACTGGCCTCTATTTTTGTTAATGAAAATGAAAAAGATATTTTCAAGCTTATGTGACATCCTGGATTAATACAGATAGTATTATCATACCCTAAAAACTTGAAAACAAGATTCTGATTACTTTCATTAAAAGGAAGCAAATGTAGGTTTTTGTTTAGTAAGAAACTACAAGCTTATTTTCAGGAAAGGCTGATTTTAGCGGTTCACTTATTTTTGAGTTTTTAGGGTATTCTTTGAAAGTGGAATGAATATGCAGATTTTACATTAGAGCCATTCAAACAGTTTTGATTAGTCAAACAGTATAAACTGAATCAGAACTGACAGTTAACAATCATTCAATCAATAAAACATGAAAATATTTATAAGAAATGATGCCTAATGGAGCCTGGATACACAGCAAACTTTCTACTGTCGTAATGTGTAAATAAACAAACCTGCTGCTCATTCAAATTTACAGATTTATAAGAATTCAGAGTAGAATTCATAGACTCTTTATCCAATTCTGTGACCAAAGGTAGGATCAAATTAGCAGGGTTTAAATTTCACATATTCCAATAGTTCTAACTGACTCTCCATTATAAACATGTCAAGCAAATGTGTCTTGGCTTTTTTTTCTTTGCATAATATTTTCTGGTCCTGATTATAGCAAAAAAAAAAATATATATATAATATTCATAAAATATAAATGTAACTTCTATAATGATAATTAGGGATATCATTTTAGTTTAGAATTACAGTAAAGACTGTGTAAGAGCTATCTAAAATTTGATCCTGATTGGATTTATACAAAAATTTAGGTTGAGGACAGATTCTTGTAGGTGCATGATATTTCTGAGTAGGAAAAAAACCCATAAGGCATAGACTCTGTATTCATAGACAATCTGCACAGTACCAAAAATAGTCAAAACCAAAAATATTGTATATACAGTTACAAAATCTCTGACACATTGAAAAACAACACTTTGATATATTAAAAATAAATGATTTCTAAATTTTCATTTATAGAGTAAAAACTATAATATTCTGTAAAACACCATTCATATGTTTATGACCTAGGAAGTTCTGTTAAAAACAGTATATAACATTACATCTCAAGTCATTATCTGGTGGCTTTTGTCAATGGCCTTGAACCGTATGACCTTTAACAGTCTGGTCATGAACTTATGACCTTTAACAGTCTGCCCATGAACTTATGACCATTAACAGTCTGCCCATGAACTTTCTACATTTATTTGCTCGTTATGAAATGGTGATCTTTGACTGTTAACAAAGTTTTTCACCTTAAGGTCGGTAGAGAAATTGCAAACAAATATGTTTTTCATTTTTGGTCCTTTGTCTCATGTGGTGTAGCATGAGTTCTGAAGTGTTAACAATTGCTGCTATTTAATTCATGGATCTTTCAACTATCAAAAAGAAGCAAATTTGCAAAAAAAAAAAAAAAATCTAAATTTTTGTTGGAATCTTGACAGGTACATTTAATTTGTAGAAAAATAAATAAATCAGGTCACATTCAACTGACTTCAGTTACAACTTTTTTTAAACAAATTGACAAAATTCCTACCTCATGCTACCAGAAAGTGACTTCAGTTGAAATGTTTTTGTTTCCTTAATATACATACAACATTTATATTCTAAATCAAATCAAACCATAAATCCTACAGTGAGGTGTGACTCCTAGCGATCTGGCATCTAAATGTCTTATTCAGTTGAATTACTTCTGGAAATCACCCAATCGTACTTTACGTCGAGTGATATTCCCGTAACTGTCTTCAACTAGCACTGTGACCACTTCTGCCCCAGCGGGAAGGTTCCGAACTGCAGACAGCTTGAGGACAAAATTTGTGGGTGGAGTCTCCCGAAGGAATTCCCAGTGGAAAAATACAATGCCCTCAGGGTCACTTCGTAACTCCACAAGGCGGATACCTCCAATGGCCATGACCTTTGACCTGTACAACACACACACTTATTATCAACCAGAAATACACAGAAGTATATTAAGTACACAACCAACTATAAAGAGATCTAATATAAAAAGACAAATATATTATTTTGCAAAGAATTAAATAATTTTCACACTGTTTTCTTAATTCTTATTCCTGAAATATCATGCAAGTTTCATGAAAACTCATACAGTGCAAAACATTGACCTTTGACCTTGAAACAAAATTTCTTACATTTCATTTTCAGAAAATATAATATTCCACTGAAATATTAAAACTGAAAATTTTCTTTGGCTGATAAAAAAAAAGATAATCTTATACCCATGCAATTTCAATTTGATCAAATAATAAAAGAGATAATTTCAAAACCTTGTTGCTTCTTATTCATAATACATTGTATGATGGTCATATCCTGAAACATAACTTTAGATTGAAACAGAATCGTCTGAATTCTCACCCTGATATTATTGGCTGCTTTTTAGGATCTTTTGGGTTGGCCTTGTTGAACCATCTACAACCAAGTAGATTTTTATAAAAGAAATTTCAATGTATAATTGACCAGGAGTCAAAATGATTTTCTTATAGATATTCAAACAGAATTTAATTGCTGACAATGATATATTCAATAAAGTAAATTTGTCATGATATTCTGTAGGTGCATCTTTATATTTTGAGTATAGTTGCAAGTCGATTTTTCAAAGCTTTATCTGACAGCACTATATTTACCAAACATTAGAAATTATTTACTGGGTATTGCTTGCAATAATGAGGTCAGCAAATATCGCAAAAGTAACTTGAGGAAATGATTTGTTCTTCATTTATTTGTTCAAGTAAGATGAAACAATTTACCGTTTTGAAAAATTAAGATATGAATTCTGATAGCTCTTACAACAATATAATTTCATTTTTAAATTCAGGTAATCATTTTTCCAAAGTAAGACAATATCTTTCTGTCTTTAAGATCTAGTGACAAACTTCTGAATACTAAGATTGTGTGACCTACTAGCTAAGATCTTGAAACCTACTTGTGGAAAAAGAGAAGCACAGCAGAGGATCGGTACCAGTGGGCACCGCCATCTTTGAAGGTGACTTCTGGGAAGACAAGTGGCTCATCGGGTGAGTTAGGGAGGTTGGATGGAGTTGTTCCAATAGGCGAGTGAAGTGAAGAGGTAGAACTCACAGAAGAACAAGATGATGTACGTTCTGAAATGACAAACATACAGCTGTCTGTATTTGAGACTTGAAGTTAGTGATGCCTTAAAATCAAATCTGGTTAAGTGCTATCTGGGTCATAGTGTCATTACCTGTGTAGTGTCCCTAGGAACAGCTAAATATTAAGCTTATCGTATTTCATAAATTTGATAATACATCTGGTGGTGGACAGAGCCAGCTGAAGACCATCTCTTCCTTGTAAAAGCTAAATATTTTGATCACCTACCTCTGGAGGTGGACTTGGCCAGCAGACGGCCATCTGTCCCTAGTAACATGTCTGTAACTGTCTCTATCCCATCGTCATGGGCAACAACCTTGTGTTGCTGTGTTCCATCATAGTTCTTGACACTAAAAGTCAGTGTGGAGGGAGATTTGACTGGAGTAAAGCCCTTTTCCATTTTTACAACAACCGGTGGGGGTGCTATATAGTTGTTGGTGTGGTTAGTCTGTAAACAATATAAAAAATGTCAATGAAACCTTAGTCTGTTTCCATTGCATTTTCACCTAAATAATCAAAGATATATATACTTTTTGTCAAGGAAATATCATTCTTTTATTACCATGTTTGGGTTTCCAGCAAAGAAATTCACGTGTAAAAGTGACATCTGTGTCCCCAGTGGTTCATGACAAAGCTGCTATTTATTAAGTGTTCATATGATGGTAAATAACATTTGTAATAATTAAAATTTTCCCAAAGGCAAATGACAGCCACTATGTAAAATTCTACATACAAACTAGTCAGTGAAGTAACATACATTTCATAATATGTTTGTATTACAAGTACACTTTCAAGACTGAAAAAGTTCTTTTATAAAATTCAAAAACTTTCTGAAGACATCATGATATACTGACCTTCCTGAGTGGACTTCCAAAACATACATCCTTATTTCTATTTAGTTGAGTTGGTCGTTGATGTATTTGGCTTTGCTGCTGAATTTGACCCTGAGTTAAAGATTTATCTTTCCCTGACCTCTGACCTGACCCTTGACCTTGGTCTGAACTTTCTTCTGCTGATTGGTTACTACTTCCTGTCACGCTCTCCACACTGCTTGTGGAGGATGTTCGGGATATGTTGCTGTCACGACTTCCACTACGGTAGTGGTGTCGTGTCTTGCTACGGTCCCGGTTCCTTGATTTTCGTATCGTGAAGACTTTATAGATGTCATCAAATCCTCGTGCCATTATACCCGTTGGTGTGTGTGCAAGGTCAAAAGTGTGACCAAGTTCGTGGAGAGAAGCGCCAAGCCCTGTTGCATAGTTGGCCCAATAATACTCTCTGTAATGAACAAATGAGTGAAATAAGATAATAGTCAAAATATTTCAAGCCACTTAACAACTGTTCCTCACAAAATTACCTCTAAGATCCTAGTGTAAATGCAACAGGTCTGTGTGGCTTGTAGAAATCATAAATATGGTCTCTGTCACCTAGCTGATGGAACATGATTCTTTCACTAAGTTGGTAGAGCTGTAGATTATCATGCTAAAGACACTGTAGGTTCACCTCCTATCAGTGTGTTCTGCATGAATTGAATCCTTGTTCTGGAATACTTGTAACCAAAACATTGTACAGCTGGGAAAATTCAACTAAAACATCCAGCAAAGTGTCATGTTCAAGAACTAGTGATTACCTCAATGAACAACATAGGGGAGGTCCATTGTATACCATCCAAAGCAATAGTGTCTTGTCCAAAGACACAACTATACATCAGTAATTTCAGCTTTAAATACATAAAAGACCATCAAACTTTTATTCATGTCTGCTTCCTCACCTGTGGTTGTATAGTCCAGTGCTCTATCAAGTGAGCTATCATATCCCCTTCTACAGACAATACAAAATCTCTATAAAACAAGGTTTGTCATAGAAGGCTATGATCCATGAATGGGACAAAATTTTAGTATGAAAAAAGTAAAGGGTAGTAACTCCTAAATTATGCAAAAGAGAGTGATAGTTTTAGTGTAATGCTCCTGACAAAATTTAAGTATGAAAAATAGCACAGGGCAATAAGAACCAAATTATGCAAAAGAGAGTAATGGTTCTTGTGCACTGCACTTCTCCTTGTTGAGTTCTATCTTCCTATGAAGTTTCATGTTGATACCTCTAATAGTTGTTGTGTTATGCTCTCGACAAAATTATGACAGATGGACAAAGCGCTGACTATATACTCCACCTTCACAGAGCTTAAAAATCTGTCTAATCTGACAAAATGTGCACATGTAGCAAATACAGATCAGAATACATTGGCATTGCATAGCTGTTCTCATCAGAAACTAAATTTTAGAAGAAATAGGAAAAGAAAATATGACCACATGAGTCAAAGTAACAAATTACTTTTTAAGGAGATACCAGCTGTATGCTGAATTAATCATCAGGGTTCAAAATTGCAAAAGAATGTCTTACCTCCACAATTTAACTAAAAAACTTCACAGACTGCAAAATAACGTGTAGCAGTTGCATCAAAAATTCTATACATGCTTTTACCTGTTCAAACAACTTGCCTATAGAATCCATCAACTATTTATATGATCAACTGATTGTTCCTACACTCATACACCTGTAACCTTTTTACCTGTAAGCACTGTCATCCATGAGTTCCCTACGATCAATCTTCTTGTTGTTTGTGAAGTAGGCATACATCTGATCTAACGAGGGAGCCCAGGTGTGGAGATTACCTGTTCCAAAAAGGGCAAGACCACCACCTCCTAAAAAGAATGAATGAGTAAGACAATTGAAATGTATATATTTGTATACAACATACATATAAATGTGCACAGATAAAACAAATAATAACAAATAAACAGGCCTGTACATTTTTTTCACTATATGTATATTTTCAATCCCTAACCAAGGTGAAGTAGCACAACAGACAGAAACATCAAATATTCAATTCTACAAATTCTAATATAAATCTATGCCGCATTTCAAACTGGACTTGAAAAAAGTTAATCTTCTTTATCAGTAATTTTTTAAAGGTAAGAATGACATGTCAATATTTCTATCACCCAAAAGAAAACAATCTGTATTTTACTATTTTCATAGATCTGTTATTTTCCTTTATATGTTCAGCTTTTTTCATTTATAACCAAAAAAGATCTTGTCTTGTTTAGAACTGTATAATGAGCTTACTGCAACAAAATCTATATAAAATCCCTTTCAGCTTACCTAATGCTGTATGGCCACGTGTATTGCTCAAAACCTCGCCGTGAGTTTTTGGCATTTTGCCTTCTGGTGGAAAATACCTTGTGAAAGACATAAAACAAAACCATTTGCATGTTTCTTTCTTACTCAAGTCTGAGGTCACAAGTTCTTTTGCAAAGTACGTCCACAGTTCATTTCCTGTTTTACTGTGAGCTTCCTCTAACGTTAGTTTACTCTGAAAAATGTGACAGATAGGTTCCCCACACTCATCCAGTTCCAACTGAAAGTTCTGTCTCCCAAACCCATGTTCTCTCATCTTTTCTGCTGTGAATGTCTGAATCAACATGGCTGCCAGTTTAATTCTTTCCTGAGCACTGTTTGGAGAACAGTCCTCATCTGCTGGGGCCTGAAAATAGCCATCGTTGTCTGAACATACAATGTACACTGGACGGACAAAATGGACAAAATGTGGCATCTCGCGGATGAGATGTATCGTTGATAATTCATTTTCAAATTTCAAATGTATGACATTTTCTCCAATTCCCAGTCTAACAAGAGCTTTGAATGTTCTGTCTATAACTGGCCACTGCAATTTTGTATACTGGGGCCATGAAGCATTCCAAACTTCCACATGAGCCTGACTGAGAGGTGTTGCCGACTCAATCTCTCCAATGATAAGAGGCAGGTGCAGTGACACGACCTCCTGGTGACTAACATTCTGTACATTGATTCTCATCGTCGTCCCATGTTCCTCACTTACAGGGTTATTTCTAAAACCACATTCACAATTTTCTGAAAATTATTTTTGCTTCATTACAAAGGCATCCTTTGCTTTTCAAATAACTGCAAATTTATCTGAAATTTGATCTTTTCATCTTTGTGACTGCCTAAATCATTTCTCCACTCCAGAGCTGGCGTTGTCCGGTATACTTCCAAATTGCGCTGTCGTCTAAACATGAAATGAAAATAACTTGTTTTTTATTTATCAAATTTCGTTTACATCAATAAAATTCAATTAAAAATCTCATTTGAGATGAAAATACTTGCATATTGTATAAAAAAGTCACCAGTGTTATCGCATTAATTGGAAACAAATGCTTTAAACTATCAAAATTTCTGTATCAGAATGCCGAGATTTTACTAAAAAGTATACCCTTATGCGAAAATCGTGGCATGATCATGACATCATCAACTTATCGTGTCTCCAGAGCGTCTAGACCCGGCTTGCACTGAGCAACATTCACATGCTCCTTGAACGGAAATTTTAACCTTTAAAATATCATTCGGTCGTGTACTGGATATGCATTTACTCTTGGAGCGTGTTGGCTGGTTATCTTAAGCACAAAAACACGAATCGTACGAATAAAAATGTTAATCAGCAGTCAGTGTGTTTACCGTCGTATCACTTCTTCGCCTCACTTCATAAAAGAGTTCGAACTTTGGGGTGATCTCAAAACATAAGTTTAATTGTGCAATATTTTATATAAGAAACATACAAAATCAGAGAGAACAGTTCTGTAGGTTTGACTAATTTTTAATTACAAATTTATTGATAATATAAACAGGATTATTAATAAAATAAACTTAATTTATCATAAAAGAAAACAATAATATTTTGAAATGTTCTAGATTTAGGCGTTCTCCAATTTGGAGGTAAAAACTTCAATTTCATCAAACGACAACACACTCAGTAGTGAGGATCTAGAAATTGACAGATAAAAATGTCTTCTCAAAGCGACAGGGATGGTCGGGGGATGCGGCGGAGGCCACGCAGGGGAGGTAGAGGAGGTGGACCCGAAAGACAACGGAAGGTTGTTTTCAGTCAAGTGGATCAAACGGTGTTTAAAATCACAGACACCGGTTTTGTAGTCCTTGATTCGATTCTCAGTATCGGTTTAGAGCTTGTTGCGTACTTTCCGTGATATTGCTTTCCCACAGTCACTAAATCGTCACATACTTGCCATTGTTTTCTATGAAGGAGCGAGACTTCATATCTTAGCCCCCAATTTCAGACACATTAAAAGGCTTAATTCTTCATAATTAAAAGAACAATACAAAAAGAAAACTGAAGTGGGTAACAAAAACCTAAAGTTATATGAATTGATTTGACTTCATTAAATACAGTTAAGGCTTGTACACGTAAAAGGAGTGAGCCAATGTCACTTACTCATAGTGATAAAATTGTTATTCTTGCCCCTTACTCAGTTTTTACAGGTACATATAATTACAGTGTATTACGACCTGCGTTTAATTCCTGCTGAGGCACTCAACGTGATTATTTTTTTACCTGTCCTGTTGCATATACATGTAGATGCATTATTGACCATTTATGGCAATCTTGTGCACTCAGAAATTGGTGTATGGTTACCCCAAGGCTGAGGAAAAATGTTCATACCAGCAACTGTTTAGTTGTTCTTCAAAACAATTCAAGCTTAAGGGTGACACCACTGAAAAAGTAATTAAAAGTCAATGACAAATTAGAACAATAACTGATTGAAGTAACTTAGTTATTATTTCTGGATTTTGAAAGACACTAGGCCTAAACACAACATTTTGGTGGTCGGGTGGTGCAGTGGTAACGCACTCGCCTTTCACCTAGCTGACCGGGGTTCGATTCCTGGAAGGACGTGAAAAGGTAAGGGGTCACCTGCCCGACCACGTAGGTTTTCCCCGGGTACTCCAGTTTCCTCCCAAAGTAAGACCCCTCGCGCGCTTACAAACGGGCCAACAAGAGTGACTAGTATAAGTTGACAAAACTTTTTTTTGCAATTGTTGTAAAAGAAATAAAGTTTATAAGTTTAATCACAACATTTGTTTCATTATTTGGCTTAGGAGGAGTATGGAAATGAAACTTCTGAGAAGCCACGCCCCATCATCCTGGCCAAACCATCTCAAGAACAGGTATAATTTGGTATCATATTGATTATGATACACTTTAGTTGCAACATGGTTCTGACTTACATTTAAAGGAAAAGATTTCATATATTGGTTTCCATGGCCAAAGTGATCTAGAATTTTTACCACTCTATACAATTTTATGAGCATGGCACAAGTTTATGGTCCTAATATGGAAACTGAATACAGCATATATAAAATATTTACATTTTATATCATAAAATGAGTTGCAGATTTTGTTTGATGACGAGAATTATTTTTATAAAAGGGCAGCACTTCCACAACAGCTGGAGTGACTCCAAGCGTCAGTGGACCTGCCACACCCTCGGCACTCGGAAGTAAAACTCCAGAGAAGATGGTGATGTTGAGAAATCGTGATGATGTCCCATCAGCTCCGACTGGAAACTTGACTAGCATTCCAGCATCTTTGACCTCAGGTGAAACCCCACCTCCTCAGCCCACTCACACTGTGCAGCGTAACCAACACTTTTCATCTGAAAGTAAGTAGCTAGGCACTTTATTCAAATTTTAATGCAGTGAACATATGAAGGGATACAAAAGTGTTTACAAACACTGTATACAAACAAACAGACTTAAATCAAAATTTAAAATTTTGATATTGCTGACCTGTTTATGGACTGCCATAACTTTTTTTTTATGTTGGGGTAATTAAGTTTCTAGATCATCATAAGGAAAGGGTGGTCATTTTTCTTATAATTTGGATAAAAATGAAATTACTCAAGAGGGAGAGGGGGATTCTGATTGTGAATTTTTCAATCCTTGTTCCGTTTGTATAAAATATTGAAGTATTTCATCAATCTTGGTCTGCAGCTTGAAAAGATATTATTTCATATATTCATTTAAAACTAAGGAAATTGTATGATGTATTAGAATGTATGTCACTCTTCTTTTCATTCATATCCTGAAGGACCTAGGAAATTGTGTTCTTGTGAAATACCATGTATGGAAGTTATTTCCCCTTAACAGGTTCAAGTCAGAACCGTCTGGCTCCGCCTCCAGAGATGACTAGATGTACAAAACTGGTGGATGAATCTCAGATGTGGCAAGAGTCGGCAATGGAGGTGAGACTTCTGGCTATAAGCACAATGAAGTAACATATTACCCCATACTTAGAGTCAGGTGAACAACCCATGATTTTATATTCCGTTTGGAAACTGTATTTTTCTATATGCTACTGAACAGCTGTAGATATCAGTGAATTTTTTATCAGATATGGAATCTTTGCCAGATAGATACAATGTGCGGTAAGATGTTCCCTGTTGATGAATGCTGAATCAATACAGAATCTATCCAGCAAAAAAATTGATGCTTGGTAATACAATCCAAATCTACTACTATTCAGTAAAATTACAAGGAATTGCTATTTAATGGTCCTGTAATAAGCCCATCACCTGAATCTGAGATAGAATAAGCATGTTTGCATCCGGATCTTTTTCCAGGATTCACAGAGTGATAAGAGACTGGACAATATTTCCAGTATCTATGTCGTTAAGGACTTTGAAAAGCAGATTTTGATACTTTTATTTCTGGGGGTACATGTCTCCGTTTTATCCAGAGAAGAAGATTCCATTGTACGTTTATCCGTTGTAGATGTTGGTGGACCAGACAGATTTCCTGGTGGTTGGGGTTATTGGACCTCAAGGCAGTGGGAAGTCTACAGCTCTGTCGCTGCTGGCCGGTAACTCTCCTGAAGACAATCACAGGTAAGTTAAAACACTGATGATGAACAACTCTTGGGGACAAATCTATCAAAGTTTGATCCAAATTCTGTTTATTCTCATAGAAGACAATATATTTCCAAGAAACGTTAATTCTAAAACATGCTTGTCCAATATGCGAATCTCTATTAAGAGTTATCCTGCCATATGCTTACTAAATCTATGAATCTATGATAGGTATCTGCTTATGTGTATCCTCAAATTGTACAATATCTGGTGACTTTTGACAAGATTTATGAGTGTGTCATTGCCCTCAAACTCAGCATTCTTTTCTATATGGCATGTTCACAGAAACTTTTATTGTTGATTTAAAATTCAAAAACATAAAAAGAAAAAAACACTTTTGTAGACAGTTCCTGTTTCCACCCCAGACCCATGACACCATTGAACTGTGTGAGCACCAGACCAGTGGAGTAGACATGTTTGTGTCTGGTGAACGAGTCATCTTTCTTGATACACAGGTTTGTCTGACATTTTGAAATACGTTTCAAGTGTCTGTCATGTGGCGATAGCATTAGTATTGATAAAGTTTTGTGTAACCCTGTGATGAGAGAATTTACAACCACATTTTTGACATTTTGATTGACCATATTGATAGCCAAAGATTTTTGACAAAATATTTTTTATGCATATTATAAATAATTTTATTATATCATTTAATATTGATGAGCTGTATTGAGCAGAGGGCAGTTGAATAATGACCATATATTTAAAAATTTGATGGGCTGTGTTGAGGGTCTTTGAATATTGACTGGTGGGCTATGCTGAGGACCTGTGAATATAGACTGAATGTTTGACAGTCTGTGCATGATTAATACAGGTGTGTTTATGCAGCTTTGAAAGTAAAACCTGAACATTATTTAATTTTTTTTTGACAGCCTGTGATGAGTTCATCGGTATTGGACCGGATGATCCGCCACGATAAGAAAATTGGTTCTGAGTACAGTACAGCAGAAAACTGCATTGAAATACAGGTAGGTGATGTGCAATGCAATTTCCTCTGATACGATTTGTAACTGAATTTTTGAAAAAGATATTAGAAGTTTTTTCCATTTAGAAAATTCATTCCTCTCTTTATCATTTCGAGATTGCATTGCTGAAATGAACCAGTAGAAATAAATAGGAAAATTCCAACGCGTGCTTGTCCAAAATCCAAGATTTAGAGTTTGTGGTGAAGCTGTTCCTATAGCCTATTGAAGTTGAAAAGGATTGTAGACACTTATCTAGAAGACATCCATTCAAAAAATATAAAAGGACCCCATTTTATCCAAAAAGGGGTCATTTGTTAATACCAAGCACAAACCCTGCAAATGAATCTAAGCTCCTCTCTGATGGCAGTTTGATTTTGTAACAAGAACTGAAGTCTACACAATCAGATGTTGATTATCTTGTTTTAAATATTTTCCTGACATTAATCAGATCTCCAATTTTGTTTTAGTCCTTGCAGCAAGCTGCCTTCTTGATGAATGTGTGTCATGTTGTTCTGGTGGTGCAGGATTGGTTTACTGATACAAGCTTCCTTAGGTAACAAAACATATTTAACTTTATATTTATTTTTATAATAAGCCCAGGAAGGGGGAAATATATAATCTCCAACTCAAAGTCAGATTTTGGGATATTACAGAGGGGTAACACATAATCTCAAACTCAAAGTGATGGGTAGGGATATTACAGAGGGGCAACACATAATCTCCAACTCAAAGTAAGATTTTGGGATATTACAGAGAGGCAACACATTACATCCAACTTGAAGTTAGGGTTTGGAATGTTACAGAGGGGCAACACATTATCTCCAACTCAAAGTCAGGGAAATAGGTTTGGGATATTACAGAGGGGCATCAGGTTGTGTCTAACTCAAATTCAGGCCTGAGGGGTGGGGGATATTACAGTGTGGCAACACAATATCTCCAACTAAAAGTCAGGACTGAGGGATTGGGATATCACAGAGGGCATTACATAATTGATAACCAAAAGTCCGGGGAAAAAGAATCAAACAAGGGATCATCACAGCATTGCAAAATCCAAACAAACATGTGAATAGCAGCTATTATGAACAAAGATGGTAATGTTTTACCCATAGAAAACTTGATCGTGACATGATTGTATCAATTAATCATAATCTTTTCATCCAAATCATTTACATAACTATACAGCAACTGGCACACACCTTGGTAGTCTTTGAAAAGAGGTAATTTTTTCAACAATTTTTTTTTCAAAGAGCACTTTTGGGGTTTTCTTCTGAATTCCGCATGTTCTAATATCTTACATGTAATAAATCAACAGATTTCTGCTGACTGCAGAGATGCTGAAGCCATCATCACCATCCAGTAACCACGACAACCCCAGTGAAGACTCATCAGATTATTTTCCAAACTTAGGTAAGGATTGTATAGAGTGATTATTTCTAAACTACTGAGTAATACTATTAGAAGCATAAAGTGTTGCATAACGGTAATATCAGCCAGTCCTGATCTCATGGTAGCATTTTAAGAACCAGTCTAGAAAGAGATCATGATAGATAAAACTTCAAAACCTAGAACCAGGCAGGATTTCAGAGTAGTTTTTTTTTGGACCAGACAAGATCTTTTAGGATAGCTGCTTGTAGGACCTGGTTCAATCTTAGAGCAACTCCCTTTGAATCCAGTCTGATCCCAAATGGTATGTAGCTCTTTTAGAAAGTTGAACTATCTATCAGTCTTGCAATTGGTTTCAATGTCTAGAATTGATGGCATGAGTTCAGTGTCATCACAAGAAAATCCAAAGTATTAAAGTAGGTGAAGTGAACCAAGAGAAAAGTCTTTTGGATTTCAAAATGTTTTTACTGGTTAATAATGTGTTGTGACATTATTAACCACAAAGATTAAAATTTAAAAAGTAAGTGCATGACTCTGATGTCAATATTAGTGTTTATTTCCTAACTGGTAAAAAATTGTCAGGAAATAATGAATCAAAAGATGATTTCAATTGAATGAGAATAACTAGGCAGTAGGATATAGATGACAAGAATCACAAAGTAGAGCCAATCCCCTCACATAACACACAGCTTGTCCATATGTCTGTCTGTAAAAAATCGTAAAGACAGTTCCTGAACTCAAGAACTAGTGAATGCAACTACACAGGAATGTTAGGAACCATGTGTGAACACATGTATTATGCAGGTGGATTTTTCAGCATGAATTTTGGCTATTATGTTAACAGAAACAGGATTTTATGAAATGATCCCACAGCCCATGTCTTTAAATGAATTTTAATTAAAAAAATTGTCAAATAGTAAAACTTATTGAAACCTATACTTTGACACCTTTATAAAAACCTTTAATTTGACACCTAAGGAGTTCCAAAACAATTACTATGGAAACTTAATGGAGGCATCTGATTGGTTGAAATTTCTGTACTGTCCAGTTATGCTAGAAAAAGATATGAAGAATGGTAATTACAATGGCACAGTTTTCCAAACCATGTGACATTTGATGCCATTTGGTTGCAATGATGTGTTAGAAGGATCTTGTCCACAGTTCTACTTCAACATGGGAACCAATCTCATTGAAACTATCAGAAATATCATGGGCCATATGAACATGCAGGTTTGTTTTGGATTGTTCTTTTGTTGTTTTTTTGGGGGGAGGGGTGGGGAGGAAGAGATTTTGGTTGCCATTGTAACCTGGTCATTAAACATATCTATTTGTGAAATGACCCTTTGCTTTTATAAGATATGGTTAGGAAATGAGGCATGTCCAGGGAGTGGTATTATCCATGATTATATGAAAATTCAAGGTCATACATAAAACTTCCAGGTGCCTGGGGCTGAAACTACACAATTTGTGTATAATCACTGTGGATCTACAGTGGATATTAGTTAATCTAAGGTCCGCAGTTCACGCCAGTCTTGCATTACAAAACTATATAATGTCATCAACATGACACAAAATCACCTTGTAAGACTTTCAACTGACCAAAAAGTTTCTTCTTTTTACTAACAAAATTAACTTAATAACTAAAAAGACCACATTTGATTTTCTGTATCATTTTTATTAACATTCTTCAACTTCTACAAGAAATACAAAGTCAACAACAAACATTTTCTTATTATCGCTGTCTGAAGCTGGCAAGATATGTTACCAGCATCACTCTCAGAAGCTGACAGGTTGTGTTCAGCATTCCCTGTCTGGGGCTGGCAGGATCTGACCAGCATACTACTACTAGCATTACAGTATTCACATTCACAGTATATGTACAGTGTTACAATCTTCAACATACAATGTTATCTTAAACTGTCTCTAACTGTAAATTACAAGCACGCAACTTTTATATAGTGAACTGGTGTGATTGGCAATTTACTAGTGAGAAAATTAAAGATAAAAGTTTGACCTATTGGTTGCAGTGGAATAGCATAAAAATGAAACATTGATAAAAGACAACACATGTATTCAGAATATGATTTGGACAAAGATTTTTTTAATGGTGGAAAGAAACTTGGGATTATCTTGTAATTCAGATATTGACAGAAAACAAATGTCTTAAAATAGTAAAGTTTTTTTCCCAAAAAGCTTGACAAAAAACAAAAAGGAAAAAAAAGGAAAGAAAACCCCAAAAAAAACCAACAAAATGAAAAAAGACGGTTTTGAATACAAAATGATTCTAACATGTTATGTAAAAAAAATTGAAAGTTTAATTTTCGTAAACTTGAAAATCTTGATTATTTAATTCTAAATTATTGCTTGTATTAAGCCTACAAAAATATTCTCATTGGAAGTTCTAGTCCTATAAATGGCTCCCATAAACAGAAATACAAGTATCTGTGTTTGCTCCTGTAAGAGGTTTGTAGCATATACAATCAAACTGTCCTTGCTGTAAACAATTTGAAAATAATGTAAATACACATTACATTGATAACAAATATAAATATGAAAATACTGATGTCCTAGCCTGTATTACAATTTAAAAGGATGTAAGTTTTTATATCTTACAAAAGTTTTTTTGACTTCTCATGGTATATTTTGTTGCTAAATCTGACAAAAGGTGATCATCTGACTATCACAAGACCAAACAATGAGATAGTCTTTGTTATTCACAGCATGACTGAATTTACTGATTTTTTGGAAAGCCCATTTTAAATCCAAACACAAGCTTTCAGATTCATCATTTTTCAAGTCTCTCGATCAACTGATCAGAAACTTGTCAAATAAAAGCAGTGTAAAAAATTTAGTAAGTTCAGAGTGCTTGCTCAATCTTTACACTGTAACATTTTACTTAGTTATTTGTTATATAAAGTATTTAGACGTTATAAGTGCCATATATAAAAAACAGTCCAATACTGTTGTACGCAATGCAAAAAATGTATATTTTTATCATCTTTGTTTGAAAACAAGACAGATGGCAATGATAATAGATGTCTATGAAACAACACATTGTAGATGATGTGATGGTCCTTAATATGACCTCCTAACCTTTTGCCCTATGCAAATGAATACATCTGGCCACACTTCATTAATGAAAAATGTCCTTCCATGTAGAACTTTGATCAACAAAAACATCGCTACTTGAGGGGAACGCAGCAGTACTGCTGTAGTATGTAACCTGATAGCTCCACCTGTAGGAAAGATCACTCTAAACTCATGGATGTACTACACTTTAATGCTGATTCCAATGTTTATTTTATGAGAACTTTTTTTTTTGTGGGAAGTGAAGAATAGTTGAATAATTTGCAAATGTTGTACTTATAATCAGTTTTATACCTTTACCCATGCTCCACTAAGACTTGAGGAAATGCTGTGTATCCTAAAGGTCATTTACAGCATCACATGATTAGGCTATCCTAAAGGTCATTTATAGCATCACATGATTCGGACACCTAAAGGTCATATATAGCATCACATGATTAGGCTATCCTAAAGGTCATTTATAGCATCACATGATTAGGCTATCCTAAAGGTCATTTATAGCATCACATGATTAGGCTATCCTAAAGGGTCATTTATAGCATCACATGATTCAGACACCTAAAGGTCATTCATAGTATCATATGATTATGTTGTCATAAAGTCTTTCATAGCATCACATGATTATGCTGTCCTAAAGGTCATTGTAGCATCGCATGATTATGCTGTCCTAAAGGTCATTGTAGCATCACATAATTATTCAGTGTTCTGATAAACAGATGATCTACAGTACATATCACTCAATAGCACTTTTATTGTCAGTGGTCCACCATTTACAATTTTCTATATTCCTGCATTGAAAAGATCTACAATGTTTTTAACAAAAATCATGTTAACCTGTTGTCCTTGTTTTCATATTACATATGTAGATCTATACAATTATATCTTTACAGTATCATGTGCAATAATAATTTAAGGATTTCAACTATTGTCTGGGGAAATTGCTAAACTGTTGACCAGCATAGGACGTCTGAAAATGCTCAGGCATTTGAACAATTATGATGAAGCATCTTTCCAGTGGTGATTTCTTATAAATATTAATTGCTGCTTTCCTTATCATAATGTCTTCTATACATTCATACGTGCAAGTGAATTTCTCAGCATGAATGGCCTTTATCTGATTAATTTTGACAACTCTTATTTCAAACCCTTGATATAAGTCAATTGTCAAACCTATTTCCACCACATTGTCAGACCAGTTATCCCTGACTAAGGGAAGCAATGCAGAGAAAAGTGATGTTGATGATCCAAAAAGGCTTGCTAAATGCATAGGTACTGGCCATACTCAAAAACATTAGTACCTGAAATACCTGTCCTGCTTATTTTTAAACATGTAATGTATAAAACCAAAAAAACCAGAAAAAAAAAATCTAATCCATTATTATCGAAAAGATTTTGAGGTTAAAATTTATTCATCAAAATCACTTTTGACACATCATGAACATAACGCATTGTAGAAATGTTTTAAACAAAATGATGATTGAAACTTAAAATAGTACTTGATCTAGTAACAATTTTTCATTTAACACCAAGCAACAAAAGCAGCAAGAGCAGACAATTCTACCTCTTGACCTTGTTTAGACCCATTTTTGAATGAAACATTTTACCGAGTTCACAATGTTGCATCAAGTAAATACACTTTAACATGTACCACACTGGCTTTGTCACTGCATTACATTAATGTATATATTTTATGTGACAAATAATAAAGGAAAAAAAAAAAAAAACAGAGAGAGAAAAAAAAGATCCCAGGCATAAGCACTCTGATGCGAGATGTAATTTGCTGGATTGCATGTGGATCATGTGATGGAATAATGAAGACATTATTAAAAAAAATAAAAGTAAAAAAAAAGTGATTTAAGAATCAATTTTTGAAAGAAACAGAAAGTGGCTTCCCCTTGTAATACTTGTAGCCATTTAAACAGTTAACAGCCATCTGAGCTGCATTATAGTTTGCCATGGTGACAAAACCATAGTTTTTTGTCAGTCCCTTTTGGTGGTCATAGATAACATTTACTTTCTGTACGACACCATAGCGCGAGAAAAGAGCCCATAGATTCTTTTCGTTGGTCTCCGGCCCTATGTTATACGCAAATAGAACATATCCTTCATGAGGCTCCATTCCATTACCTGGACTTCCGTAGCCACCTCCAGTCATTGGATTGTAACGCGAACGATTTTGCATGTTGCGCATTGGGCCACCTGGGAAGCCCCTTGGGCCAGCTGGATACATTGGTTGAACTGGTGGGCGAACTTTCTGAGCATTGTCCTCTGCATATTTGATCATTAAAGGCAAGTCCCCCTCACGAAGTGGAACACCATTTTTTTCTGCTAATGCTGTATCTGCTGAAGCTTTTTGACTAAACAGTATGAAACCTACACCTTTAGAATTGCCAGTATCTTGATCAGTTAGAACACGACATTGGATAATTTCACCATAACATTTGAAAATACTCTCAAGATCCCCGGCAGTAAAATCTCGTGGAATGTTCCTGACATACAAGTTAGCTCCCTTGATGCTGTCACCTCCGGGTCTTGCTAATGCTACCTTGATGTATTTATTTTGGAGCTGAAGGCCATTCAGGGACTGTATGGCACGCTGAGCATCCTCGGGCGACTGGTAATCGACAAAACCAAAACCATAGCTGTAGTTAGTAGCCTTGTCACGGACAATCTTGCATGATTTTATATTACCAATGGAGGCAAACATAGAGTGGAATTCGGCATCAGTCAGGGTTTGGGGCAGGTAGTTGATAATCAAATTGGTCTGGTTTTCCGACATGTTGGTCTTGACTGGACACCAAGTTCATCATTGTGAGCAGCGAGGAGAAAAAAAAATATGTAAAAAAAATTAAAACCAATCCTTTCGCTCAGGCTGAGGAAAATGAAAAGAGACAACAAATGAATTACAATTGAGAAAATTATCAGATATAACAAAATGGTAGCCTACTTTCTAACAAGATTTATCCTGCAACTGGTACTGCCATTGTTAGAAAACAACTGCCACATATAATTTAGCTGTATTCGGCAGTGACAAAAAAACAGCTGTATTTTAGCATGGGCGGAAATTTGAAAGAATAAAATTATGATTAGAAATATACATTGTTGGAATAAGCATTTTAATATGTTGTAATGAACAAGTTAATGAACATTTATAAGATCACTTTCTGTGCAGAGCAATTCTTTTGGTGTTCATCATCAGGCAAAATTCAGTGTAATGTCAACATCAGGTTTCCACAGATTGAACAACAAAAAGAGTTTTCATCAATGTTGCAGGATAAATAGAATACATAGTCAGTGTCTGAAAATGTAAGCGGTATTTTGGCTGGGGACAGAAAGACAAAAATGGCTCATCAGAGGCTAGCAACTTTTGTCTTTCTTCACCGACACCAAAATACAGCATATATTTTAAGACACCGGCCGTGTGCTTTTTTTTTACCTCTTGACCAAACATATATTTTTGCTTTAACTTTTAATCCCAAATCCCGATCCTTATCAAACCTATTCCCACTGTAATGGTTTGGACATAACTTACTGCATGTCAATGCATTCCTCATTTATTTTATATAAAGAAATCGTATGAAACAACCCCTCCCCCTCCTTCGCGTTATTGAGAATAGTCTTAAAACAAATTAATGCAGAGTGTGCTTATACTTCTAGTTCTAAATAATCGAGTACAGCATTCCGAAATACTATAATGTGATAATATCAGCACAGAATTGGAAATAATTCACATGCATTGCATTCAATTCATCATTGTCGACGAACCGGCGTCCCGATATTTTACACAAAGGGAATGCTGACACGCGGTACAACCAGAAAGTAATGGAGTTAAAACACGAATTTATAACATGTGATATTACCTAGATGTCACACAATATTCGTTCTTGAAGAAAAAAATACAAAACACGTGGTATTTTTACCTCGGGTAACGGACCAGCGGAGGAAATATGGCGACTGGAAAAAATGACGTCAGATTATAATTAGGCAAGGGGACGTTACTCACACTTTAGGAAGCGCACCACAAAATGTCAATCCTATCATTTACACTGCAATCATCCATTATTTAACCACTTAGGCGAAGCTTTTCAGAAGGTTCCAACCGGTAAAGTCAGGAAAATATAAAATATTCAATACTTTTTGATATTTTATATTTAGACATGAAAAAAATATTGTATTAAAAATAGTCAAAAGCATTGATGTTTACCATGAAGTTTGTGCCATATAGTGAAATAAATTAGAAATAAAATAAAAATAGATTGAAATAGGATTTAAATTAATAGGATTTGCTTTGAAGCATGGATATTAGTCAGTGTAATTTGAACGTATCAAATAAAACTGTGATATATTTTCCAAATGCAAAAATGAGTTAAATTCCCATTCTTCAACAGGATACATTTTCAATAACCTACTACACATAGCAGATTTTGATTTGAACATATTTATTGCCTTAAGGATTTCCAAGGAACCAGACAAAAGGTATACTTTTAAACCGCTAAGGACATTAGTAGGGCATGTTTGTGTAGTTGATGTATGTCATAGTTTTGTTATCGCAGACATGTAGAATGGTGAAAAAAAACAACATGTTACATCAATATTAACTTTGTAACATATCCTTTTACAGCATTATGCCTTGTAATAAGCCCTCCAAGCCATATCTGTAACGGTTCTGTAGAGTTACAAACAGCTAATGTGTTTGAACATTGTCCTTCAATAATTCCAAAACACTTCATTTAGGTATCTGCAGTATAAGCATATTCATTAGAAGAAAAAAAGGGATGTTTGGTCTGATCAATTGCAAAGAGATATCAATCCTCCAACATGATCTATGTTGTACCTGCTTTTTGATGCTCATTATAAGCTTACATCGACATAATCGCTAAATTGACTTGTCACTAGTTATGTTAACTTGAAGAATCTATCATCTGTTAATTTTTAATTTATAATGTGACTATAAAGCATTATTTACCCAGTATGTCAATGCATCGACTAGGATTCGAACATTGGACCTCTGGCTTATACTTGTCTTATGTCAACTGATCAAGTGAAAGAAAAGAAGTTCCCTTTAGCCAATTGGTATACACATGTAGATTTAAGAATACCTGGAGTATGGCATCCATCGGCTATCAGCAATTGAGTGTAATTTTTTCCCTTCAAACATCTTCTTCTCAATAACCATATGTATTGTGATATTTGGATATTAGGTTCCTTGGCTAATGCCTGACAACATTTGTGAAATGATTCATATTCAAGTTCACAGAGGTAAAATTTGTTAAAACCTTCAGACAATTTACTTCTTCTTAATATTCAAAATCCCTTGAATCATGATATGATATCTGACTTGAAAGTTCCCTTTATGAAGCCCAACAATGTTTGTGAAAAGAAATGACTGTGGTCCTAATCTGAGTTTTACAGTGGTTGAGTTTGATCATCCTTCAGACATCTTCTTTTCAAGTTTCATATATGCTAGAATCATAATATATGATATTTGAGTGGAAAGTTCCTGATATCAAGCCTGAAAAATTTTTGTAAAATTAAATGACCTTGACCCATATTCAAGGTCAATGGAATAAAATATATTAAACTTTAAGATGACTTTTCTCAATATTCAAAAGTTTTATATAGGAAATTTGACTGGAAAGCTCCCAGTATGAAGCTTAACAATGTTTATGGAAAAAAATGGCATTGACCCTTATTCAGTTAAGGTCATGGGTAAATTGTAAAAAGCTTCAAATGACATCTTTTCAATGTCCAAAAGGCTAGAATCATGATGTTTTGCAGAAATGTTCCTTGGATAAAACCAAACAGATTTTGTGAAAAGAAATTACCTTTAGACATATAGTAGGTCAAAGTATCAAATCCTATTATTCTGCTGGTGCATATGTAGTTTCTTGAATGAAGCCTGATAAAGATTTAAAAAAAGAAATAGCCTTGACTCATACTGAAGGTCATGGCAGTCAATTTCTTCTATTCATTTATCCAGACTTTGAATGTCGATGATGTAAATTATTTTTTTAAAATTCGAATACATAAAAGGTGATCGATGCAGGTCCATTGGACCACATGCTCCTCTTCCACCATGAAAGAATTTTATACTAGATATGAGTCCAAAGTGGGAAATGGTTTCTTTACCTGTACAATAATGTCACTAGATTCACCAGATATATGTGTACTTTATTTTCAGTGTTTATACAGAACAAGGCAGTGTGGGATCACTTCAGTGTAGAAACATTCAACTCTATGCAGCAGACACTGATGAAAGTCTTTGAAACTTCCAAGCTGAAATATAGAGGTGATCTAGCAAATACTGAAAAATTTCCAAGCATTTCATATCAGTTTTTTTTTTTCTCTATGCAGAAATCTGTAGACTCTATTGATCAGTTTTAAAGGTTTCTATTTAAACAGAAAATCCATAGATATATCAGTATACCTTCTGTTAATTTGCATATACATAAAAGACTTCTTATTTGGGTATATTTTATCAACCTCTGTTCAAATTGCCCTTCCTTCCTGCACCACCAATCAGTCCATAAATAATAGTTGTTATCACTATTTCTTGAAGTTCTAAGTTCGAAAGGAAATCATTTTCAAATCTAAAGTGATAAATTCCAATTTGTTCCTTGAAGGTCGATCAGAAATACTGGATTTTGAGAGATATATTGTCTTATCACTATTTCTTAGCAAGTACAGGATGGATGATTCTGAAATTATGAATATAAGACAAATACACATTGGTCCATAGTAGGCCTCATTAGTTAAGGTGTTTTAGCTTGAAGGTGACCATCTTGGATTTTGACAGATATAGTTTATTGCTGTTGAGAAGTACTTGATGTAATTTCTACTTTGTTCCTGGATGTACATGGAAGAGATATGATCCAACTGATTAAGAACTAATAGAGATTATATGAGGGTGGGCTCGAAGCTCCTTCTTGGTTCTCTCGCCAATATCTCGTAGTGGGTTGTACTGTTTATATTCATTTGCTGCTAATCTCATTGAAAAACACATTGTCACTTTTACTTATGTCTCTGTGCCACATACAAGAATTAAAGAGTTCAGTATTCCCAATGAGAAATTATGTAACTGGAGTATTTGACCCAGTAAGCGTCCATGCTCCTATAAGTGACCCTCATCCATTAATATGCTCCTGACAAAATATTCTGGTAAGTTTTGGTATCACCATTATACAAAATGAAAATAGTTTTCAAGTTTATTAAAGCAAATCTGGTCCTAAGCAACAGAGGAATATTAATTCATCATTTATAAATACAACTTTACAAGAAAGATTTTACTGCCACCCTTATTGATAAAATGTAACGTATCTGTCGTGAATTATTTTGAATTTGTCAAAAGTAGTCCTATTATGTTTGAATCTTTAGGTTCAGTGACTGTGGCTGATGGGAAAATGCTACCAGGTCTTAACCGGAGAACTGTGAAGTCAGATATCAATCTGTATCCTCTTCCTTGTATTGACTCAGCTGGGAAATCAAATCAGGGTAAAGTAGTGTTTTCTATTACAAAGTCAACCAAGGTCACGAGGTCTTTTCAGGATCAAGGAGTAACTGATGGTACAGTTCATGTATAAATATTGGGCAATAAGATGAAATATGAAATGTATCCACCTTACCTTAATTATTACAATCTTATTTATTAAATGAAATAGATTTACTAGTTTTTGATATGCCATAGAAAAAATTGATATTTGTGCCTTTAATAGTTTGTTAGACATTTATTTGTAAAATCTAAATAACTCTTCCAGAATTTTGGTTTTTATTTTTAAAAAAGTCTCAGTTTCATAATTTATTTCATTTGTTATAATAATGTATTTGTGAATTTACTTTCACTGTAGAAGCCATCCTGACCCTGTTGCCTGAGTATAGAGGTTATCCAAGCTTTACTACACTCATCAATGGACTTCGCCAGCAGATCTATGCTTTACCACGAGAACAGCTTACCCACACGACACTCTCGGAAAAAAACTGGTATGTATATTATCAACTTGAGCAGAGTAAAAACCAATAGGATGATTTTACAAAAAAAGACACTCAAGTGAAAAGCACTTTTCAATACAAATTTAGAACTAGGTACAGTAGAGAAAAGTAGGAAATAAAACAAACTGAAGGTTTCTTCTTGTCAGTGATGTCAAAGGCCGAAATTTTGAAACCTAGGAGGTGATGGAGGCAAATCAGAATACATATTTTATTGCCAAAGATATTGATTATACATTGGAAAATGGTTAGATTATTGTTATGTTATCAGTAGACAAAAGTTATGTTATACAACTTTACATCATGATGAAATATTTATCCTGCAGTAAGCCATTTCTTGATGACATGAAAATGCTGTAACGTATTTGTTTTTTTTCATTGGCTTTTTCAATCCAGTACAAAATCTTTAAATCTTCATGGCGATTCCTTTCAAGTCTAATATTAATTATCTTCATAGCTACATTATTAAAGAAATTATTTCTAATTTCTGACAAATTTGGAATTTTTTGGGATCAAAAGTGCTCAAGATTTCATCAAAGCTGTAAAAATACTTCTGTCATATACTACTTGAACATGCAAAAGTTTTTGAAAAATATTGATTTCAACATTTCGTTTTATAAATGATTAGACTTTAAATCTTTTAAGCATGCTTTTAAATCTTTTATAAATTAAGATAGATTTTATTAAAAGATAAATATTTCTGTAAAGATCTGGCATATACATGTACAAAAAAAGAATCATAAAAAATGCTAAATATCTCAGTTAAAATGAGAGATTATTGTTTAAAAATATTCTAAAATGCTGATTCATGACAAAATGTCATGTGTTTCCAGGTTTCACTATGCTGCCAGGACATGGGATGCTGTTAAAAAATCTCAGTTGATGGCAGAGTACAATCGTCTTTTACACTGAGGAATGATGGGATAGCATCCAGAGATCCATTGTAAGGTTACATAGAACTTGAACTTTAACCTTTCCTGAAGCTGACTATTGATGTTCAGGTTGTCCACTGATGTAAAACTTGACCATTGAGAAAAAGGTTGATTGCTGATGGAATGTTTTACCACCAGTGCAAGGCTGGACTGCTGATCAAAAGCTAGACTGTTGGTGAAAAGCTTAACCACCAATTGGAGTCTGAATTGTTGGTACAGGACACGAGCACAGTTGGATGGCAAAGATATTGCAAGACCATCAGACTACAAATGAGACTCAACCTCATAACTTGGCCCTGATAAAAGGATGACTCCATATGTGGAGACATGACCACTAATAAAAGGATGGGTCCAGATGTGGAAAATGACCACTGATAATTAGATTGGTCCAGATGTGGAAAATGACAACTGATGATTAGATTGGTCCAGATGTGGAGAATGACCACTGATGATTAGATTGGTCCAGATGTGGAGAATGACCACTGATAAAAAGATGGGTACAGATGTGGAGAATGACCACACTGATTATTAGATTGGTCCAGATGTGGAGATTGAATACTGATAAAAAGATGGGTACAGATGTGGAGAATGACCACTGATAAAAAGATGGGTACAGATGTGGAGAATGACCAATGGTTATTAGATTGGTCCAGATGTGGAGATTGAATACTGACAGAAGTCAATACAACTTATGCTGGAACAATATTATGCTATTTATAGCTGGTTGACCAGATATGAACTCCAGGAAATATACAATTGTTTATTTTATGTTAAACAACTACATAAACAATGAACAGCTGGACCAGGCTATATTGAAACATCAGAAATATAGGTCCATTTGATATGCATGATACTATCAAAAGTTTTAAACACTATTAAAACACATTTTCTGTATTTATTTGTGTCTTTATATTTTATTACAATTTTTTTGGTCTTATAAGTAGTAAGGAATTGTGTTTTTTAACTTTTTTGATATCTTTTGTAGCTCACATTTTCTGAGGTATAGTTTGATTTCTTGATGGAACTTTTTGCTCTGTGGTGTAAAATCAAGCAACAGTACAGGATTCTTTTGTGACCTATATTTCCCACGTAGACGAGGGATCAAACTACACTCCTAAGATCTTCACCAGAGGATATCTAGTACATGAATATGGCTCTATTTTTTTGTTAAAAATCTGTTCTCTGTCAATAAGCAGCTGGGCCCAGGATAGCGACATTTGGAAAGTTTGATTCCTTTGATGGAATGCTACAAAATATCAATGACCCTGACCTATTTTCAAAGTCATATCAGGTTCAAATATTCTTAAAATATATTTCAATCTTCTTGTGTTTTAAATGATCCAAAGTCCTGAAATTAGGCCAGCAGGTACCAAGGATAGAGTGCAAGAAAGTTTTCTCATATAAATAACCTTAACCTATATTCAATGTCACTGGAGTCATATCATTATCTTTATCTAAGTCCAGGTTGAATGAAAATTATATTCTGAAGTTCAAGAAGACCAAGCTGATATTTAGCTAGAAGGTACCTGGGGTGAATTTCATGAAGTTTCCTCCAGTGAAAGTCCTTGTCAGGTGGCAAGGGTCTAAAGATCATTAAAACGTTTATGAATCTTTTCAAGTTCTAGAAGACCTAGAGCCCATTTGGTACCTGGGATGGAATGAAAAGCGTCCTTCCTTAAATGAACTTTTTAAGGTCACAGGGTTCAGTGTATAAAAACATACCTTCTCAAGTTCCAGAATGCAAAAAATCTGTTCTTGTTTTGGTTAGGAGGTACCTTGTACCTGAGATAGATTGCTTTCTGATATAAATGACAATGATCTTTTTTCAAGGTCACAGGGGTCAAAATATTGAAAATTCATTTAAGAATCTTCTCCAGATAACCAAGAGTTTTGATATTTTGCAAACAAATACCTGGGATGGAGTGCTACAAAGTTTCCATCAAAATGTTCATCAGGTCTTTCACGGTTAGAAGGGTCAAATATGTTCAAAATTGTATACAATCTTATCAAATTTCAAATTACAACAGGCGAAGGCTACAGGCCCATGACATGCCATCCAGAGCAATTAAGATGATGTGTCAAAGGACACAACCACCTCAGCACAGACTTGCCTGTTTCAATTTTCTGAAAAATGTAAACCATCATATATTCAAATTAGAGTACTAATGATCTTGACCTATTTTCCAGGTCACAAGGGTCAAATAAATTTTCACTAGAATTTCCAGGAAACCTCATTTTTGACCAGTAGGTACTTAGAGTCCTATTAAATGTTTCCTGCTATGAAAGACGTTGAGCTATTTAAAGGCCAGAGGGGGTCATACATCATTAACTTAAAAACTTTTGAGAATCTTTTAAAGTTTCGCAAGGCCAAGGGTACTGCGTTTTGGCCAAAAGGTTCCTACTATGGAGTGTTGGTAAGTGTTCTCATGGAAATGATCTTGACCTATTTTGAAGATCACATGGATCAAATATGTCAAAAACTTCAGATTCTTCTAAAGTTAAAGAGTACTTTAGGTCCTAATGATTTGCAAGTAGGTAGAGAGGATAGAGTGCTGTAGAATTTCTTAAAAGACCTTTATGTTCACAAAAGCCAGATCTGTTTTAAGTCAAAAATCTCTTTCAGAAAACCAGGGCAATCTTTCTTGTTATAAATATCATGAATGCTAGCACTACTCCTTTCATGTCCCTGTGAGCAAATTACTGGAATGGACTGGTCACCATCTTACTGCATTTAATCATTTAGTGGAACAGTTGATTATCTTTGATGCTTTCCTTGAGTTTGATCCAATGATTTAAGGCAGAAAAACACCAAAAAATGTTAACGGAAACAAGAGGCCCATGGGCCTGAAAAGTCACCTGAGGTCTTCAGGAGTTTTAGAAACTGACCATCAGTCCAAGCATTTGGGCAGACAGAACAGAACCGATATATGCATACTTACAAAGTTTTTATTGTTACTATGTTTAAAGGTTTAATTTTCAAACATAAGTGATGACACTCTCTGTTGATGTAGTTTAGCATATTTGAGATCAAGGCCATTCATTTGAACAAACATGATATCCCCTTATCGTCAGCAGAATATCAGCAGCAATATCAGCATCCTGGGCCATTTGCTTATGGAGAAGAAGTTGTTTGATATATTTTATACAAATGACCTTGAAAGTGGGTCAAGGTCAATAATATAGACAACCTAGGTAGCACTTCATCCAAGCATGCTACAGACTCAATATTAGCACTCTGGGCCTTTTGATTATTGAGAAGTTTTTTCAAAGATTTCAACACATTTGACTCCTGTAACCTTGAAAGTTGGTCAAGGTCATTCATTTGAACAAACTTGGTAGACCTTCATCCTAGCATGCTAAAAGTCCAATATCAGCTCTCTGGGCTTTTTGGTTAGTAAAAAGTTAAAAAATGTCAATTGTTTACAACAGACGCCTGACAAAAGGCTATCGCAATCGGTCACCTGAGATGAAATTACAATCTTCAATGATGTAAGTAAAATCTTAATTTAATTTTCTTCATCAATAAAAGTAAAATACATTCATCAGTTACATACACATACCAAGTACAACTAACTGTTTTACAGCCTCAAAAACTTCAGGGATTTCTCAGATAGGCCAAAGTGTGTCAGCGTCACTACAAAATGTACTTGATGCTTTTACCCGTGGTAAGACACGTTAAAAAGTGTCGGAGTCACTACACAACACATTTGATGCTATTGCCCATGGTAAGACATATTGAAGTGTGTTGGAGTCACTACACAACACAATTGATGCTATTGCCAATGGTAGGGTCACTAGTCTGGGAGTTCAACTTTGATGAATCCTGCTTCAGAGCTGATGCCAAGTGTCACAAAATCATGTTTATACAGACCAGAATCAACCACAGAATCTTCACAATCTGAGAACTTATCTTTTCTAAACCTGTCTATTTCTGACTTTATTTCCTTGCTGAGATCGCCATCGTTATACTGAATTACATATTCCGGTGTCTTTTGATCACAGTTGGGTTTTTCACACAGATTATCAGTAATTGTTGTGGAGCATTCCATTTCTCTCATTACCTCAGCTCCAGGGAAAACAACATTCTGATACAATCCTACAGCAGAGGTAGCAGCTTCTTGTAGATATTCATGTTCAACAGTTTCCCGTTCTATCACAACTCTAGGAATATCAGGGGCAGATAATCCATCTTCCAGTTCCATGGGTTCATTTTTTATCATAATTTGACTGCTTTGAAGCTCAGGAGGAGAAACCTGATGAACAGAAAAACCCTTCATGTCTAAATCCTCTTCAGGCTCAGAAGAACTAGAGCTAGCTACACATGGATTCTGATGTTTCAAAGCTGATTTTTCTGAGCTGTGATGAGTCTTGGAAGTCATTTTGTATTTTCTTTTTTTTTTGGTCTTTGGTAAAAGTAATTTTCTCTTCCGTTTTCCCAGTATTGTTTTTTCTGCAGTTCTTAATTTTTCCAAGCGTGGCAAGTTAAAATCACTTTGTTCTGAAGTTTGGTCACACTGAATATCAGATTCACTTCTACTTTTCAGAAATATATTGTCTGAAACTATGTTTTCCTGCAAATCAGATGCCTCAGATGATTCAGACGAATTACAACTGTTTAAACTTTTTAGAAACATAAGCACGAGTCTTTCTCTCACTGCTTTACCTTTTCCCATTGTGTCTTGGTCTTCTGTGTCTTGGATTGGATACTCACTTGAAACAATGTTGGCTTCAACATTTGAACCAAAACCCATGTCCCTTATAGAGATATAACTTGGATCTGTTGCCGGGTCTGTTGCGGAGTCATCTAATGAATGTAGTGTACAAGTAAAATTTTCCTGTATATTGTTTGAGACAATACATTTTATTAATTTCTTATTAAGATATTCCTTGGGTAACTTTTCCATACAACATACACATCGTAATATGTTCATATCAATCCACTCTGTGTTTTCAAAGAGGCTTTTGTTACGTTTGAAATGTTTCTCTACAACTGCTGGCGGCTTCTGAGGAAAAGAATTGAGACGTTGCAACTTGTATTCAATACAGTGTATTGAAATCACACGTTTCAATTGTAACTGCAGAAGACTTACAAAACAAACATCATTTACTTTGTAAGCTGTAAAGGCTGAGTGACTAATTCTAACATATCCAACTTTTATGGTTTCTTTACCTTCCTTACGAGTTGTTTTGGAGCTGGCACTATGTTCTTTGTCCTTCAAGAACTCTGATAATGGTTCAGACTCGCATTCCTGATCTTTTTTAACACTAACTAACTCAATGTCAGTGTATACATTAATAGTTCTCTCCTGTATCACATGACCCTGACACGACATACACCACATGTGACCACTTATCTTGACATAGAAATTCTCACTTGAGAAATTTTCATCATGTAGAGCCTCTGACCAGAAATTGGAATGATGTACACCGGGAACTCCACACTGACACATTTTATTCAGAAATTTCTTCAGATAGTGAACACTTATCATGAATTCTGTTTGTAGAAGGAAGGTTGTGTCATTCAGAAAAAGCCGTAATTCCTTTGCTAGATATCGTTGTTCAGAATCATGTTCTTTCAGAAATTCTTTGAGACATTTTATACCTATGGTTCTGAGGAGTTTTTGCTGGATTTCAGCAACACTAATATACAACAAACCCTGTTGTATTATACCAATCATCTCCTTATCCTGAATCAGCAACATCCGAATGTTTGGAAAGTGCACCACTTCCAGGCCCCTCCCTTCCTTCATAAAAACCTGGTCAGCCATTACATGCCTCTGATTTTCTGAATGACATTCACATTGCCGTGGAATGTGGTTCTTTAAATTTTCAATGCGTTTGCTGAAAGAAGTTTTCCTCAGAATAACTGTATTGTTTTCTCCAACATTTGAAAGCTTCAACTCAGTCTTTCCATTCACTTCACATACCGAAGAAATTGGTTCAGAAATATTTGACACAGGAGTTGTTTTCTCATCAATATGATTTCCATTACATACTTTTGGTTTTAGCTGGATGCTAGAATCCTTTCCTGATTCTGTTGGTCTGCTGGCTGGCAAATCTGATATATGATTTTCTGCAACACTAATACTAGTTTTTTCCTGCTTCCCTGGAGTCCTTGAATTTGAACTCCTGTCTTTGTTCAAACCATTCCTTGTCCTCTTACTTGGACACTCTTTAGAGTGCATAGATTCAATATCTTTTGCCTGACTCCTTGTGACCATATGTTTTCCATGCCGACTCCCATTCTTTTGAGTTTCCAAGCTGTCACTTGTGCACATGCTTCTATCTTTTTCCGATGGGTTGTTTGTGATATCACTTGCAATTGCTGTGATTGAAGAGTTCATTGAGGTAAACGCTGATTTTGGCAAGATTCTTGAAACTACACCTGTCAGAGGCTTAGATTCATTAAGATTTGATGAATACGTAGATTTTTCGCACAGTGTATTACAAGGATTTGATTCTACCGTCTGTGGTGTAAGTGTTGAAACTGAACTAATGCATGGTGACTCTGATTTTAATAAGCTAATTTCATGACACTTAGATTGTGACAAGTCAGAATTTTGTGGCTTTGCTGACTTTGAGTCAAATTGTGGGATTGCCTGTGTATATGTCTTGGACAGTGACGAGTCAAATGGTGATAGGATCTTTTCATGAAAATTGGATGGCGTCTGGCCTAAATAGTGTAAATGAGTAGAGGAAGAGGTTGGATGTTTTGATGGTGATGAGCTGTACGATGATCCTGAGTCTACTTGTAGGATTGATGGCGACACACCAGAGACCTGTAATTTTGATGATGAATCAAGAAGTGTCGAGTTCAATGACTTAGAAGGCAACAAATCACTGTGGTGGGCATTTTTTTCTGAAAGTCCTACAGTAGATGTATGCTCCTTCAGTTTTAGTACTTCGGCGTTTGTCTTGTCCATGACATTATCTTTAGTTTTCTCTACAGCATGTTTTGGTTCCTGGATATTAACATTATACACTGGGGCCTCCTGTTAAGAGAAATTAAATGATAAATATAACAGTTAATTTCCCAAAGAATTGTAATTAATAAAGTTTTACCATAAGCTTAAAGCAAAATGGGACATATTTTTTCCATGGAAGTATATAAAACATGATATAAATAACTCAAACACATCAGCTCTGTTTATCAATAAATATTACATAAAGTCTAAAATGAGCATAGCCAATTAAATTTTAAATATCAATAACAGCATAATAAATGGGAATGTTGACATTAAGATATCCTCTCAGAGACAGAAATTTTTGGTCTACTTTCTGGTCCAGTATGGAGGGAAGTTACAACCAACAATTATTTAAATTTTACAAATGCTGACAAATATTTTGTAATCCATCTAACCAAAGTATTACTACAGGTGTTGCATGCATGTACATTCTATTGCAGTTTCCCAATTTGACCTAAACTGTGGCCATTAATTACTAACATCAAAAATCCTGGGAGCTGAAAGCAAAAGATCATTTTCATCAAATTTTAGTCAGTATAGGAATTAAATGGGGCCATTCCATGTAAAATTGGAAGAAAATGGAAATATGGACTGGAAAGTCTCTAGGGTTATACCAGGTACTAGTACCTGTAGCATTACCTGATGTCCGGTTAATCTTTGAGCCCCTTCTGATAGCTTTACTGCATTCAGACTAGCCTTCACCAAAGCATCTGTGTTCAACTGGACAGGAGAATTTAGCAATATCATTCGACTCTTTGATGGAATTTTGATGGATTGGGATGCTAGCCTGATTGTCCTCGCTACACTCGGAGTAACTTGTTCCAACAGGTTTTCTGGTATACCAGTGATTGTCCTTGAAACTGGTGCTGTACTGTTATCAGCTTTGACATAACTGTGGGGATGCACTAGCGTTGCTTGTTCCAATCGAGTAACATTTTGAGAATCATTGACTTTCTTAAAATTATTTTCAATCGGAGAAACATTGATTTGACTAGCTTTTGTAAACTCTTGAGTACCACTGACAGGGCTAACTTTAATCTTATCTTCAGTACATTCAACTTTGTCAGTTTTATAATCAGTTTGAGTTTTTGGAGCCAAGCCAGCTTTACATGCATTTTCAGTTGCATTGACTTTACCAGCTTTAGTCACACTTTGAGGAATGACAGGGACAAGCATAACTTTAAAATTAGTCACATTTTTGGTACCAGGAATTTCCCCAGTTTGAGCTCCAGGGACCATGTTTACTCTAGTCTTGTTTTGTGTATCACTGACTTCACCAATTTTAGTCACATTTTTAGTTTCAGAGACCTGACTTTTTTCAGTCTTACTTTTGGTGCCATTGACTTTTCCAGTTTGAGTCACAGCTTGAGTTCCAGCAACCAGACAAACTTTAGCCTTATTTTCAGAATCATTGACTTTGCTAATTTTAGTCATTATTTGAGTTTGAGGAACCAGAAAAACTTTAGCCTTACTTTTGGAATCTTTGACTTCGCTAGTTTTAGTCACAGCTTGAGTTCCTGGGACTCGCCTCATTAGAGTAACAGTTCTGCTACTGTTGACTTTGCTTGTTGCTGGTGTAGTACATTCCACTTTCTGCATCGGTTTCACAGTCCCGTTACACTTGACTGACAATTTCCTTAATATTTCATCTCTGGTACATTTTGCTTGCAATGCTCGATTGATAATTTCTGAACATTTAACTTGCCTTGTTGGTGTTACAGTTTGATTTCTACACTTTTTCTCAATAAGCTTGGCTGGCATCAACTTCAAGGCATGAGTGACCTTTCTGGAACATTTCATTTGCTTTGCTGGAGTACATTTCACCTGTCCCAGTAAAGTCTTATTTTTAGTACAATAGGTTTTCTCTAATACAGTCACATTTTCATAACACCTGGTATGTTCTGACTGTGTCTTATTTTGTGAGTGAGAGTCTTTGCCATGAAGATAGGGCTGGTCTCTGGACCATGATTCTTGTCCTCCTTCCATCACATTTGTCACTTATTTTCAGATCTATTGAGCCCTCATTTTGGGTTTTAATTTCTTGATATTCTTACTGTAACAGTTCCAGAATAAGCATCAACTGTTTCATAGGGGAACAGTTTCTAATGTTAGTATATTTGCTGGACACCTTACTTTTCCTGATGCCTGGTTTTACCAAAGCATATAAAAGGGAAGCTGTGGTTGGATGGCCAATCACTTATCAGGGAAGCAATGGCCAATCAAAATGTAGGATTTGTAGTATGAAAGGAAAGCTGTGGTTGGATGGCAAATCACTATTAGGGAAGCCTGACTAATCAATATGAAGGATTCATAGCTGGGATGAAATGACCATTTAGTCTGTTCTCCATCTCCCTGTTGTTATCTGAAATAAGTAATATGTAGTGAAACCATAGAGGCTATCACAGTTGCTCCATAAATAAAACATGGTTATGTTGTATGCATGACCCTGTTTACCTCTACTTCAACACCAGACTTTTGACATTTTGATAGGGTCAGAAAAAACTGAAAGAAATTTTTGTCCACTTTAAGGTCATTAAATCATTCAATTTTATCTGAAATTACTCTATAAACCACTACACTAGAAATTAACAGAAATCAAAAGGTTGTGAGGAAATAAGTACATATATAGGTAACCCAGGTAAACAGTTAGCCACAATATACCATTTGGATATAGAGATCCTTTCTTTAGCTTGATCAGTTGAACAAAAGACTGGTAAAGCCAAGGGGTCCTCGGTTTGAATCCTTATAGACAATGACATTAATAATGATCTCTTTGAAACATATGCAGATACAGGTTAAGTGTATTATCTAATTGTTTTTATGACATATGAAAGTCAATGCTATAAAAACCAAAACAAAATACAGGAATATTGTATAACAAGACAAATGACCACACAGAGATCTTGATGCCCCCATTTATTGTTTTTTTTAGTTATCTGCAAGACTGGCCCGTTCTCTCATTTTTTTCTCATTTTCCCCTCTATCATTTGATTCATGGGAATCCTACATATGAAATCTAACAAAAGACCTTAAAAGAATTTTCTGAGAAATTGTGACAACAAACTTCAACTTTCAAAATCCAAGATGGTCTCTAGTCAGCTTTTTTATTAGCATACACAGAAGTGAATATGCACAACTTGGGAACAAAAGTGAAAATACACATCAAGCACTTATAAAAAAATTGCAATAACAAACTTCAACTTCAACTTTCAAAATCCAAAATGGCTGCCTGTTGGCAATTTTTTTAACTGACCAGTCCTAAAATTACATGGACACAAATAGTGAACCAACAATTAAGGCTCAAAAAATCAAAACTTTGAAGAATTCTTTCATAAAATCTTATATAAAATGAAAACTCATTTAAAATCCCATATGTCTCATAGTATCATAGTCCTATGATGCATAATGAACTATGTTTACACGAGAATTACACAGATTCATCATAGTTCATATTATTAAATATTTTTTCCCCATTTTTAGTATTTCCCAAATGTTGGAACTGTCAAAGTTCAGTGCTTGCAAATATTCAAAATCTTAGGATTCTTGGGTAAACAGAATAAAACATCCATTCATGGAATACCTTTAACTAATTTAACATCTAACATATTTTACTTTAAAATGCACTTTAAAAATTTAACATTTCATATTTATGGGTCTTTTCTTCCAATGTAGGAGCATTTCTCTTCAGTACTTATTTAGATTTTAAGACGTTATGTTGAGGGTAAAAATAATTTGTTTTAGGAAATTCAAAGTTTGCCTGAAAATAGGAGACATCTTCAGAGTGAAAATCCTAATCACATGATCTTATTATGTATCACCATTTTCAAAAAGGTGTTTTCAGTAACTTTAGAAAAGCACAGCTTAAACATATTAACAAAAGATAATGCAGAGTTAGATTCTATATAAATATTTCATTTTCATATCTTTTAACTTTGCATTTTATTGTGAATTCAATTATATGCATAAAAGAATTGAGATACATTACTTGTTAAAATTGCGAAGTTTTGCCATTTCAGAATATGCATTAGCTATATCTTTAATGAATAGACACTGTCCATAAAATTTACCTTTTCAGGCTTTAATGATTTGTCTGCGATGTTTCATCTCTACTTAAATTTTTCTGCAGCCCTTCCAGGTGGCGCTTATAAATGTACGACAAACATAATAGGTGTCGCTGCAATTGTGACTTTGATAAGCGGAACGAAACGTAAGATAATTAAATGTCAGCTTAATTTTTATCATTAATTTGCATCGATACAACAACAGGTAATTTAATATATCTTTAGACTTTATTTATGCATAATTCACTAGATAAATTCAAGCACTTTTTAACGTAAACTACTTTATAGGATTTTCATTTTCTTGATGATTTCGTATTTTAGACCCAACTCATCAAGTATTTTGCGGTGCGCTTCAATGTTAGTGCTAGGCAGTCCGTGATGTCTGCCCAACCCGTTTACCGCATCAGCTTTCTCCGTTTTGGAATGATCTCCGACTTACGTCTCAAAATCTGAACAGGGACTACAGCCACTAATGTAATATAGCTCGGTATATCATTCAATACAGTGAATAGACCTACTCAGTTTGTTGCTTTCGATTCTGCCCGACTCGACTATCATCACTTTGACAGTGAGCTGCGAGATTCAATGAACTTTGTACATGCGTATATAAACAACTGGCGATAATTTTGCGGTTGAAAGTCTTATCTAAATCTGGTCAATGCATTTATACAAACCTTTCACTTTCTATTTTGTCTGAATTATACCATCTTATTTTATCATTGATTGTCGTGACTAGGCTACATGTGGAAGCTTTGGGGATAGTAGGTCTAATATAATCTTGATCCCTGAAGCTAGATCAAATTTTATCTTGCTTAAGTTGCAGAAGATCAACCATATTTCAAATGCAAGTATGTGTCCATGTTGTTTGTAATATTTCATCTTTTCAAAGTAAATCCAAAACATTCAATCTGTTGTATTGTGATCTCATCTTCTGATAAGTCTTCTTACTTTGTAGTGCATTGTGGGGTGTACTGGTAAAGGTGAAGTGTCTACCTAAAATCTTAACCTTTGCTTGTACTCCGACCGTGTGCATCTTTCACCAGAACTATTTATTTACCCATTGAAATTGTCTCCCTTTAATAGGTGTAAATAAAACAAGGAAAATTTTCTTGTTTGGTAAAATGTGTAATGACATCAGAATACATGCAGCACAAGTGTTTTGACTTGTTTCTATCATTGTGTGGATCATTCATTAAGAAGACTTAAAGAATTTTATATATGTGACACATACACACTATAGTGGTTGTACGACTCGGGACCAATGGATGCTGAGCTCAATCCTGTAATACCACCATCGTCAACGCAAACGTCCAATCACATATCTGACAGGTTGGACTTTGGCTATGATAATGGTGGGAAAGTGACGTCAGAGGTGTGGGATGGAGATCTGGAGGAAGGGGAGATAGAATCAGAAGTGGATAGTGTTAAGGGTGCTGTAACTGCATTAGAACCAAATCTAGAAAAGTTAACAGAGACAGAAAAAACATCTGAACCAAGTAACGGCCCAGGAGAGGACATTGAATCAGATGGTGAAATAGCAAGTAACGGTCAAGATGAGGATTTTGAGTCGGATGGTGAAATTGTGTCAGAGGCAGAGTTAAATGAGACGGATGACAGTGCTTCAGGTAATGTAAAGAATGGAACAATGGTTTCATCCGTAGTAATAGTGACTGCTTGAATCAACCTCCATAGAGCAATTCTGTGCTGGAATTTTTAAAAATCTGGTATTTTAATTCTACTTTGTAAACTGTTGCTGAAGGCTGACTGGGAACACAATTGAAATTATATATGTTAATTTTAAAGAGGCTAAACTGTGTCTGTATTGACTGGGAAAATAAAACAAGTATTTATTGATTAAGATTTCAGTATAAGAAAATATCGCCTTTGCTCTGAAAGATCAAATCATTCATCACCTTATTAATTTATTATTTACTGAAAAAGGATTTGATATTTTAGGCTAGATATGTACTTCAGTAGGTAATACAATACAGAAATGGACAAAATTCTAGACAGCCATTGTTTAAGTATATCCTCTTGATTAAAAAAATCTGTATCCTCGTTCGGCTAGTGTACACTTCTGTACTTCTATTTTACTCCAAAATCCTATGTAAGAGCTGAATTAAGTATGATTTGACAGAGTGTGATTTTAACAGTGCTTGAGGACAAAGAAATTGACAGGAAGGAAGTTGAAACACGAAAATCTACAAAACGGTCCCATACTGAAGTAGAGGAAAAGGAAGATGAGGAGTCTGAAGAAGAAATGCCAGCCAAGTTCCTTCGTGCTGATAGTGTTGAGAATGTGTCCAAGGAACCTGCAGATGGAACCCAAGAGTTTGAGATTATTGATGACCTGGGGGATGTGGAAGGAGATAACGATGCTGGTGAATATTACAGCGATGATGATCTTGAAGACAGTGAAATTTACGCCTGGCTTGATGAGGGCTTTGAACGACGTACTGCAGCAGACTGTCCTATACAAAAAGAAAAAGTTATCCTGACAGGTAAATTTTTGGAAATCTAAAACGAAAACATACTCTTTTAATTTTTTTTCTCAGTTTTTTAAAACTAAATTGTTTATAATATATGACATGAAATAATATGTAATTGCTAGAGATTTGTTATTAATAGATGCAAAATTGGTTCAAACAAATATAACTGCTGTATCAAACTGGTAACAGTACTAGTCTTGTTGTATTGTGTATAGACTAGATATTCTATACTTGTTGTGCTCTTATATACAGAAAAATATATCTGTTCAATGTTTCAATTTCTGAAGTTTGGTATAAAAGACGTAGTAACTGTATGTGAAGTTGGTGTAATTATGATTTAAGTATAAGTACATGACAGGTTCAGTAATGTTTTACTCTTTCCAGAAAGGGGAAATAACCCATTTGAGTGGTTGCCTGAGGGCTGGGTAGTGATCACCCACAACAGCGGCATGCCTGTATACCTCCACAAAACATCTCGAGTGTGCACACTAGCTCGTCCCTATTTTCTCGGACCAGGCAGTGTCAGGGTAACGTACAATGGATTGAGGTCAAACTAACTTTATTACTGGAGTTGAGATATTACTTTGTCTTATGAATAAGCATTTCTTTAACAATATTGTAGATATTTAGATATTGACAGTTTGGAACAATAGGTATTTATGTAAGGTAAGTTATTAAACAAACTTTGTTTTTGAACCTTTTTCCAGTTTGATGAAAACATGCTACATCAGGTTGACTTCAGACTTCAAAAATAATGATATATTCTTTAAAAGTTTGCCTGGATTTTCTGGTCACATAAGGTCTTGCTCTCTTCGGTTTTGCTGTTTAAGATAACAAGGGCATATGAAATATTCTTTCCCATTAGTTTACATGTACATTTACCTGTATTTGGCTTATAAACATCATGTCCCTTATAAACATTCTGAAATTTTGCTAAAAACAAATGGTTATCTTATTTTCTAATTTTCTGTATCTGCTTAAAGCCTAAGTTTCCCATTTGATCATTGAAAGTTTCACCTCGTATCTTTTATTTGTCATTGCTTTATTTTCACGCTGCTTTCATCTTACGGGATGGGATATGTAGTCATCCTAGATCTATGTTTTCATCTCTATATTGACTAGTGACTCTATTTCAGAAGGGATTTAGGTAAAACTTTACATAAATTTGTAGGTAAGTGTAGACAATACTTTGGATGTAGTTGTGTTTTAGGATTTCAATGATATCGTAACTTTTTATAGAGATTTATCATCAAATAGTATAAATTAGGGTGGGTCATCCGTGTCTTACAAACATTTTCTAGGTTAAGGTCATATGTTTACTGTTACCAACTTCTTACTGACAGAGAATAATATGTGGACAAGCTGTCACATACACATGTCAATTATCTTAATAAATTACTTCTTAGAATGACTGTAACATGCAGAAATTGTTTCTGCTGGAAATATGTCATTCATATACAGAGTTATGACCCTTTGTCATTTTGTAGTTTGTTCTTAGTCTAATTCTGCTATTTGTTGAGAGTTTTTAATTCTCTTTGGTTTCATGAGATGTGTATAAATTTGTTGAGGCTTCTTCATATTAAGGTTTAAATCTTGATCTTTTTTCAGAAACATGACATTCCGGTAAGTGCTGTTCCTTGTCTGCAGTACAGAAAAGAGCTAGAGAAGGAGAAGAATTCCAATACTCAGCAATTCCAGAAACAGAAGGACAAAACTGTCTTTAATGGTGAGAATTCAGATAAACCCACAGAATCAGTGGAAGCAGAGCTACCACCACTACCTCCACCAGAACCTCCACAGTCAGAACTACCACCACAACCAGAGTCACCGCAACCAGAACAGCCTCCTCAATCAGAGTCACTACAACCAGGACAGCCACCTCAACTAGTGTCACTGCAACCGGAACGGCCACTACAAACAGGACCACCACAAACAGAGCTAATACCTAATGGTGAAACAAATGGTACAGGTATTACTGTGTGTAGTTTACACCTCAGTAATTTTCATTCTCTCTATTATTTCACTTGTACCACTATAATCTGTCCAGAAGATACAAAGAAAGTGCCTGACTGATTCTATGTCCTTAACTGCTTTATTATGTTCTAATCGAAAATATGTAGAAAATAATTCTTCAAGCACACTTTTATTTTCAAAATGTCAAGACAAAGAAAAAAATGTCACGTTGTGTTATGAGGACTAAAGACTTATCACAAACAGCTAATTGTTTTTACTAGAACAATTTAAAAAGTGACATTAACCATTAGCTTATGCATTTCTCTTCGAACATCAGGTTCAGCATCAACTGGAGAACAAGAGGCACCATTAGTAACAACTGTAGATGGGGCAGTGATAGCCCCACCTATCAGGATAGAGTACGCAGAAGACAGAAAGAAACAGAATACTGTAGGTAAGGTACACAGTGATAGCCCCACCTATCAGGATAGAGTACACAGAAGACAGAAAGAAACAGAATACTGTAGGTAAGGTAGACAGTGATAGCCCCACCTTTCAAGATAGAGTACACAGAAGACAGAAAGAAACAGAAAACTGTAGGTAAGGTACACAGTGAGAGCCATGGAAGACAGAAAGAAACAGAATATTGTTGGTAAGGTGCACAGTGATAGCCCCACCTATCAAGATAGAGTACTCAGAAGACAGAAAGAAACAGAATACTGTAGGTAAGGTACACATCAATAGCCCAACCTTTCAAGATAGAGTACGCAGAAGACAGAAAGAAACAGAATACTGTAGGTAAGGTACACAGTGATAGCCCCACCTATCAGGATAGAGTACACAGAAGACAGAAACAGAATACTGTAGGTAAGGTAGACAGTGATAGCCCCACCTTTCAAAATAGAGTACGCAGAAGACAGAAAGAAACAGAATACTGTAGGTAAGGTACACAGTGATAGCCCCACCTTTCAAGATAGAGTACGCAGAAGACAGAAAGAAACAGAATACTGTAGGTTAGGAACACACAGTTTATATATCAAAGAGGGCTGCAAAAAACCTTAAAATAGCTTTATCAAAGATTTTTTGTCTCATCAACAAAAGTTTTTGTTCCTGAGCTCTTATACAAACGATGGTACAAGAAAAGCTCTTGAGCTGTTAAATGTAAAGTTTGGATAATTTTGAAATGACTGATGAGATGAAGAAAGATCCAGTGCCAGCATATTTTTTTAAACTGAAGTGTGACATATACATAGTTTCAAATATTTCTATGTATAGCTGATTTAAAAGTCAAATGAATCAAAATCATATTTCAAATTCTGTTCATCAATTACTTGTACTACAATGTTAAATTAATGATAATAATTACAATGTAGATTGAAATAACGAAATATTAGTAATGTGTTTCTTTATTGTTATACTTCAGATCCAAATGAATTGCGAGAATATTGTGAAAAATTATTTGAATTCAGGACCATTACAGTAAAAAGATTCAAGTAAGTGTACATATAATGATATTCAATACAGACGAAGAATATCAGTCTGGTCGCAATAAAATCAAGCCAATGACACACAAATATTGGTTCCTGTCCACAAATTTTGCTACTTATCAAGACTGTTTTGATGCGTTTTCAAGCTGTATTAGATAAATAGCTTAAGCAGCTGGGAGTGAAACAAAGTGATGGGGCCTATTTTCTTTTTCCTTTTGATATCATTACGTCCTTACAAGTGATATGTCAGAATTTGGCTTTAGCTCAAATATTCCATTTATTAATCATCAAACTGCCTGTCTATGCAATGCCTTCACTGATTATTTACTAATTTTGTAGAACCTGGAAAGACCGAAGGCGACACTTAAATGCAATTAGGTCACAGTCTCGTCCAGCCTTGGTAAGTACAGTAATAGAGACACCTGATAATCCAATTCATATTGAGGCTCAGTTGAGGTTTAAATGTCTGTCTGGTCATATTTCTTTACTCTATCATTTCTTTGTTACCAGAAGTTTTCATACTAAATATCTTGATTCCATTTCAACACATAATTTCTAAATTTGACCAGGTGATGTTGCATAAAGTCATTTGTATTTTAGGGTTTATTTCATCTTCTCATTTCTTATTTAGGGTTATATTTATCCTTTTATATTTGTACATACTCATTTTTGACAATTAAATGAATACTGAGAAAAATACTTCACAATTTTTTCACATCTTAGTCTCTCACTAACCTATTCCTCTTTTTGACAGCCTCCTAATACCAAACTAATTACTTGTAAAATTCCGCAAGTGAAAGGAGATGATAAGCCAAAACTAAAAGGTAAGCACCTTTATCTGCTAGTTACCCTTTAAACAATTGTTCTTTTCAAGTCTTTGTGTTACCTGATATATGTGTATAATGATTATTCTCCTTGTTGCTATTTAATTATGTCACCTACTTAATGAGATACTCAAACCACGGCTAGTGGGAATCATCAGACCACACAACTGGTAAAGTTTACAGGTGTCTGGTGCGATGATCCTGGCTCATAAAGAACCTTCCTTTGCAGTGTCTTTTGGCAATACACTTTACCCTAATCGCTTTTTATGACTTGTGATGGATCTCATATGTTGTTCAAAAAGGTGATCTACAAGCTAGATCCTGCCTCAAAATGAATCTGATGGTTGTTGATAGGATGTGAGCTTGTGAGCTAGACAGGAATGGCCACTACTTGATGATTTATTGATTGTGAAGCAATTCTAGATAGAAAGTTTTATAAACCAAGTAACTTTCAAATTTACATCATATGTTAGGATAGGTCACTGTGACTTAATTATCAGGCTTTAACTAATTACATAATAGCTGCTTTAAATTTTTATTTTCAATGGTTAAAGCAAGAAGTATCAAAAGTTTGTGTATTGTGTGAATTAAATCTTAATGAGTAAGCTTAAAGTTTTGTAGTATGAAGTGTCATTTTATGTCCCTTGATCGTAAGATCGCGAGCATATTTTAATCTGCTGTTTGTTTGTCTGTTGTAAACTTTGCCCGTAACTTCTGCACCATAAAAGGTAGTGCTTTCATATTTGGCATGTATGTTTCTTGTGACAAGACCTTTCCGGTGGTACAAAAAATTTTGACCATGTGACCTTGACCATGAACTTTGACTTACATTTAAAAAAAATCACATTGGCCATAAATTTTTCACAAAGTGTGCATGCAATAAGCACATGCCTTACACAGTAGTTTTAATGTCCCACTTTTGTTGCAACTGTGGGCATGGTGTTTCATAAACACATCTTGTTTTTTATTTTTTTAGACGTCTTGAATCATTTTTTGGAAGAATTAGAACTGAATGTAAACCAATCATAGATCCTTTTGTGGTTTTAATGCATTGTTGTGTCATAAAAACATGAAATTATGACATCCAAAAAAATGTTCATGATGATATTAGGTATTGATAATTTATTTCTTCATTTTTTTTAAATTTCAGAATTTGTTTTGAACCCACTGGGGAAATCCTATGTGTGTATTCTGCACGAGTATGCACAGCACACACTGAGAATCCAGCCCAGATATGTCTTCAAAGAACTTGGTAAGTGTTTGCAGTAGTCACTCTAGACAATTACAAGGGATACTGTAGGGAAAATTTGGTACTGTATAAGATATCAAGCTCTTCATCTCCGCAGCTGTTTTCAAAGAAGTTAGAAACAAGATCAATTATTGATGATGTTGAATGCCAGTTGACAAACCATTCTATTTTGTGAAGATTCAGCACATCAAATTTTACGTTAGTGGTTCATTATCCCTTCCTACCGTCATGTGACATTATATTTGTTATGTAAGGACATCAAAACCTGACTGATCCATATCGGTCTGAATATTTCTAACATTCCACATGCTGATATGCTCTATAGAGATATTATGATACTTGCTTTATTTTTCACATTTTTTCTGTTGTCACTGTGGATGACATGGATGGAAAATAACAAAATTCACACTACATAATGTGATATTGCGTCACTATGGATGTGTTGCATGACTTTGTGTTTCAAGGCACAAGTTCCGCATCACTATCAATAGGAAACCAACTCATTCACAGATATCATCCAGGCAACTTCATTTCTTCAGAAATTTTGATGAAATTATCTCTTCAAGGAGCCTAATTTCAAATTGAAACCATTTCTCAGGTTCATCAAGTATTGTATAAGTGTCAGGAATGGTAGTAGCTAGTCATGACCAATACTTATTGTAACTGTATTTATATAACATGTGTCTTTACCCATTATTTTGCTTTTTTCCCCACAGAAAATGCCCAGAATCCTTACAGTGCTACAGTTGTGATTGGTGATATTGAATATGGTACCGGTTATTCTAGCAGTAAAAAGTCAGCCAAGATGGCAGCAGGTAGGTTTGATTAATGAAATCACATGAAAACTACCCACCTTAGAGTTTGCTTTTGTTTTTTTTTCTATTGGCCATGAGATTTAATATTGAATCCAGTATGGTAACAGTGTGACATATATGGGGCTAAATGATTTGGTTAATTATGATGTTATATACTACCAACAGAACCCAACAGAAATGTACCATTTAACAGTACCAGAATTTAATAACTTGTTAGATAAAAACAGAAAAAGGCTTCAGTAAGTATTACAATACTTTTATAAATCTAAACTTTTATCAGAAAATGTGACACCTGTAAATGTGGTATCTTTTGTTCCTTTCAGCCAAAGAAACCCTTAATATACTAATCCCAGAGATGAGCAAAGTTACTGATGAGATCACCTTGGATGAGGATCTGTCTGTGAGTTGATTGATAAATTTCTCGTTAAAATTGTCACAAAATATGTAAAGCTCACCAAGACAGGAATCTTTTGGTATCTGTGATTTGTTCCAATTCACTGTGTGAATTATCCTTAAATGGTTAAATACGAATAACAAGGATTGCTTTGTCATGGTGTCATGGGAACCATTTGATTTATTTTGTTAATTTACCCTCAATATATGCTAGCACTAGCACAACATAAAACAGTCACATTTAAAGAGTCATATATGAATTGATGATTTGTTTGATGTGTTCTTTTACATTGAATATAGATAAATAAAAAGATAAAAATAATGGACTTTCACAGGGTAAAGTAAGAGATAAAATTAATGGACTTCCACAGTGTTAAGTAAGAAATAAAATTAATGGACTTCCACAGTGTTAAGTAAGAGATGAAATTAATGGACTTCCGCAGTGTTAAGTAAGAGATGAAATTAATGGACTTCCACAGTGTTAAGTAAGAAATAGAATTAATGGACTTCCACAGTGTTAAGTAAGAGATGAAATTAATGGACTTCCACAGTGTTAAGTCAGAGATAAAATTAATGGACTTCCACAGTGTTAAGTAAGAAATAAAATTAATGGATTTCCACAGTGTTAAGTAAGAGATAAAATTAATGGACTTCCGCAGTGTTAAGTAAGAGATAAAATTAATGGACTTCCACAGTGTTAAGTAAGAGATAAAATTAATGGACTTCCACAATGTTAAGTAAGAGATAAAATTAATGACTTCCATTGTTAAGTAAGAGATAAAATTAATGGACTTCCACAGTGTAAAGTTAAAGATATACAATTAATGGCCTAACCAAAGGGTTTTGATAGCTTGAAATGAGATATGTTAATAAAGTAATGTACCATTTGATAAATTGCCCACTACATTTTTGCACATTTCAAAAATGGTAATATATTTTCAAGCCAAAATACACTGTCATTTGGCTTGTCATCAGAGCTTTTGGTGAAAACCAGGTTGAATTTACAAACTGCTTGCAATTCTGTTTCAGTTTTTTGATGAGATCAAAATTGAGGATCCTCGTGTTTATGAGTTGTGTAATAAAGTAGGACAGCCCAGTCCCTATCAGATCCTGCAGGAATGTCTCCGGAGGTAATGCACATGACTATTGTTCAAACCCAACAGTGTTGCATTGATGTAGAGAGCCTAGTTTTTGGCTTTATCTGTGAAGTCTGTTTTACAATAATAGTTTCTGATTATTTTGTTTTGTACTTAAATGGTTATAATCCATCAATTTCAACTGTTTCAAATTGACCATCAGCAATAATACAGCAGTTTGAATGTTAAGGACCTGTAATTGAAAGCAATATTATTTTGCTTCTTTAGATTACATTAAATGACCATATTGGATTGTAAATACTTCTAGTCATGTGTTTTTTTGAGCCGGTGTCATTTTGTGTCACATGTTTTGCAGAAATTATGGAATGGGTGACACAAATTGTAAGATTGATGTGAAGCCTCTGAAACACCAGAAGAGTGAATACTCTTTGACAGTCGGCAAGCGGAGTGTCACAGTAAGTTTTCTTATTTAAAAAACACATAATGATTAAAGCTGGCCTTGGATTAATATCCAGTATTAAACTAATACAGGGGTTTTCGTGGTCATGGATAAAAAAAACTTAGAATCTTCATAAAAAACAAATACATTGGTCATATGAAGAATTGCAAATTTTGTAACAATTTCACGCATAATGATGATCACCAGGTCAAAAGATATGAAAGCTCACATTACTTCTTATGTTCTAAACTGTTTTAAGTTATGACACTTGACTAATTGCTTTTCCTGTGAATTATTGTAATCTTAAACAACAATATTGATATTCATTTAAGTTTGCCTTAGTTAACAATATAAATTTACTTTTGGTGGTTAGTACTCTATTATCTGTTTAAACTTGATCAGTCAGTTTTTGAAATATTATATTTAGTCACATTTGTAATTGTGCTAAGTTGGATTAAAAAGGATTGCAAACACTTAATACTTGATGAGTGATACGGGTCCATTTGGCCACTTTAGGTCGCCTGAGCCGAAGGCTCATGGTGACCTATTGCCATCATGATTTGTCTGTTGTGTGTCGTTAACTTTTCACATATTCGACTTCTTCTCAAGAACCACTGAATAGATTTTGACCAAACTTAGCACAGAGCATCCCCATAGGAAGCCGCTTCAAGTTTGCAAAGAAAAAGGGCATGGCCCCAATAGGGGCCCCAGGAGGGGGGAAAAGGGTGTAAAATTAGGTAAATCTTTAAAAATCTTCTTCTCATGAACCAACAATCAAATTAAATTCATATTTGATATTTAGGGTCCTTATGGCATGGTCTACAAAGTTTGCGAATGAAAAAAAATTGAGTCAAAAACGGCCCCACTACCTCTACACAAGGTCCTGGCAAGTGTTTTAACTTTTTGGGGCGCTTGAAAATCCGAAATGGCCACCCTGGCCTCTGTTTGGCTAAGACATTATGGACTTCCTCTCAAGAACCATTGGGTGGGTCATGTTCAAACTTGGTACAGATGTTTTAATCATGGCTCTGCACAAGTGTTGTTACATTTTTGCAACATTTTAAAATCCCCAGATTATTGACATATATTCCTCAGGTGACTGTTAAGGCCCCTTGGGCCTCTTGTTTTTATAATATGATATAACACTTATATACTTGAACATTACTGATGCTTCACAGGTGGTATGTAAAAACAAGAGAGAAGGGAAACAGAGAGCAGCACAGGCCATACTACAGGTCAGCAGGAACATGAGACTCTAATTTCCTTGTTAAATAATTAAAATATATCAACTTTGGAGAAATCAACAGAATCAAGCTCATATATGTTAACTTAGCACAGCCATTTATTTTCTTGATTTCAACCCCAGAGAAATGTCTGGGGGAGAATAAAAATTTAATTGGTTTAAACAATGTTGCAAATATTTGAGTATATTAAAGAAGGTGCACATTTACAGCTGTTGAGATTAGAATTTTCTTACGTGTCTGGTAAATCACCAATAAGTGTAAAATTTCCCTGGTGTAAATAATATGGAAAGTATATTTAATGGTACATATAACATTGTACACCTTTACTTTATCTGTCTGGGGTTTGGAGTCATCATCACATATTTGTATCATTGTGAACACATAGAAATCTCACATTGACAGGAGCTGCATCCTCACATAACAAACCTAGGCTCCTTACTACGATTGTATGGACGCTCCTCATGGAAAAGTCTTAAGGAGAAGAAGGTAAGCTATCTACCTCTTGTGGTCTAAAACAACAACAAAACAGGAGGGAGGGTGGAGGACATGAACATGTGACACTGCTGTCTTTGCATCAGTATATGTGGTTATTTTCTTTTCATGGCCATGTTTTACTAGGTTTTGTAATATTTAAACTTGAAAAATCATAGAATTATGTCTCTGATATACCTTGTAGTACATAGATGACATTTGCTGTAGCGATAATATCCTTTAGTGTAATGATATAGTGGTCATTAGTCACTGAATATAGAAGTCAATGTTAATTGGTCAGAAGTGGTGTGAATGGAGCAGAGGTCAATGTTACTATGTCAAAGGTCAATGTTAATAGGTTAGAAGTGATTGTTTGGCTGTGCCGCGAGTTCAATATTGATTGATGAGATGTCAATGTAACAGGGTTAGAGGACAATGTTACTGGGTCAGAGATCAATATTGATAGGTTAGAGATCAATTTTAATAGGTTAGATGTCAGTTACTGGGTCAGATGTACAAAAATATCTTTTGCTTGTACTTTAATGATTTAGTTTACATTAAATGAATTAGTTTACACTTAAATGATTTAGTTTACACTTAAATGATTTAGTTTACACTTTAATGATTTAGTTTTACACTTTAATGATTTAGTTTTACACTTTAATGATTTAGTTTTACACTTTAATGATTTAGTTTATACTTTAATGATTTAGTTTTACCCTTAAATGATTTAGTTTATACTTTAATGATTTAGTTTATACTTTAATGATTTAGTTTTATACTTTAATGATTTAGTTTTACACTTAAATGATTTAGTTTACACTTAAATGATTTAGTTTTACCCTTAAATGATTTAGTTTACACTTAAATGATTTAGTTTTACACTTAAATGATTTAGTTTTACACTTTAATGATTTAGTTTACACTTAAATGATTTAGTTTTACACTTAAATGATTTAGTTTTACACTTTAATGATTTAGTTTTATACTTTAATGATTTAGTTTATACTTTAATGATTTAGTTTTATACTTTAATGATTTAGTTTACACTTAAATGATTTAGTTTTACACTTTAATGATTTTGATTATACTTTAATGATTTTCTTTCTACGTTGATGCTTTGTTTTTTTTAGAGAGAGGAACATTCCATTACGGAACTCCAGTCACAAACCTGCTCAAAAAAACCTAATACTGCGGTACTAGAGAAACTTAAGGAGGAAATGGAGAAATTATACAAACAAAAGGTAAGTATTACACAAAAAATATATAAAAATCTTCAATCAAAATCTACAATGACTGTTAAAAGTTAAAATGTATAACAACTGCCTTTAACCATTCCATAGGTTTTATAAAGAAGATTGCTCTATATTCTATATCTTGTCCAGATCAATGCCAGAATATTCATTTATGAATAGAAGTTTTTATTATTGTGAAATGATGTTTTAAAAGTAAGTACTCGTCTGTGTAAGTTTAAATACTGAGCAATACACTGCAGTTAGATTCTGAGGCGAATGAATTCAAGGTATCTTAGCTTCTAATTAGGTAATATGTGGGGAAATGATATTGTTTTCAGACAAAATCTTAATTAAAATCTGTATGAAAAAAATTAACAGAAAGTCAAAAAGGTCATCAGTTTGAACCAGAATATTTGAAAGGCAAGGTGTGTTAAAATTGTTTCATAATCTGGAGCTAATCACTTTGTTATAAATTTGCAGGAAGCAATCAAAAGTAAGGGAAAGCTGAGAGTGGAGAGTTCAGCATTACCAGGCACTGTAACAAGCCTAGACTTATGACATAGACGATCAGCATAGGGACCACCATTACACACAGAGAGAAAGCTCATACAGGCAGATGACTAAACGTCATAGCATAATTCCCATTGAACAAGACAAGCCTGTTCATTGAAGGCAGGAGAGCTTCAATCCTATTAGGCTCTCAGTTGAATTTTGATATTGAAAATTTTTAGTTTTTTTTTTTTTTTTTTTTTTTTTGTTACTATTTATATTTTTTGCAATTTATTTGTGGTAGATTTTGCTAATTACTGGGTGCTTTATTGTATAGACATTCCTGTATACTCCAACATACCTACAAGTCAACAGATGTTTCCATTATATAGCTTGGTCTAATGCTGGAGACTGTGATGTCGTTGTAATTCTAATTAGAAATATGTATAAACATTTATTAGAATAATACTGGTTATGAAAATAGTTTAAAATTTAATTTAGAAATCACATATGAAGTAGAAACAAATTTGTGATTTCAAGCATTGGTTTTGACATTTAATAAATACAGAAGAATTAATCAGTTAAATGCAGGCATTTGATTACAATTTAAGTTGTTTTGTGATATATACAATTTAATGTATATGGTGATCATAGTACAAATTGTCTGGTAATTCCTATACTTCCTATCAAAAATTGCACATGTTATGAAACTTGAAATTATTTTTGTCAAAGAAAGTGTTCTTTCAAATATGATCTTGACATTAAATGAGAAATGATATCAATCTATTCATACTTCATTGCTACTGTTGCATCATGTGGATTGAGTGTAGTTGTTCAATTTTATAGGATCAACTGTGAGCCATTTTCCAATTTGTCTTCCCAAGGCCTGCTCTCCGTCCATTGTTAATTATGTAGTTTATGGATATTAAAACACTCTATCTGGTGTCATATGTCACTTAAAGGGGATTCTGGACATTTTTAGCAACATGAGACCTTTTAAAAGATCAAAAGTGTTACACTGAACCATCATCACCCTTTTTTGTTCTTTGTGTAAGTATGCAGCTCACCCAATTTAAAGTATAAATATCATAAAGCTTAAAGGTGTGACAGTGGATAAACATACAGATGTTACATGAAAAAGCGAGGTAAAAAACCGAAACAGGGTGGAATTTTATAGTACACATGAATTCAGTGATATTGTTTCTTCATTAATGTTACAAAACTACCAGTGATATAATGTGGAAAAGGAAATTATCAAAGAAATAGACCGTAAGATATTAAATAAAAAGAGTTCTGATTGAGGTTAATTTCTACCAACTGTGGTACTTTAAATTTGTTTCCTGGAGAAGTGCTTGAAAATCTTGGCTAAGTACATATACACACAGTGGCTTGAGAAAAATCATTATTGGCATGATTAAAAGTAATTTTGTAAACAAGGACATGATTATCATAAATATTGTTAAAAATTTTGTGAAAATGAAAGGTCTTAAGAAATTCCTTTAATTCTGAATGCCTACTTAATCTACTTTCATATGAAATTTTTTTCTGAATTAACATCTTGGCAATTGTGTTCAATAGTATGTGACATTGTGTGCATCTGTAGTTGTGATCGCCAATGCTCTGACAGTACGACTGTCATGATGTGTACTATAAAGTGTAAGTTTCAGAGAGAGTGTAGGTTGGAGATGCGCATGCAACAAGGGATGAGAGTTAGTAATTTCCCAACTGATTGCATATTGGTTTCCCTTGATGATTTTCCTCTCAACACTCAAAACAACATTTGTCCCCTGAGCCACATCATGATGAAAGTTCAACTGTACAAAACTTCAGTTGATTGTTTAACGTTGAAACAATGTAAAGTAAAGGTTCATTTCCCTTGGGTTTTTATTGATGTAGTTTATGTAAATGAGCAAAATTTATTGCACAAATAATGAAACCTTAATTTTGAATCATTCAATAAGGTTATCTTTTCTCTTTTTCTCAGCATCGGGATTTCAAACAAAATGGAGTGTTAGACATGAAATTTCATGGAATTTACCAATTATGAGATTGTTATCATGTATCGGCCTTCCTGTTGCTCACAGTGATAGGACATGAGGAGTTGACTCTTCTTTTTTTATGATAGTTCTGAAGACCCCCAGTAAACCCAAGTCAGATATGCTAGTCATATTTTGCATATATTTGGTGAAGATATATGTATGTATCTTCATATAGTTGTATAAATCATTTACAACAAAATGTCCATTTTTAAATTACTTCATATAAGCTTTTTGTAAGATGTTCCTTTGTTTCAAACAATTTTACTTTTTATAGCTGATGATTGTATAAAATATCTGGATTGACAATCAGCTGTCATCATCGTATGATAGGGTTAGATGCCATTGAAAATCCTATCAACTTTAAAACACTACTATCTTTTAGGTAAATCTATTAGATAAACAATTCTTTTTAATTTCCTAATATTAGTCCCATTGATGAACTTCCTTGACCTAATTATTATCGATTGAGTAAGATTACTTTGTCAGATAAAAATTCACAAACTGGTTTTAAGTTCGATGTGGATTTTGGAGTTCTTAAGAAAAGAATGAAGAGGAAAAATAGTCAGGAAATCTCATCTCAAATATTGTGGCCTAATTATTGAGCCTTTCGGTCAACTTTGGTCTGATGTATATGGCCAACAATTTATTTTGATATTATGAGCAGGAATGTCTGTCTCTATTCTGGCCTACTGTTGGAGACCTTTGGCCTTCACTGATCTAGTTACTTCAGGCCTTCTTTTGGAGGCATTTGGCCTACTTTGAAGGAGTTACTTCAGGCCAAATGTTGAAGGCCTTTGGCCTACTTTGACCTAGTTACTTCAGGTCTAATGTTTAAGGCATTTGGCCTACTGCAACCTTTTTACTTCATGCCTACTGTTAAGGCATTTGGCCTACTTTGACCTAGTTACTTTAGGGCCTACTGTTAAAGGCCTTTGGCCTAATTTGAACTAGTTACTTTAGGTATCCTGTTGGAAGCCTTTAGCATAGTTTGGCCTTGTTACTTCAGGCCTGTTAAGGCTGAATGCATTGATTTACTGGCCTAATATACATATTGTTACCTATTTGTACTATAACCAAAGTAAAATCAATTTGTGAAAGTCTGTCAGTTTGCCTAGTCCAACTTTACAGATACGTTATGTATACCTCAATAAGAATCAGTGTTTTCAGAAATTATCCTTAAATAAAATGTTGGTTCCTCTGGTATTAGGTCTACCACATGTAATTAGACAAATAAATTTAGGTATTTGTAATGAAGAACTTGTACCATATGAACAGACTTTTCTGCAGATTTGAGATTGGCGAGTCTGGTCAGATTGTTCTAAAATTGTCAAACATCCATTGTTTATTTACCATTTTATGGAAAACTGAACCTATCCCACTGATACATAGCTGTGCACTGTACAAAAATATATTTCTCTTCTGCATACAGCCATTGAACGGTAAAACCTGTCCAACTGGGTAGAGTACCAGACCAAATATAGGAGTCTCACTGTTTACATGTAAGGTGCAGCTGAGCTTGTGTTATCTGATATCCTGCTCTGATCTGACCTTCCAAATAGCTTCTAATGTACAGTTGAACCTGTTCAATCAGAAAACCTGTGTAACAGCATTGATCAGGACATGTTCCACTCTGATACATAAGAATCCAAATTTGCTGTGTCTGTTTGTGTTCATTTTGTGCTCAAAGAGAATCTGTTGGAATGATTTAAATTTATTATTAAATTATATGTCAACTATTGATAATAAATATATGTATCTTTACCATGGTTGACCTAATGAGCTCAACTTTTACAAAATAGATCATTAAAATAACCAGTGTGTACAGGATATATCTTTAACACCAAAAACATTTATTTGTTCTACTTTGTGAAAATTGTTATTTTCAAGACACAGAAAATTAGATTTAATAGTTGTTTATGATTATTGAGCATTTTAAGTAGTCATAAATATTTTGGTCACATTTTCAAAATTTGCAATTTTTTTATTTCTTGCTGCATGTTTTGATAAATATTTTCCCAATTTATCTTTTTCACAGTTACATTGAAACTGATTTGTTCCAAATGTTTAATGTTTACACTTGTTATCATCCCCCCTCCATTTTTGTGTCCCATTAAGAGAACATACACTTATTAGGTCTTCTATGGTAATTGGTTTGTGTTTGGGTTATATAAAATTTGATTTCGTCTTGTATTGTCAAATTACTGGTCAATATTGAATGTTGGCAATAAAAAGTTGGTACAAACTTAAAGGTTGTATTTATTGTAATTTTTGAGTCTGAGGAATTTCGGCGCCGGAGGCGACTAAAGTCGACATGCAGACAGGCTGCCGTAGGCGACTTTGGTCGACAAAGCTAATATCTTTATTTCAGTAATGCTGCCATTGTTTTTGGATATTTTCCAGAAAATATTTGGCGCTGAGCTGTACATTGTGAGAGATAATTGGCGCCGAAAGGGTTAAATACTCCAAAAATCTTTGGAAAAATTTACTCCAAATGAAAACAAATAACCGACATAATACTGCTATTGAATGTTTAAACAAAGTAATATTATCGTCATCTAACACAGAAACTGAGTTCTGTATACTGCAAAAATCATGAATTTTTGTGTGGAATATATTTTAATTGATTTTGTGGTTAATTCCTAATTCCACCAAATGATTGAATAAGTATAAGTATATATATTAGTTATATATATACAGAAGATAAAGCTGCTACAAAATTTTGTTTTGTTTTGTAAAACCCACAAAAATATCGAATTTTACACTATTTTTGAGGATGGAATAGCATAGCAAAAAAAATATATATATGACATAAATAAATGGAATGTATAGAGGTTCACAACAACTGATTGTTATATATGGTATTTCTTTCACTTAAGTTAATGGTTTTTAAAAAGTTATGTAAAATACAAGATTTAGTGAGTGTAGTTTCAGCTTTTGTAAAATATTTAACACATTTGGGTGATCTGTCTCTACCACAATAATATAAAACACTCTGAATTTGTAAAAGTAGCAATTTCAAAAACACGTGGAAGGACTAATTGTACCTAGAAATAAATTGATTTGTTATCTTCAAAGCAGAAAAGGAATGAAAATCCAAACAAAAACAAACTTGAACTACTTATCGGGCAACTGTGAATGTATGAGGCAACTGTGAATGTATTGAAGCGCTTTTTCGGTCAAAGTTCATCCTGTCGGCCAATCAAAACATACTAAATTGTGCTATGACAGTTATGTTGATACAAGAGTTAGATTGATTAATTGATACCTTGGTAGTTGAATAACATCCACCTATTATAGTAGAGAAAAAATTTTTTTGATAAAAACCACAAAAAAAATTGAATTATGAATTTCCAGGGTCCAAGGGTTGATCAATTAAGAACACCAATTGTGAAAAATAATAGTCCAAGTATTGATCCCTGGGGTACATCATCTGTGATAAAACAAAGACCTGAGGATTTAATTTTGGGGAACACAATCTGTGATACATTAAAGGTCAAAGTATTTATCCGTGGAGGCGGCACCATCTGTGATACTTATAGGTCCAAGAATTGATCCCTGGAGGGGGCACCATCTGTGATACATTTAAGGTCCAAGTATTGATCACTTGGGGACACCATCGGTGATACATTTAAGGTCCAAGTATTGATCATTGGAGGGGGCACCATCTGTGATACATTTAAGGTCCACGTATTGATCATTGGAGGGGGCACCATCTGTGATACATTAAAGGTCCGAGTATATATCCCTGGGGCACCATCTGTGATACATTAAAGGTCCGAGTATATATTCCTGGGGGCACCATCTGTGATACATTAAAGGTCCAAATATTGATCCCTGGATGGGGTTACCCTCTGTGATACATTTAAGGTCCAAGTATTGATCCCTGGAGGGGGTTACCCTCTGTGATACATTTAAGGTCCAAGTATTGATCCCTGGAGGGGGCACCATCTGTGATACATTAAAGGTTCGAGTATATATCCCTCGGGGCACCATCTGTGATACATTTAAGGTCCAAGTACTGATCCCTGGACGGGGTTACCCTCTGTGATACATTTAAGGTCCAAGTATTGATCCCTGGAGGGGGCACCATCTGTGATACATTTAAGGTCCAAGTATTGATCCCTGGAGGGGGCACCATCTGTGATACATTTAAGGTCCAAGTATTGATCACTTGGGGACACCATCGGTGATACATTTAAGGTCCACGTATTGATCCCTGGAGGGGGCACCATCTGTGATACATTAAAGGTCCAAATATTGATCCCTGGAGGGGGTTACCCTCTGTGATACATTTAAAGTCCATGTATTGATCCCTTAGAAAATCAGTTTACGAGGACTTCTTGGTAAGTTGTGAGCCTTGTATTAAAGCTCTACTCTGGCTATTTAAAGCTGTGTATCCGAAGACTGATGTAATTTGGTCCGTTTATATAGAAGAGATAGCACTCTACAGTAAAGAAGGTAAGTGACCTTTGCAAAATGGACCAAATTGCTGAAAGAAACACTGATTCAATATTTGCATAAGAAAGGTTTAGCAACTTAGGATATTCATACTGATATGGTAGCAACACTCAGGAGTGATGTCCCTTCATATGCTACAATGAAAAAGTATGTGGTGGAATTTAAGCCTTGGAGAGGGCGCCTGTCCTGGAAGACCTGTCACTGTTTCAACCTCAGAAATGGTCAATAAAGCCTATAACATTGTTGTGACAAGCGAGTTACAGGTATATATATAGCCAGTCCAGTTGGGATTTCACAAGAAAGAGTACATTCCATTCTTACAGAAGATCTTGCAATGAGAACGCTTTTAGCCCATTGGATACAAGGACTTCTGACAGTTGATCAGAAGCACACCAGATGGACATTGTTGCATACTTATATGGAGTTTTTAGAGACATATCCTTCTTACGTTCTGCAGAGAACACCCCAAAGGCCAAACAACTGTCTAAAGAAAGGAAGTACCGTGGTTCACCACCGCCAAAAAAGGCAAAGACTGTTCCGTCAGCAGGAAAGGTTATGACATCGGTTTTCTGGGATGCTGGTGGTGTTCTGATGGTATATTACCTGCAAAAGAGATAAAAAAAATCGATGGCACATGTCATACATCACTTTTCGGCAGTTAAGAGAAAATATTAAACTCAAAAGCGACGCGGAAAACTCAGTAAAGGGGTAGATTTTTTCACCGGGGTACTGCCCCTGTTCACATGCCCTCGTACAGGCCAAACATCACCACCCTGGGCCATATCGTTATTGAGAAAAAGCCATATGACGGTTTATTCTGGGCGGCGCATATTTCCGCGGTTGCTTCCAAAATAAACCAAAGTTTGGGATTAATCGGACACGTTCGACACTTTTTACCAATACCGCTTGAAATTTTACAATGCTTGTTTTTTTCCACATTTCATGTTCTGTTATACAGACTGGTCTGGAAGTACAGAAGCTTCTCTAAACATGTCATATGCTCAAAAGTGTGCTGCCAGATTGATTTTAGAGAAATCATATGATGCTCCTTCAGCAGAAATGTTTAAAATTTTGAAATGGATGCCAATTCAAAAACATTTTAAGTTCAAAAATTCAATTATGACATATGAATATATATAAATGGTATGGTACTACAATATCTTTCGAATGATATTAATTGGACTGGAAACAAGACACGTATCTAGTAAAAATGCATTGGTTCCAAAACGCAGGACAACTTATTTTTTTAAACGTTTTTATATATCAGGTTAACAAGAATGGAACAAACTTCTAAATGAAATCAAAACTAAAACATCTTCTTCTTTGTTCAAACAAAACTAGTTTATAATTATTTGAACTTTGAACAAACTACTTGTTAGATTCCCCCCCTACACACACACAGAGAAATACTAAATATTTTATAAATTTTATGTAATATTTTAGTGTTGAACTACGAAATATCATTAATATCATCATCAATATTGTTCTTTTATCTACTTTCATCGTATTTGTTCTGTTACATTTAGTACCGGTGTAGTATGGTAAAGTGAACCGCGGTTTATTAATGAACCCCCTACCCCTACAGGGTGGGGAATTTAGGGTGGGGTGGGGGCAAAGGGGTGGATTCACTTCACCATATCCATTGCTATTTTCTTACTAATTAGCTTTTTTCACCAATTGTTTTACGTCCTGATTCAATCATATAAACACATAAATAACAAAAGATAGGTCTGGGCAGGGGAAATTTAGTGGGGGCGGGGTTCACTTCACAATGGCCTTGGTAAAGTGAAGCATTACACTATTTTCTTACTAATTAGCTAAATTTTATTTTGACCCCGATTCATTTCCCCATGCTTCACAATACCATGCTACACCGGGGACCTATAATACTGTATACAGCCCTGATTAGTTTAATTCAATATTGTTCTTTTAGTGTCTGGCCTATTCGGCCCGTACAACGTTGTTTATTTCACAACATAGGCTATATCAAATTTTCATTTTTGGATGACACGAACACATGCCGTGTTATTTCACCATTTATGTTCCTGTCACTATCGAATTATTAGTATTAGTTCTTTCCGTATCAATATGCAACAATCTATTTCGTAAAATAACTTTTGCGGAATATTCGAGAGTTAAATATAGATTGACCTAGGTCATGACCATATTTTAACCAATCAAATTATGTGTACAAACGGATGATTGTAATATCCTCTCCATGAAGTCGTCACTGGGACAAACCCTCTTGATTCAAAATGTCGAATTATAAAATTGGTGTGAACTTGAGGGTGACAGAAAATAGCAACCAAGGAGGACGAAAATATATGGAAGATAACCATGCCATAAGATTTGTGAAAAACGACGAAGGAGGGTTTGAATTCGCTTATTTTGGAATTTTTGACGGTCATGGCGGATCTGAAGCGTCAATGTTTGCTCGCGATAATCTCCTTGATGAAATTACAAAGTATGAAAGTTTTTGGAGCGATAAGGACGCTGATATACTGGAGGCAATTAAAACAGGATTTATTGATGTTCATCATGGGATGTGGAGAGTTGTCGGTAAGTTGTTTGAAGGCTTTATCTGTTCAAACAGTAACCTGCGTAACACAAAATCAACCATGTCAATGTTTCTTAGTGTGTAATTTTTTCTGGGAAAGTCTCTCATTTTGTGCTAAAAGTGCAAGTTTTAATGTAGTTACCACGATTTTCAGATGCTAAAGAATACCGTGTTGGTAAATAAGCCATAACTACCGCAGATTTAAACAAGTAAACGGTAGAAAATGGCATGGACTTTCGAATCTAATCGCGCGCGTTTTTCAAGCTTTACGAAGATCGAGGCACCAGTGGGGTCTTCAGTTTACGTTTGTTGTTCATTTCTTGTATAAATCAGAATAGTTAACGCAATACGTTTACTTGCATACATCTAGCTATTAAGCTGGTGTAAATATATAACTGTTTTCGGCGTAGATATTGCTAATCAATGAAAATAACTGAAGCAGGAAGATTGCAGTGTACGTATGTACAAACGGGACAAACATGTTCAAAGGGACGTAATTAAGTTTTCACCAAATGAATTTGTTTTTACAGAAAGGTCATGAATGTTAAGGTTACTTTCAGTTTCATATTGTAAAGGCATATTTTAATACCGTGTACTCGTGAAATCTCAGTATTTGACATAAGGTAAATTTTAAAACAGACGATAATTTGCATTTAATTTTATAATGTTTTTTTTTTCTAAAATAGATAGTATTTTTCTTTGTTTAATAGGAAGGTGTAATTATTTTTATGAAGACAAGAAAAAGAAACAAAAATCCTTAAAACATACAATGAAATTTGAAAAAAAGATATGGTAAAGAAAGAAGAAATATCTTGTGAAAATTTAAGAAAGGTTATAAATTAAGTTTGGTTAATTGAGGTGCATGTAAAAGTAAAACATAAACAACAGAGTACATACATTTGTAGCTTCATGCCTATCAGATGAATTAGTTAAAAAAAAAAAAAAGAAATTTAGCTATCAAATTAGGTCAGTTAGAATGTCAGTTTTACCCCAACACAGTCATAGTCCAATCCCTGACTCCTGTCAGTACAATTTGTCTAACTTTTAAGTATTATATTGTCAATGACAATGCAATGGATATTTCAATGATATGTAAAGGTTTTGTTAGTAAATGGAATCAATATAAGTTGCATAATTGGTAATTATAACCTATTGATTATCAATTACATATACCCAGTATGTATAAGGCATTTCTCCTACTGTTTTGAAAGTTTTTTATACAAACTCTATCCGGTCCAGTACAATCTGCTAATTAACATATATATAGAAGATCTAGCATAGATGTATAACAGTTTATAATATCAACTTATGGAAAGTAACTGTATTTCACTATATATATTTTTTTTGATATTTTAGATTTATGAAATTGAAACGATGCATCGTCAGGTGAAAATGAAGTATCTGTGGGAATTTAAACCCTGGAAATCTTACCGTCCGATGTTTGATTTTTAAAAGAATAGTTTACTTGATATCTTCACTTACTTATTAAGTGACATACATAATTATTAAAGCATTCTTCATTAATGTGATTTTATATACTTCTTCATTAAATTTAAACATTTCTATTGACCTAGCTGAGTATATCCTTATCACCAAGTGGTTGATACAGCTTTTATAGGTCTTTATAGATGTATCGGTCCATCAGCAGGTTGTGCTGGACCAACTGTGTGTCAATCATGTGTGATCACCTAATACAAATAACCATGCCAAGCATATTATAATACAGATACCATATATACAGTGTTGAAAACCTATATCTATGCTAAAATATAATATTCTAAACAGATAGTTCGCACCACATGTACACTACCACATACAACTGTAGTAATTCTAGCATAAGCAAAAAGTTATTTTGGTAGATTATGAAAATGTTATAAATACACAGAAGAAATTGTACAAATTAGATTTTCTTTCCTGTTTGATCCCTAATACAAGTCCAGACATGTCCAGTGAGGCATGTGATAGACAACAATATCACTAGTGTCTATAAATAGCCTGCTCAGCCAATCAGAAAATACCCCTGTATTATACACAAGTGACTGTGATATATTGAATATTTCACCAACACAGTGAAATCAATTTATTGATGAATTTGATTTGAATGATTGCTGAAAAATTAAATACTACTTTTACTGACAATCATTCTGTGAGTAGTATTGTAGATCTCAATATTTAGGCTAGTGATTAAAACAAAATTATGAACTGCCAGCTAGTTGTCCATAATGTCAATGACTCATTAAAAGTATACAAGCTGATCAAATTTGATATCATCAGAATGTTATAATTTTGAATAATACTTTCAGTGTCTCAGTATCACCATGATCAGTCAATATATGTACAGTGATAACAGTGCACATAATTGCATCAGGCCTATGTATAGTTCTGATCTGCCCAGTCATGGTTGGTGACAGAAGATCTTAGAAATGTCATTTTAGACCCAGAATTGTAAATTGTATTATGTGGTACATGACACATCATATGTACAATGTATACAACTTCTTTTCACTCTGACACTGTGACTATCCATGATTTTCCATTAGGTTAAAAAGTCCAGATATTTAACAAGTCTCACAAACTTTATCAGGGCCAGTAATATATATTGTGAATCTAACTCTTAAAAGATCTGTAATATTTATTTATGATTAACTGCCAAAATTTGTCAGTTGCTTTAAAAAAAAATCATTATAAGTGGCCAGCACTTATATTCCACCCACAAATATGATGGAAAGATTCACAGAAGATGAGAGTTGCTGTGTAAGAATGAAATATAATTCCTAGAAGTGGGAAGTTTTACTTTGTGAATTTAAACAATATCTTTATAAATTAAAAATGGATTTTATAAACTGAAACAAGATCTTAATAAAAAAAGAAGTCTTCATAAATTTTCAAAAATCTTAATAAATTAAAACAAGATTATAATTGATTCAAAAGGCCACTAAAATTTGACTTTGATTGCAGATGAATTAGCAAGTGTATGCCTTTATCAATAAAGGTATGTAAGTTGAAAAAGCTTGTATGGCAGACTCTTGATTAAAAAGAAAAATAGTCTTTTCGTTTTATTCAATCAGTGCAGAATGGTTATTCTTTTCAAAATATATGTATTGATGTGGCATTATAACATTGGAAAATTTTGTTTTGAAAAAAAAACCTCTTTTATGTTAATTATAAATGTTATTCCAAGTTTTAAAAAGTAGATAATTAAATTAGGTGACATCAGTGCTGAAAACAGATCCCAAGATCGTTATTTTTTTCAGTTTCATTGATTTTAATTTTTGATCTGATGTAATCAAGCACTTAAGTTTACACTATTGCATTTCATATGCTTTTCTTCATGTTTATGGTTCCCAAAATGAATGATATCCTGAACATTTCAATATTTCATATATTCACAAAGTACCAGGTACTTTAGTGACTGATCATGACCTGTATAGGCCAGGGGATCAACCTGTTTGAAGTTCGCAGTGGTACGCTGTGATTATACTTTTGCAAATTGAGTTTACTGCAGACACATAGCGGAGGCAATATACAGATATTTATGACAGTGTATATATGATAACACTATACTGCTGCAAATTTCAAGTTTGTATAAACACAACAATTTAGAGACGTTTTGTGCATGATTTTAGAAATCTGAGTGTCTTATAGAGTTTATATGTCAAGTATATGTAATGTTCAAAATCTGGCGACCTTTCAATGTGATACTATAGTATCTGTCACTGTCAGGTCAATTGTAGTCATCATTGATGTCATTTCGACAATAGCAATTGTCATCGGGGCTAAATATACAAGTGAGAAATTCATGAATACTAATGTATCATGGTTAAACTGTCGAAAAAATATTTTCATTTGCCAATCAAATTAAATTGTGTTATGTCTTGAATGAATTAGAATTTTTAATGATTTTAAATTTGTTTTGTCAACAGATAAATGGCCTAAAACAATGAGTGGCCTTCCCAGCACTGCCGGTACAACATGTACAATAGGCATCATAAAGAACTCCAAGTTGTATGTTGGCCATGTTGGCGACTCCGGCATTGCGCTCGGCTTCGATGACAGCAAGTGTGAGAAGTTCATCAGACCAAGGGGAACTATGCTGACCATTGTAGGATATTATTGAAATTACATGTAGATTAAGTCTAGATTTCTATCCTACATATCCCCCCGATTTTACCCGTCAAAAAGCTAATGTGTAGTAATTATAAAGCCCACCCATTTCTATTGCAGCTGGATAAGATCTTGAAACAAATTCAGTTTTGTTGTCCTGCAGTAAGCTTGACTCCTATGTAAGGAGTCCAAATTTATATCTTGGCCCCTTAGCTTATTACTGGATAAATATGATAATTGTTGGTCATATAACTTGATATTTAAACAGGGCTTGCCATGTCTCTTGAGACTTAGCCTTTTTTTTTTTGAAAGATCTGGATATTACCATAGAAAACTGATCATCACAGCCTGTACACAACATTTCTATTTTGAAAAAAAAAGTGCTTAGAAAATAATCAAAGTAGAAGATTAAGATGATTTAAAATTCAATTCAGCAACTTACAAATTTAAGTAAATTATTTTTCAACAGTGAATAGAATCAAAAGTAATGGTTTAGATTTCATTACATTTAATTACACTTTCTTTGTATTTTAACTGTAGGGATTTTTTAAATCTGAAAATAACACTATTGAAATTACGACAAGTCATGTACAGATGTTTATATATAATGTAATTTGATACAGTTCTTAGACAAGGAATGATATCTTCTTATACAGGACCACAAGCCAGACAGTCCAATAGAAAAGAAAAGAATAGAGGAATGCGGAGGTCAGGTGGTGGCCAAGTCAGGAGTCCAGCGAGTCGTCTGGAATAGGCCAAAGGTCAACCACAAGGGACCCATCAGGCGCAGCACACCAATTGACAGGATTCCTTTTCTGGCCGTCGCTCGAAGTCTAGGTATGAATACAAAAGGATCCAAAGGCTTTGGTTTCTGAGAGCTTTTCTAATAACTGTGCTATTCTATCTAATTATAAAAAAGAGGGTGCTTTAGGCTTTTAGAATTTTCTTTGGTATGTATATATATCCATCCATTTCAAAATCTCCGATTCCTTTGTGATGACAATTCTAGTACTATCAATGTTCAAACTATTGTGAATGACGATGAGTAGAAGAACTTGTACCAATACTGATGTTAAAACTCTACAGTTTCGAATTAGGAATGAGCAAATACATATTTTGTTTACTCGTGTGTTCTGGTAAAGTTGCATGTTGCTTTTTGTTTCATAATAAAAACATTTACTTTTTGACTTGTACAATTCATGCATAAAACATGTTTTGAAAGAAATGAGAAGATTTTTATGAACCCATCATATTATGGATGGACAGATAGTGCTTCCCATGTCTGTCTGTCCTTCCGTTATGTATCGTTTTGAATCAATGTCATATCTTGAAAAGTCTACCAAGGTTACAGGGACAAAAGTCACAATAAATTTGACAGCTTTATAAGCATTGATACATATACATGTGAGCTTTACTATCATACTTTACAGATATTTTCTAAAAAAAAATGTCTTTAGATTAGAGATCTGAAATTCTGCTTGATGTTACAGGGGATTTATGGAGCTATAATTACCTGAATGAGGAGTTTGTTGTGTCACCAGAGCCAGACGTGTCAGTTCATCCCCTTGACCCGACACGCGACAAGTGCCTTGTGATTGGCTCTGATGGGTTGTGGAACATGATCTCTGCTGAGGAAGCAGTCTCCGTGGTTGTGGATCTTGAGTACCAGTTCGAGTACAAAGTTATTCATGATCCAGTAAGTCATGCCAATCTATGTCTGATTCTTGTTTGTTTATTTCTAAATCATTATCTCCGTAACTGTGTTACTGCACGGTTTCTTTGTGCAATACTCTATTTATTTGATAATAAAGCTATACCTGGCAATAAGCCCCCACCCTGAGTACGGATCCTAGTTGTGTATACAACCCACACATGATTATGATACTAGTAATATCCTTATAAAATGAGGACTGTTTTGGCAAGGAAACAAAAAAGATCGTGTAACACCTTCTAAATACAGCCATTGAATAACCTGGATTTTATGTACAGAGATAACAACACAGAAATTAACTCTTGGCTTGGAGGTTTTTGTAATAGACGTAAATAAAGTATGAAATGTTTGATAGCTCTTTCTTGTTGGTTGAAACCGAGTTCTTGAGGTTTGCCATAACCTCCATATTGCATTTTGATTCAATGGTTTGGCTCAGAATAAATATGTGTACTTCATGTTCTTGTGAAATTATCAGGTATATGAAAATTACAAAAGTTAATTGAATAATGGGGCTTGTGCACTTCCCTATCTAGATTTGACATTTCTTTCAATCATTTTGATTCATGTTAAATGATACTATTCACTTGTGTCTTTTGTATGATCTTGCATGATATTGACAGAAAATGATTTTAGGAAAATATTCTTAATGACTCTATAATTTAAGGTTTAGAATAACTGTATACAGGATGATTGTTCTCTGATTTCACTCCCAATTACACTTACATCTACATAGGTGAACAATTTATATAGTTAAATAGAACATTTCTGGTTTGGTAGAATTTCTTATTGCTTTTTTCCTGATTTGAGAATCTCTTCATCTTTACAGCAAGCATCTGTTTCCTACTGGATCAATCCAGCAGAAAAACTGGTAAATCGGGCTCTCAGTAAGTGGCGAGCACGTTCAATGAAGGCTGATAACACAAGCTGTGTAGTTGTACTCATCGATCCCCTAGGTCCTCGCAAGCTGTCTATTCTCAAAAAGAAACGTGAAGAACACTTCAAGAAAGTTCGAGAAATGAACGCTAGGAACACTGAACTAGGGAAAAAATTGACGGAAGACAGCAAGACTGGTATGCGAACATCGCCCAGAAAATCTGGGGAGAAAGAGGAGGCTGCAAGTACCATTCCACTTCCTGCAAGTCAAAAAGTTCTTGCAAAGGGAGATAAAAGTCAGGAGGATTCTGGGGAAAAATCATGGAAGGACATGGCCGAGGGTGTTGGTGTAGCAGTCAAGTCAATGTTATCAGGTGATCGGGCTCGGCAAAGTTTATCAGGAAGTGCTTCCCCCAGTCTTGATGACAGTGTTCAGGCTGGTAGTGCCCACCACAGGGCAGCTTTTGATCCTAGTCCTGCAGGACCCATCGACCAAGAAATTGAAGACAGAATGAACATGTCAACCATCTCGCACAACATGCCAACAGTGGATGTTTCACCTACAAAGGCTGCTGTGGTGAACACCTCGAACACAAAAAGTTTTGAAAACCAATCGCTTGTCCTGAAAAAGACACTGCCCGCGAAATTTTTACCTTGCACACGGACACGACAAAGACATTCTTCGTCCGGCAATTCAGGCACATCCCATGCCAGAATGCCTGATACGACAAATGTAATTCAGTCAGTTCAAAAAATGCAGAATACATGTGATGTCATGGCTAGAGACAAAAAATCTGCTAGTACTGTTCTGACAAAAGAAAAGCGAGCAATGTCGATGCCAGTGTTAATTGACAGTCAGCTTCAGTCAAGTAACAGAATAGTGTCTGCACGTGAATGTATTAAGGAAGGACTTCGTGGTGCAATGAAGGGTATCTTTAATGCTGGCTCTTCAAATTTGAAGGTAAAAACAAGTTCAGATCTTAATAAGGCACATGTTCGTCGTCATTCTCATCACCAAGTGCAATCCACCAAAGGCCAGACGCTTCGATCGAGTGGCAAATCTGACACAAACAATTCCTCTCATGCCCGTCCCCTACCTCACTCTACAAACAGCACCATGCTGCGGATGGCTACAAGGCTTCGCAGTGGTCTGAGATTGAAGTCGGGAGGTGTTAGTAAAATTCTGCGAAGTACGGGACAAGTAGAAAACAAAAAGTTTGTGAAACGGACTCGACTAGCCGGTACAAAGCGTAAGGCTGATTCTCCTGTTGACATAGCAACAGTGAAGAGGTTGTGTCGACACTGACAGTGCTATAGAACTTCCTGTATATAGGCTTACACTTAATTTATTGATCAAGTGCAGCTCATAATTAATTGGTCAGCGTTTTTTCTAGCTCAAAAACTCTGCCTGACAGAAAATGTTGCCCCTTCCATTCCAAAATCTTGAGGCAGGAGGCTGTATCAAAGAAGCAAAAAACAATTGTAGATTGATTGTCTTTGTTCAAAATGTTATATATATGAATAGAGTACTGTGGGGGAAAAAACACCATTTTATTCTTTTTCATGACCTGAATGTTCCTAGTCTGTGATTTTTGGTTTTCATATTTTTTACTAATCATTAAAGCACTTTTTAAAAATGATTTTTTTGCAATGGATTTAAAAGTTTTAACATCTGTGAAACCATTCAATGAGTTTTTATCAGTTCTGGAGTATCAATATTATTTGAATCTTTTAACATGACATCAAATTTTATCTAATATTTGTGGTCCTGAATGAAAGTTAAAAGTTGCCTTCTTTCCTATGCAATAATATCGTAATGATATTCTAAACAAACACAATTATGAACTGTATATGCAGTGAGAATCTTTGAATACTTATATTTCACTATATTTGTTCTTCAGCAAATTAATCATGAATGATTGTTTCATATGTATATCTGTTTGATAAAAACCAATTAACTTGATCATGGTCATTCATTCTCATACCAGACTGTAAATTGAATGTGATTTGTGGCCCGTATACACTAGTGTCAGAGAGTTTTACTAGAGTCATCACTGATTCTTTGTGCTGTTTTAGAGTAAAGTTTTGATTAAAGGTGTCTTTTTATTTTATCTGCTATCTTGGTGGACTGTTTTACTCAGTGTGATTCCTTCTATAGTGATCTAGAAAGTCATGTATACTCGTTTTGTTGTTGACAATCCACAGGGGACATCACTATTGCATAGTGATGGTAGTTGTTGTCATGATAGTCTAAAAGCTTTGAAGTTGAAAGTGAAAGTGCCTATCACAGAATTATTTGCCAGTGTTCTCCAAAAAGTTCAAACTGAAGCTCGGTTATAATTATATGTATGTATATATAAATTCTTTTTATCATTTGTTCTTCAATATTTTTTGTTCTATTCAGATTATTATTAAAGAGCAAGTTCAATGTAGTGAATGCCTTTTTCAAAATTTACTGTGAAATCAGATATTTTCATTTGGTTCAAATTGAGTCAGCACTGAATTTCTTGAATAAAGAGTACTCATCAATCCACATGTACTGGTATGTAAAATAATTTTTTGATGATTGTTTGTCAATTCATGTTCAGAGGAATCTATGGATTAAGATCAGTAAAAAAAAAACTTCCTGGATTTTTCAGTATATCAATCTCTTGTTCCTCTCCAGATCACTTGAAAACAATGCATAACTATCTCTGTGATAAATAGAGTTTTATTAAGGTTGTTTTTATTGACACGGTTATTTTCAGAGTTTCTGTCCATATATTGAGAGTTTAATCTTTACTTTTCCTCATGTGATGATTGTTACAAATTTCCTATGATGTTTGCGGTTTAAAAAATCACAGAATGGCTGTAGGGTAATTATAAGCAATTATGTTTCCTGGTTAGAATTTTGTATTTGTAGTAAATCTGTGGTAAATGATGTTTCTTATAAAAAACCAATTTGTTGGCAACCATGGATTTTCAATTTCTGGAATTCATACAGGTTTCCAAATTACAGAACATTTGGATGGCAAAAGTTGCAAAAAATTTGATAAATGTAAATAAAACATAACAGCCACAAGATCTTTTGGAATGCAGAGAAATCTATATACATTTATACATAGATAAGTTATTCCAGATATTGACCAAAAATTTGTAAAAAAAATTAATCACTACCCTCCCTCTTTGTTACTACATTAAAATTCAAGACCCTACAGTCCATAAATAAGAGCCACTTTCCTCTTATCACTTATCATATATAACCATTATATATGTTGAATGACACGGAAATTGAACCATATCCTATATAGGATGAGAAAGGGGAGTCAACTGATGAAGACAGATGACATTTGATAAAAAAGTTTTTCTTAGTTTTTTTCAACAAAACGTAAACTGTAATGTTGCTGTTAAAAATAAATAAGTTCAGATGAATCAAAATCGTTATTTAAAGAATGCTTTGTATTAAATATCACAAAGAATCCAAAGAGAAATATTCTTTGATTATACTGCTAGTGTTGCTAAAACAATGCAAAGTATTAAAGTAAACCTCTCATCTTGATGTTTCATCAATTGGCATAGAAATTCTCTCTCATATATAAAGTTTGATATCAAGAAAGTGCTGCTTCATGAGCTGTAAAAACCTGTTACACCGAGTATAATTACTATTACCTTTGAATGTTAGTTTGTATTGTGTATAAATATATTGTATAATCAATCTATAGGTGTTTTAATGGGAATTCTGTGGTGAAAATTAATTGTAAATATTGATGAGTGTAGAGGGAACTATGATTCTCAGGGATATTCTTAAAACATTTCTGTCAAGTAAACATTGTTCTCAGTGAGGTTTGTGATTTGTTGAATATTTTCATTTGTACACGTATATGTTTTAATATTAAACCTAAAATTTCTATCTGTGAATCTATATGTAAATATTTGTAAGATGGGAAATGTATTTGAAGTTTTGTCACCTAATTTTGAATTTATTTTAATGTGTTTTGAAATATATTTTAGAGGGTCAGAAAAAAAGCAAACTCTGTATTATTTTTTGTTTATCCCAAATGCTTGAATTGCAGTTATGATTAGAATTTATTTTATACTAAATATTGTATTATCAACATAAATATGATACAGTTATCAAATTTCTATTCCATAAAATAGATTTCATTATCATATTGATCCTGAAATCAGCCAATGGAGCTTACAGACTTACTAAAGATGGAAAAGTGGACTTGCCACGAGATCAGTAAATAGCAAGTTACTGACTTTACTGTAGAAGTTAAAGAGGTGTATACATGTTTGAAAACAAAACATTAACCTATTGCTGAATAAGTATACAGTCAGCAATAATCTGTGCCTGTGTAAGACTTGTAGAAATTGTAGCGCTGAGTCTCTGTCTGATGTGAGAATTCCTTGAATTGTCCAAATTTGAGAACAGTCTAAACACTGTCTGACATTACTGCATTTACTCCAACATGGCCAACATTTTATATAAAATAATGTACAAAAACAATTCCCTCACACACCCTCCCATCCCTCAGCTCCTTTTAAACACATATTAGTTATCTCAACTTTTAAATAGATATTTTTAAATCTCCAAAGTCTCACCTATGGTTACTAGATATCTTTTCCACTTAAATTAAAATTCCATAATCTCCCACCACATCTGTCATTTATAAATGTTTAATATCTTGAGTTACATTTACATTCATCCTTCTGGAGACACAAGGTTTCTTCAACCAGATTTCATTTTGACATTGTTGAAATGTTTCTCAAAAAAGATTTCACTGAGAAATTTTTGGAGATTCATTGAAAAAAATCGATATATTTTCGTGCTCATGAGCATTTTACCAGATCAGTGTGTTGTAATCCATCGATGATCTACTTGCACCGTTGACATATACTGTTTAAGGCTCTGTATAAGAGACCTGTGCCTTGGTTGATGTTGCACACTTTGTGTAGCCATACTTGTGCATCATGCTCTGTGTAGCATGTTTTGTATTCTCCTTACTTGTTCTGTGATCTCTCTGTTTTCTGTGAATAAAAATCTTACTGTCTTTCATTTATCTCCCATGTTAAATGGTAAACCGTCTTCTATGTGTTGACAAATCTGTCCAGTAGTTAAGTAACCTGAAGTGAGGGACATGCTTGAAACAACCACACAATTTTAACATTTCGTTATAGAATATACTGTAATAAAAGTGACATCATCACACATGGGTTTTCAATATTTCTAGCAAGATATTTCAGGAGTGAACTCTTCACAGATTTTCATCACATTTATTGTCATTTTGTTTGATACCAGTTAAGTGTTGTGAATATTTTGGTCCAATACATTTTACGCCATCAATGTTATCATGTTAAAAATTTTGTGATGAAGCATTGAACACTTTTGTATGTTAAGAATCACTGACAAGTCTACAGAGGATTTAATTTGTTGGAAGTTTTAATAGTTGGAGTTTTCTTAATGTTTGAATTTCTATTTAAAGTTGAAGTTGCATAGTTTTGAATATTTTTATTGTTGCTTTTATGTGGATTTATTAGCAACATTTCCAATGGGCAGATTAATTCTCCAGTTTTGACAGGAACAACAGAGTTGAAGTACTTGGGGTTACTCCATTTTTCCCCTCGCTGATCTATCAATGGAGATTGTTGAAGTGGTAACCAGATTTTTTAGAATTTACTCTTAAGTGTACAGTACCAGTGCCCTAGTTTGTTACATATAAGAATTTTGTATAGTTGTATATACATACAAGGTAACATTCACAGAGAGGTACAATATATTTTTGTGATATTGTTGAAAAATTTGTTAGAAAAAAACCATTATGCATGTGTATATAAAAAAAAAATTGAGGTTTTACCACACATTTGAACATTTTAATGTATATATACAAATGTAAATACAATAAATTCAATAGTTTTATATCTAAATGTAGTTTGTTTGTATATCAATGCACAAAGAAATTAACAAAATGAGAGGAAAATGGTTTCTCTTATTTTGGGACACGAGTATCCATGCATTACCCTGTCATAACAATTATTGATATCATAGCAATAATTGGGTGACATAACCATTCCCGGCATTATCAATTATATTTATCTTAATTCAGATTAAATTAAAATACAATGTAGTATTATTGTAAGTTAGTTACAACAAAGAGTCTTCTTCCATCATATATACCAGCAGTTGCTTACTGTGATGTTGTGTGAGATGAATTGAGAAAAGGAATCGGGTATTCTCAGTAAAACTTATTCTTTTTGTAGACTCAGGCAGTTCCTAGCTATTTTCAGTATTTCACTGCTGGAAATTTCATTATTTCACTGCTGGAAATACATCTACAGTTAGTAGCATTTGTTTAATTAATACTGTAGATGTAAATATTTTAGCCTTATTATTACACGATTAGTCTTATTCAAGCACGCTAAGTAATGTGCTAAAAATTTAATTTAACTAATTATCGCTACTAGATATTGTTTATATCTAGCTATTTCCTACTGATGGACAGATTCATTATTGCTCTAATTTACGAAGTGAAAATGCACAAAGATTGCACTAAGTTAAGTATATTTATAATACTGTGACATTTGGTGAGTTTATTTCCCTGTGAACAGCCAGGGTCATTTTGAGGGTCTGGGGTCTCCTTATCCAAAAACTACCTCATAGCAACCTACAGGAGGCATGTTACATCCATAGCAATAACAGTAAAGTGTGTTGCCCGAGAGCACAACAATGCCAGCACAGACAGGTTTGTTTCTTGGCTTTCCTAGAAACACAAAACGCCAGGAGTTGGAATGGCCTAACCACATATATAGAGAATACATGGCCAGTGTCTTAAAATATAAGTTGTGTTTTGGCGATGGTGAAGATAGACAAAATTAGTGAGCCACTTTTGTCTTTTAGTCCCGAGCCAAAATACAACTGATGTTTTTAAGACACTGACCATGTATTCTATTTATCTTGCAACATTGATTGAAAAAAATACTACTGAAACTTAAACAGTTTTGTTGTTCAATCTGTGTTTACCTGACATTGATGTTATGTTGACTTTTGCCTGATGACTGACGCCAAAATAAAAAAAAAATAGTTCCAAACTTCATCAGATATAACAGTGATTTAATGAATTTTCATAAATCAGCTTGTTCATTACAACATGTTAAATTGCTTGTTTCAACAACAATTCTGCCAAATTACCTTGGGTGCTAAAATACAGCTGTTTTCCATTACTGCAGAAAAAAGCAAAAATACATTTTGACAGGTATCGCAGAATGGGGAGGATATTTTCATCAAGCTTTTTTAAACTGGTTGTTAGTTTTCAGGTTATTCTGTAAACTGCTTAAGTTTAAACATGAAATAAGATTATCTGTTGCAATGAGAATCATGAATGAATCCAATAGTAACACGGAAGTACCTCTTGAAATTCTCTTTTCATCCCCCAGGAAACATGTTTGCGAGGGATATTAATTTGGGCTTTGTGCGTCCGCCCAAGGGCTTTTCCAGGCTATAACTTTTCCATTCATCTCAACTTCAAAAACTTGCTGTATATATCATATTAGTGTCGTAGTTGTGCCTTTTGCTATTGACATTTCATTATTGATATTGTTTTACCATGGAAACAGCCAAAAACACAAAAAATTAGTGTTTACTTTCCTTTCCAGGCTATAACTTCAAAAGTGTTCAACTCAACTTAACAAAACTTGCTGTATATATAAGGTTAGTGTCCGATTTGTGCCTTTTACTATTATTTTATTTTTGTCCGTTACCATGGAAACCAAGGGCTGTCAGGGATGGTTTATGCTCCCCAAATGTGACAATATTTAAGTATGAAAAATAATAAAGGGTAATAAAAGACTTTTAATTCTTGTGCACTACCCTCCTTCTTGTTGAGATCTATCTGACAATGAAGTTTCAAGATGATGCCTCATAGTTTTAGTGTAATGCTCCATACAAAATTTTCACCTAAGAAAAATAACAAAGGGCAATAACTCCTAAATTATTCAAAATTCAAAGTTTCATGTTGATACCTCATAGTTTTAGTGTAATGCCTGGACAAAATTTGAAAATGAAAAAAAAACACAATAACTCCTAAATTATGCAAAAAGGGTGATGATTCTGGTGCACTGCACTTCTTGTTGGGATCTAAGTTTTATATTGATATCTCCTAGTTTTTCACGTTTTATGCTCCAGAAAAAATTATCGTGGAAGGACAAATGTACAGACAAAGGGATAACTATGCTCTCCCTTTAGTGAACATAAAAACACAAAACTAGTGAATCTTTCCTTTCCAGGCTACAACTTCGGAACCATTCCACTCAATTCCACATAACTTTCTGTATATGTTAGGTTAGTGCCCTAGTTGTCCCTTCTCTTATTGAGGACATTTTATTATCTTTTTTCTATTAAAATCAAATACTCCAATAGCCTACCAAGTGTTGTATAATTTTCTTCATGGACAATACCAAGCTCAATTCAAATATCAAGTCAAACACACAGAATCTAAGATATACACTCTTTCCATAAGGTTGATATATAATATATATATCTAAAACATTGACATTTAGGAGATGCAAGGAAATTTAATTGATAATCGACAAAATAAAACATTACATTTTGCACTAGCACTTTCGCTTGACTTTATTGGATCTTTAGGTGATATTAGTGGTAAATAATTGAGTGACATCACAAATTGTTAAACCGATATATAGATATATATATCACATTTGGATTTTACACCAACAGTTGGGCGAGTGTGATAATACTTCATTTTGCAGCTCCTTGTTGTTTTAAAACATGATAATGTTGATCACAACATCATTTCGATAAAGATCATGTGCCAAAAAACTTTGAAAATTGGTTCTTCTATTCAAATGTAACAGAATAACTTTTTCACACACATATGACAACACATTACAATAACAGGTACCTGGGTTCATTCATATAGCCAACCATGGTGACATCTACATATGACAACACATTACAGTAACAGTTACCTGGGTTCATTCATATAGCCAACCATGGTGGCCTTTGGTCATTATGTCAAATTTACCTTGTTACCTGGATACTAAATATGTAATCCTTATTCAGTACTCCAATCTTATATCAGTATATCTAACATGTTGGCGTGGTGCATGTAATTTCTTATATGATGTAACATTGATTTTCCTTGTCCATCTCTATAAAAGCTGGTAAGAAATTGTATTAAACAGTCGATCTCTAGGACGTACATCCCTACGTCCACACACCAATAAACTTCTTAAACAGACAGTCCTGGGCTCAGTCATATTTACAACCGACACACAAAGAAAGAGGACTAAAACATCATACCCATACCAAGAAATATAATAATAACTAGGCATATTGATCACTTATTACAACTTTACAAGATTTTATGTATATAATTGTATAAACTAAAAAAAAGGAATGGAAAAATATGAAAATTGAGATTAATCTCTGTTAGCCAAAAGACTTCAAAAAAGTCAATTCTATGGAGTTCTTGTACTAGAGTACAATTATTTTTTTGCAATATGTGTATTTACATCAACAATCCTAAAAAATTTATTCAATCTCTTGCAAACACAATAGAACTTGTTAAGTTCATTTGTTAGTTTTATCGCCCTGGGAAAAATCAGGGTCAATTTGAGGCAGGGTTTCTTTGTAGTAAGTAGCTGGTGGCTACCTCACTGAACAACATACAGGAGGCCCATTACATGCCATCTTGAGTAATTAAGATAAAGAGTTTTGCCCTTGCACAAAACCAAATCAGCGCAAACCATTCTGTTCCTTAGCTTCCTGCAATACACAAACTGTCAGAGATATGAATCAAGCCACACACCACAAATCTTCACACAAGATTACACAGACCATAGTACTGATCGACTGAGCTATTGCTGGCTCACAGCCATTCTTCTAGTAAACTTTTGGCCTTAAAAAAATGTCGAAAAACTGACTATTACATCTTTAATACAATTAATAATGTTTTTTAAATGTATTAAAAAGTTCTAACTTATTTCGTGTTTGATCCAGGAATGATGACAATGATGACACTGATCAATTCCTTCTAATACTACACTGTAAACTCATTATATCTGATGAGTGATTAATGTTCATTTATTTCATGGGTTGGTTGACTTAATTCCCAAATTCATATGTCCACAAATTCTTGAAATAAGTAAAAAAAAATTTTTCAGCTATGTTTATCCATGAAACCAAGAGACTCTAAGCATTTTTTTTGAAAAACCACGAAAATTGAGCCTCACAAAACATAAGATTTTACAGTATATATTAACCATCAATTTGCTTATAAATTGGTATCGATTAGGGTGTATAACACAATAATTGCACACCAAGATAATTAGAAAATCATTCATATATAAAAGATAAGATAATTATTATCTTACAAAAAAATTACATTTATTACAATCTTTGTGTATACATTGTTGTTCTCATCTCACTTTTATACATGTCCATCAGTTAACTAGATCATGTACTATTTCGAGGTGTAAACGTAATCTGTCAAAGTCAGCTATAACCATAACTATCTACTGATGTGGCTGTGGTCAATCTATGCTGGTGATGACCTCAACATGCTCTCTTGTAGCTGTGGTCAATCAATCTATGCTGGTGATGACCTTAACATGCACTGTTGTGGCTGTGGTCAATCAATGCTGGTGATGACCTTGACATGCACTGTTGTGGCTGTGGTCAATCAATGCTGGTGACGACCTTAACATGCACTGTTGTGGCTGTGGTCAATCAATGCTGATGATCACCTTAACATGCTCTCTTGTGGCTGTGGTCAATCTATGCTAGTTATGACCTCGACATGCTCTCTTGTGGCTGTGGTCAATCTATGCTGGTGATGTCCTTGACATGCACTGTTGTGGCTGTGGTCAATCAATGCTGGTGATGTCCTTGACATGCACTGTTGTGGCTGTGGTCAATCTATGCTGGTGATGTCCTTGACATGCACTGTTGTGGCTGTGGTCAATCAATGCTGGTGATGACCTTTACATGCACTGTTGTGGCTGAAGTCAATCAATGCTGGTGATGACCTTGACATGCTCTCTTGTGGCTGTGGTCAATCAATGCTGGTGATGACCTTGACATGCTCTCTTGTGGCTGTGGTCAATCTATGCTGGTGATGACCTTGACATGCTCTCTTGTGCCTGTGGTCAATCAATGTTGCTAATGAACTTGACCATTTCCTGTGTTGTATGTGGTCAATCAATGTTAGTGATGACCTTGACCAATTCCTGATTAGAGACTTGTAACTCCTTACACAGATCCATAGCAATTGCCAATCTGATGGCTAAAGTGTGTTTACACTGCAACATATAAACAAAATTGAAATCAAGTTTCATGTTTAGTCTTAGCGACTGACTGAAATACAGCAATGAAAATGAGCACCTGGATCTGTTATCCAAAAGTCATTCACAGTTTTATTGACAGAGTGTGATATCTGATTTCTAAGAATAAAAAATGTGTTAGTATCTTTTTCATCCAAGAAGTTTTCAGTGTGAAATGCATTACCTTCAACTGAAAGTCAGCTGAGGGCCTGGGAAGCTTAATTACTAAAGAATGAAATATGCTAGAAACTTGTTCCCATAAAATAGTACCTCAAGAGAGTATCCATGGTGAATTACACAATGCAGTATTTTAACTTAAACTAAGACAACATAAAATAAGGATACATACTCAGTAAGGACTTGTCTTAACAGTTTGAAAGGGCTATCAGTATTATGTTGACAGGAATTGATACATACCATTTACCAAAAAATAAGAACACTAACTCAGTAAAGACTTGTCTTAACAGTTTGACAGGGGTATCAGTACTATGTTAACAGGAATTGATACATACCATGATGTGAAAAATAAGGACACTAACTCAGTAAAGACTTGTCTTAACAGTTTGACAGGGGTATCAGTATAATGTTAACAGGAATTGATACATACCATGATGTGATCCTGCTTCAGCAGTACTGAAAATAGATGTGATACAAGATCATTCACAAACATATAAACTTTCTTTAAATGTATATGGTATTAATATACTGACAAACAGAAGCAATTTGACAGCAATTATTTCTTATATTTCAGTTGGCAGATAAACACGGTGTAGTAAATCTTTGATTTGATCCATTAATACAAAGTGTCAAATCACCCTTTACTCCTAATGTAGAGAATCAATACTAATGTCATATGGACGGATCTTTGGAAAGTCAGGAATCAAAAATAACAACAATGTCTCAGGGATCAAATCTTTGACAAAGAATGGATTAACTTTGTATTTCTAAACAAATCTGACATCAAAGTTGTCGTCGATATGATGTGACGGCAGAGTGTCATCCTTCCTTATCAAGATAAGACAATCTTTGACTCTGAAAACTATCTTTGCAATTAAGTCGTTCCTACATGTAATTATAGTCAATATAACTACAGGTGACATACTGGTGAATCTTTTATAACTTTTCCAGATGGCAGACATACAAATGTATGGATTATAATTTTATTTAGAAAAGACATTTTATTATTTACTTGTATATCAGCGACAAATTTCTGGACAATGTTAATTAGCTGTCTGGTTATACTTTGCAAAATCATCATCTCAAACAATGGAGTTAATTCAGTGATGGGCAAAGTCATATTGTAGAATGACCAGCAGGAGCATTTGGACATCATTAATACACTGGGACCAGTTGTATTTATAACGTCATAATAACAATGGCTCTCGTGTACTGTTGTAATGGTATGTTGGCAGGAAAATATAAATATACATTAGCTGTTGGGCAATTGAAAAACACAAACAAATCGGCACCTGAGTATCTGTAAGCTGGACACGAACAGTAGGTACTGGTGGTCAGACATGTGTACGGTGTCCCTGAACTTCCTACCACCTGTAAACATCAACAATTCAAACTGATTATTAAGTAAAGGAACAGTAGATACTGGTTGTCAGACATGTGTATGATGCCCTCAAGCTTCCTACCACCTGTAAACATCAACAATTCAAACTGATTATTACATACAGGAACAGTAGATACTGGTGGTCAGACATGTGTATGGTGTCCCTGAGCTTGCTACCACCTGTAAACATCAACAATTCAAACTGATTATTACATACAGGAACAGTAGATACTGGTGGTCAGACATGTGTATGGTGTCCCTGAGCTTGCTACCACCTGTAAACATCAACAATTCAAACTGATTATTACATACAGGAACAGTAGGTACTGGTGGTCAGACATGAGTATGGTGTCCCTGAGCTTGAAACCACCTGTAAACATCAACAATTCAAACTGATTATTACATACAGGAACAGTAGACACTGGTGGTCAGACATGTCTACGATGTCCTCAAGCTTCACTACCACCTGTAAACATCAACAATTCAAACTGATTATTATATACAGGAACAGTAGATACTGGTGGTCAGACATGTGTACGGTGTCCCTGAGCTTCCTACCACCTGTAAACATCAACAATTCAAACTGATTATTATATACAGGAACAGTAGATACTGGTGGTCAGACATGTGTACGGTGTCTCCAAGCTTCCTACCACCTGTAAACATCAACAATACAAACTGATTATTATATACAGGAACAGTAGATACTGGTGGTCGGACATGTGTATGATGTCCTCAAGCTTCACTACCACCTGTAAACATCAACAATTCAAACTGATTATTATATACAGGAACAGTAGATACTGGTCTCAAAACATATGTACAGTGCTCTGAGCTTCCAAACCCTTATAATGCATCAACACAGACATAGTTGATAGAAGCAATCAATCATTGAGGATATGTATCTCAGATTGAGATACTGACCTAAGACTTAGTCTGTGATCACCAAATCTCATGGAGATAATACAAGTTTTTTTTCAAGGTTTCTTAGGGTCCATTGAAATTCTTAAATGTTTAAACCCAATCCACAAAATTGCAATTTTCTCCTGAAAATTTCCTCCCAAATTCACCAATTTTCTTCCCAAAATGAGGCAAAATTACCCCCTCCAAAACCAGTGAAAAACATACCTGTTATATCCAGGAGATGTTACCTTGGACTTAGATGTCTACATTCAAGTCAGAGACATTACTAACAAAGCATTAAATATATTGTACCTGATAAACGATACGTCCACTAGGAGATGAGATCCGAGTCACATTGCGTTGATCAACCAAATCCAGGGCTGGAAGTAGGGTGGTTTGGAACACAAACTGTAATCTAGCCACACAACAGTGAGTATTACTATAGATAGTCAAAAGTGTAACTGGTTATACAGAATCACACTTAACACTTGATATTTTTATACTAATCTATAGCAGCTACTATGGTAATGCCATTTAGTTTAGTTATGTTATTTTACCTCCTTCAAAAATGTAATTAGATTTTCCAGCATATTTTGAAAAAAAATCACTTTAAGTTGAAATTCTATTTGCTCATTACAAATAAAGTGAAAAAGCTCTTCTTAGCAGCCGCACATCAAAAAAATTGATAATTTTCTTCAAGAAGGAAGGACAAATCCTAAATCTAAACCAATTCTGCTTTCAGCAAAACAAAATCGAATTGCTTCTCAAATTTTACTAAGAATGAATGTGAGAAAAATATATTTCAAAAATGCTTTCCAAAACTCACAGGAAACTGCAATGCTGATTACTAATGCTAAATATAACCATACTCACGCAGAGAGAATTTCATCCGTTACTGTAAAAACAATTGAAGACATCATTAAATCATCTAAGTAATATACTCCTATATCCGTGTCTTCATCATATATTCTTTGTAAAATGTCTCATTCAAGAGCAAGCTCATTTTATTTGGCATAACTAAATCTAATACTGTCAAATAATAGAGTCTTATTTTATCTGTATCATTACAGGACATATAACTCAATGCTGTTTATAAAAAAATAAAAGTAGAAAGGATGAGGCACAACACACATGGATCTGCCGCATAGTGTTGTTACTCAATGTTGTTTATGTTTATACAGACTAACACTTATTCTTTCAAACTTTTATAGTAATTAAGATCTTTCTTTTGGGGCCCCAATGGAAATAAGCTGTTCTTTAGCTTTGATGGGATATCCCTGGTAAACTCTACTGTATACAATATAGTGTATTAGGAGTAAGGTGGAATAAAACACCTTGTCCCTACCAAAGTTGGAAGTAGTGACCCTTTGGTCTCTAGCGGACATTCTACCACTTGACAAAAGGGAAATTATCACTATAGCTGAATCTAGTAAGGCAACCTATGCTCTCAGCTTCTACAGTATTTCATTTCGAGATTTTACGAATACAATGATAATTACTGCAATATGTACCGGTGTAGTATAGTGAAGTGAACCCCCTTGCCCCACCTAAATTTCTCCATCCCAGACCTATTTTTTGTTATTTATATGACTGAATCAGGGTAAATAGCCAAAATATTTGTGAAAAAAAACATTATTTTTCAGTTTTATTATGTTTGGAGGAACTTAATTAATGAAAGTGATAAGAAATTAAGTGCAGAAACATTTACTGAAAACAAAATATAAAGTGGCTTCACTTTACCATGGGGGATAGGGGGAGGTTCATTTCACCATAATGGTATTTTAACACCGCTTCATTAACAGTACTCAAACTTTGATATTTGTATATGTACCACACCTTAACCCAAATAAATATTATTATCATTATGTTCATCAACCTGTGAAAATATGTAATATGACCGATTTATGTATGTTATCTTCAAACTTACATTTGCCTGCTGACTTGTACGAATGTTCAACTTCTTTCAGCAGCTGTTCAGTCACCGAGTTCAAAACTGACCCTAAAACAACCATTCAGATCTAAAGATGGCAATTTCAAAACGAAAAAACATCCCGCTTTTTTATTATTATTTTGATATGACAGAAAAAGAGTGAGTATGAAGTGGAACAAACACTTGAAAAAAAGCATTTGTCAGGTTTGACCACCTCATCAAGTGTTAATGGGATTGATTGCAAAGAGTTGCACTGAAAATATGTCAAGACCACAGAAAGCTAACGATGCTTTGGACATGCCCAAAGCAAACTACGCTAGCAAGTTGATAGTAAATCTATTAATCAATCTAAATTTCTTATAACCAGCGGTGAGACCTATTCGTTAGTCCTAAATAACATCGGAGCAACAGTAGATTATGTGCTTAAGATAAGCTTAAATCATCAGTTCAGATTTTGCTGAATGGATTTACAGTCACTTCGGCCCATGTGAATGTCGGCCTAAGTTATCTCGAACGATATGGTCGAACCAGAGATGTATATTATACTTATTTTACCTGCACTAGAATCGCCCATTCCCTAGTTGATGATAAAACAGGTGTCAGCTTGAACTGCAGCAAAATGTCAGCGTGTTACACTTAAAATTCGTAAACTGCAAAAAGTTTACCAGAATGAATCTAAGCGGGGAAATGGACAAGTCGAATATGATTTTAGGAGATTAATTCTGATAAAGCCCCACTTGTCTTGCGAAGCGTAGTTGGGTAAATTTTTGAAAGACGAAAATAGAAAGTACACCTTATATCCATTCTATAATCAAAAGAAATAACGAAAAATATAAACAAATGTATTAGGTAAATATATATATGTCATCCTGACTACCCCCTTACTTAAACTGTTCCGTTGTATTCAGAGGTCGAGGACGCCACTTGGTGCTACTTAGCAGATAAGGATGGCTGCAGCAGAGCTGGAAAGTGTAGAGAAAGTTTTGGAGAAATACATACCTGCCGCTGAATTAGCGGAGGTAAGGCGCGTCTTTTATGGAAAGGAATTGAGGTAAACACTCAGCATGCGACTGACTTTAATGTCAGACCTGTCAGTAAAAATGAATGAAGTAGGCCTAGTACAGCATCTCTGTAGTGACCCACTTCTGGTGTTCTGAAATGCACCGGCACGTTTCATTGATAGCTATCAAGTTACAATTCTGTAACAAACAACACACTCAGAGACTGATTTTTAGGTTCTGACTTTGGAATGGGATTTTGCAGCTAATTTGATCTTAAATGGATTTTCTTATCGAATTGGTTTTATTTCAATTTTATTAGATCACGTGATATATGTTTACAAACAAACTCACGTGGCGTGGTACATGATTGTAAAAGAAGAAAGTTAAAAATGAGATTAAAGCAAAATTACAACCAGTCGTAGGCCTATTTTAAGACAGTTATTTATGATGTGGAACGAATAAGGAATTCTGAAGAAGATGTGAACCAGTTTTGAAGGACACAACACGAGTATGGTTACTCCACATTTGCATGATTGATACTGCTTTGAGTAATAAATTTTCAAGATTATTTGAAATAGGAAAGCATAGTGTTCTTTAAAACACATGCAACCAAAAAAAGAGTGTCATTTTTTAACATGGTTCAATATTCAATAGGTGTACATCTGTTGTTAAACTCAGTACTAAAATGACAATTTCAGAAATAACACTTAATTTGTTTCCCATTTACTTAAGTGAAAATCTGTAGGGAGTTTTTAGTGCAAATGTCATAAGTCAGCATGAATTTGCATGCATTCTATATTTAGCCACACTGCATTTGTATTTGCAATATTCAAAGCAGTAAATGTTATGCAAATGCAGAACTATTATCAATATGCAGGGTTGGGCCAAACCTGGTCAACCTTGTCCACAAGCCAACCAATACTTAAAAAAAAAAAAATGTGGAGGAAGGAAATGGTATGAAACAGGATCATTTTTTTTCTAGAAAACTCAGTCTACCAGAAGATGTGTACTCTACAGCTGATGAGAAAGATTTTGAGGTTCAAGGTTACAGCTTCTGTGAGCTTGCCAAAGAGGAAAGTTTTCGTCCACCAAGAGTGGTGAGAATTGGAGCCATACAAAACAAGATTGTCCTTCCTACAACAGCTCCTATATCCAAACAGGTATCGGAACCATTCTGTATATGTAAAACATATATTGCATGCATTTCTTGTACATACCTTTTCACTTCCTTAAGTCCTGTGTCATAATTTCAGTTTTGCACTAAGAAAATAATGTATTTCACAATATCTGCTAAAGTTTCTTGTTTACATATTAAAAAGTTATAAAAAAAGTACCTTGCAGCAGTAATTTTTGTAGGAGTTTTCCTTGTAAACCCAGAGCATTATTTAACATAATTTGATGTTTCTCAATACCAAGATATACCAGTATTATGGGTGCTCAAAATTTGAGTTGAGTCCCACTAGAAAAGCATGAGTCCTGGACTCAAATATCCGAATCCCAAAAATTTAGTGTAAGTAACCATGGTACATTAATATCATACTTAATGTATGTAATACATATTTAGTCATATAAGGCTATAAGCTGGCTTGAAGTTAACTCCAATGAAAACTTGCTGAAATCTCATGTAAACTTGTGTAAGATTTCATGTATTTGTGTATTGAAGCAGAGATTGATCCAAAATTATTGTCATAAAATCTATGAATTTTGATTTAAGTAAATGACTTTCTTCACTGACCCAATGTAGATTGAAGCACTGCATAACCGGATCTCTTATATCATTGAAGTGGCTGCCCGAAGTGGTGTAAATGTGATCTGTATGCAGGAGGCTTGGAGTAAGTAGAAAATACAATTATATCTTCCTCATTATCAATCTAAATAGAGTTACTTCCCTTGTCACCAATAATTGCAAGATATTTACACGAGCTATATGGAATTATATCCTTTTGTCTCCACAACATTAACTGGCAAGTAAACTCGTTTTGTTTTCACTTTTTGGAAGTAAGCACACTTGATTTTAGCACAACAATTGTTGTCGATAAGGCAGTACAGACTTTGTATGCCTTACTTATATGTACAAAGGTGTAGAGATAGGTAAAAAGAGCAATGTAATTAAAACATGGAAATTGTGAAAATAGTGTTTAAACACACCTTCATATTATATAGTACTTGTAGTTTTTCTGTTTCATTAGATCCAAAAACTGAGATGTAATTGAAAGTTACTGCATCAACTTTGTTGGATTGATGGTGTTAAAGCACTACAGACAAAATTAAAATCATTGGTTTGTTGGTTGGTTAGAGGTCTTTTGTCTCCTTGACTTGTCCTTTTCATGTCAGATTTGAGTATCTTCAGCTTGTGATGTATAGAGTTGCCTCACCTTGTCTTATAGATGTTTACAATATTTTATATGCAAAAATGACAAATTATCTAAAATTATTCTGATACAACTGTATGTGCTGACATGTTACACAGTTATTGAACTTAATGTTCAAGTATATATGACTGGGTATAAAAATGTTATAGCTTGACTTCTAGACTTATGGTTTTGTATTATGCCAATGTGTTACGGTTTATTGCAGCAATGCCCTTTGCTTTCTGCACCCGAGAGAAACATCCTTGGTGTGACTTTGCAGAGCCTGCAGAAAATGGTGCTACTACAAAACTCTTACAGGAGGTAACTCACTTGATTATGAGATTTAAATAAAAATCATAGTATATTTTAGTTTAAATTAAGTTATCATGTATATCCCTGTCAACTTTTGGCTAAAAGGTTTCAATGATAGAAATTTCACACAGAATTCAAATAGTTTTCAACAAAAATCACCAAATTTCTGTCTAATCATACTTTTTAGGTAAATCACTACCACACTAATTTCAGTAGGTATGTACAACATCAAATAATGTTGTCTCCAACATTTAAATAAACTGTGTTTTTACATAAGTTTAAATTGTTAGCCTAATATTAATGTGAAAGTCTACAGTGAGTTTTTTTTATGTGCATTTTGCATACACTTCTGTCTGCATCAGATGGAAAAATATTACTTGAAAAAATGTTAACAATATTTCCTTAAAAACTGGAAAAATATTTCTGGCAATTTTTTAAATTTGTTTTTGGGGAAAATAGCATGCTTTTTAGCACAGAGAGACAGCTCATGAGGAAAAAATTCTACTGAAAACCATTGGTCATTCAAAAAAATGTAACAGCATGAAAAATCATTTACCTGTGCGTTTTACACCTTATCAATACCAAGTCATGAAACTAGCAGACTTTTGTGTGAATTCTTTGATGAATCTTGTTGTAGAATTATTGTAATTGTTTTATTTATAGCTAGCGAAAAAGTACAACATGGTAATTGTTTCCCCAATCTTGGAGCGAGATGAAACTCATGGAGACATTCTGGCAAATACGGCAGGTAAATATGAATTTATACTGGTAATGAAAAATGTGTAATGATTTACACTCAAGTTAATTCATTTTCTTTGAACAAATATATAAAAGTATACGAATATACTCTCTGGCCTGTTTGTCAATATTTTTGGAGTACATAAATCTCTTATACTTGCTGATACTATCTTAAATAATATAACTCAGTTTATTTATTTTTTATTCTTAAGGAAGGTTGATCTGTTCAATTTGTGGATTTTTTTCAGTGGTGATATCCAACACAGGTGAAGTGCTTGGTAAATCTAGGAAGAACCACATCCCTAGAGTCGGTGACTTCAACGAGGTATTTAACATCCATTAATATAACACTAGTGTTTGTGATAAAAGCGATGAAGTCATTTCTCTACATGGAATTTTGGGATAGGGGTTGTTACAGCCCCTATAATGGCAAACTGATTTCTCACAATGAAAAAGTATACTAGAGATAGTTGTCTCACCTGTGTGATTTCTCACTGTAAAATTCTTGATAAGAGATTTTTACCCCTCTCGTATGATTTCACAAAATAAAATGCTGAACAAGAACTTATTATCTCCTCTGTAACGATAAAAATAGCGATAGTTACCTCCCCTGTATGATTTCTCGAATCTTATAATGATAGCTGAAAACTGGATTTTAGAAAAACAAAGATGTAGTTGCGTATTTCATATTATCTAATAGTGGTAGATTGAAAAGAATGTAACAAATTTCCTTCCATGCTAATCCATGATGTATATGTTAATGTGATGTACATGATAGAAGGTTGCTGAGGAAGACCTCAAAAATAGTATAATTTGCAATATATTCAAAGTTCAAAACGTTTTTAGAATCCCTTAGCAGTCCCACAATTGTAGTATCATTTGAAATTAGTAATTTACATTTTGCCATTTCTTAACTGTTAAATTGTTTGTTGGGTCTAATTTTAAGTCTGTTAGTTCACTACAAATTCATTGAAATAACTCAGCTTTTGTTTGATGATTTATCATCCAAACTTAATAAAAATGTTCATCAGTAGACCACAGACAAAATGCACCAAGATGTTTTTTGAGCGACATTATCAACCCAAAGGCCTGTGTGACAGAATTGTGCAAGTCTATGTTTTACGTTTATTGTGCATATTTCTGTATTTTTTTATTTCACAATTAACTGTATCAATGTATGGTGGTGATGTTCACTTTCTATCTGACATAATACTCAAATTAATAAAGCAAATTGGTTACCTCCCCTGAATGATTTCTCACATTGAAAAACTTGGCTATAGATAGTTATCTCTTCAGTATGATAGTTATCATCATGAAATACTGGGCTAGAGATAGTTGCCTCCCTTGTATCAGTGCTCACCATGAAATACTTTACCAGAGATAGTTACCTCCCCTGTATGATTTCTCACCATGAATTACTGGGCTAGAGATAGTTATCTCCCCTGCATGATTTCTCACCATGAAATACTGTCATACAAAGGTCATGTTAGAATTTTTCTAGTTTAGAAAGATGATGCTTTAGATTTTTCTCATTGATAATTGAAGTGTAACATTACTTTAAACACCAATGTTTTATTTCAATAATTTCTGTACTGGCAGTCTACATACTACATGGAGGGTGACACAGGCCACAAAGTGTTCCAAACACAGTTTGGTAAGTTTTGTGGATTTTAAGAATTATATTTGCATCCTACAAAGAGAAATATGTTTAACATGCAAATCATTCCTGGCATTAATAGTGGACGATGACTTATTCCAGATAATTTACAATTAATAATGTTAGAAGTATTAGATTTAGGAACAAATGGTCGTTGTTTTTCCTTATTCTAGTAAATTCAAATTCTTATATGCTTTTTGTGCCACAGATTTGTACTGATTGGAAAAATAAACTTGATAAACAATTTAATTTTCTGATTAAAAGATTTCTTTTCTTTTACTTTATGTATCACATGTACCAATAACTGATCAATACAAAATTTTCTATTATGTAGGAAAGATTGCTATCAACATATGCTATGGCCGCCATCACCCTCCCAACTGGTTGATGTATGGAGTGAATGGGGCTGAAATTGTCTTCAATCCTTCTGCAACTGTGGGAGCACTAAGGTATAATCACTATCAAAACTTTCACCCTGTCAGATCTTTATCATGGGAAGAGAATGTTATTTGTGATGAAGGCTTCTTAAAATATCTTGGTTTGAAAATATTAAACTGCATATTGATATTTAAAACTTATTTTTGTGTTTTATGGTCTCTTTTCATGGACTAAAGAGTTTGGACCATAAAACTCAAGTTTTTAAGAATAAAATACCAAATTATTTTGCTGGCCTAATGGAGTACTTTATAGTTATTTAACTTTGCAAGGGTCATATTTCAAAGTTGGTTATAATTTGGAGGGAGGAAATTTCAAACAAACACATCCTGTGATATTTCACAGTTCCTTGTGTGCCCTTACTTCGTCGGTATGGAAAGTAAGCATTTAAGTTTCTCTAAATGACATGCTGATGAGTTAATTTTATTTTTAAAATTAAGTGCCAGACATTACATACAAGTATTCAACTTTTTTTATTATGTATTTGGCTCTAAAAAAGAGGAACACATAGATGCAGATCTATGAGTTTATATATTCACAGGATAATGTTGATACATGTATTTCACAGCTTGAATATTCATAAGGAGATACATTTCACACTTTCTTGAATGACTGTGAATATAGTGCAATTAAGTCCTCTGCGAATATTTCCAATGATAGAGTAAGTAATGACAAGTTGGAATGATATTTTCATTGAAATTGAAGTGGTTGACAAATGTCCACCTTCATCCGAGTGAAAATGGTCTATTTGACAATTAATTATATATTTTTTACAATATTTAGATAATTTTTAAGTACTGACATTTTTGCTCTTTTTTGGGGGGAGGGGGTTTGTGAGTAATAGAGGAATTAGATATGGTTGTATTTTTGTGAATATTCAGAATTAACAGATTGTATTGTTTTACAGTGAGCCAATGTGGCCGATAGAAGCTCGATGTGCGGCCATCGCCAACAGTTACTTCACATGTGGCATCAACCGAGTCGGCACTGTAAGTAGACTTTGGGGACAATAGAAACTATGGCAGGACATTGACTGTGTGTTAAGGTGATAAATGGACAGGATGTATCACACGTCTTATTACCATGGAAAGTAGACAATGTTGTCACATGACATTGACTGTGGGCATGATGTAAAACAGAGTGTGGATAAGTACTGTAAACATACCTATTTTGGCACAATTAAACTTTAGTGCAATATTAGTTTTGAACAAATCAGTACAATGATGGATTGACGCATTGGCGATAATTGAAATATTAATGACAGACAGGAAATATAATTAGTGCAAGCATAATTTTGCACTGTATCTTTAGTGCAAAAAGCTCCAAGATAAGATGACCACTAAAAAGATGTATGTTTATAGTGTTCAGAACTAGGAAATGGCATCCACTGTGGGCATGGCGAAAAATTGTAGATGTAGATAAAGTAGATATGGTCTAGGTGAATTTTTATTGTAGTTAATAATAGCGGTATATGCTCTAACATTCTGCTGGTTTGAACAGCTACAGAGGAAGTTCAGTGGTGGGATGGCACAGTTCAGAATTTAGATACTGTAGGTGGACATTGAGTCCCTGAAGTTTATAGTAATCTTCATGCAATGTTTTAATTCATTCAAACAGTGGTACAGTTCAGAATAAAGACATACACCCTTTTTTTATAATTTACAGATATGTGATTTTGAAATTTATTGCTGAATGAGGCTAATACAGCTCCCATCTTGATTTTGATGTTTCTTTCGTTCAATTTTGATTTTCCTCTGTGGCCTCTGAAGTTTCAGAATTTAGGCCGGTAATGATATTGACAAGTCTTTGAACGACAAACTGTATGATGCAGTTTGATACATTATTTTGCTCTTCTATATCTTATTCTGAATTAGATGCTATTCACTTCTTGAATCTTTTGTACAATCTTTCACCAGGATAAAATCCAAGGCACACTTCATTCGGGTCGACACAAATGATTGATATCAGCAAATATAAATAAAAATAAATAAAAAAAAAAATAAAAGAGCTAATAGTTAAATGGGTAAGAATATTAATGAGTGGAGAAAACGATGAATTTGTTAAGGAATATGGTATATAACAGGGAGACTTTGTAATTTAACACTCGTATATAGAGAGTAATATTCGACTTATTATTGTTTCAGGAAGAGTTTGCAAGGGAGTTCACTTCTGGTAACGGTAAACCAGGTAAGTAAGTGGAAATGTAGTATAAAGGTATTTTATAGAGAGATATTTCTCAAAGGCCGTTTTCACATGACCACGTTGAAACTATTCAGGTTGCACATAAGTATTCCATGAAAACCAAATGTAGAAATTGAAAATGTTGAATATGAACTTCAAAATGCACAGTTTTGAAATATCAAGTCAAGCATAAAACAATGTGTATGCACTCACCCTGTTTACTGCAGAAATTCTGAAAAACTAATGATACTCTGCCAGTTAGCATCAGAAAGGTATAGCTAGCCCCTAAAACTGCACATGTGTAATATTCTACAGTCCAGCCCCATTCCTGATTTGTGCTTGGAGGTTTCTTTGAAGGTTCAGTCTTTCCAGCTGTTTCAACAACTTATGCAAAAGTTGCTGGAGTATTATTTGTCAGGAAAATAGAAGAGAAATTGTGAGATATAGATTTTTTGTGAAAGTGCTTATTTTTAGTTTAAGGTTTATTTAGATGTCAAGTGTTCTTTTCCACCTCTAGTTTGTTTAAAATCAAAAGATTTGGCATTTTTCAGTTTTAGCTCCAAATCAATCCAAGGTTGAAAAAAATCCACTCTAAAGCTTAAATATACTATTGTTTTGATATATTTTTGTGTACACATGTATTTATCATCAAAATTCTGGGGAAATCACGATATCAACATGATGTTCATTTCATGTCAATGTCTAATGCTAAATAAATTTCAGAAAAACAAGGTATCATGTTTCAGTGTGCTTGAAATAGAACAAATGTGTGACATTGTAACAACAACAGAAAATGTCAATATGTTGACAGAATCTTGATTCACAAAAAAAATTCATGAAAATTTCAAGTCAAAATATGAAAAGAAAGATTTATGCTCGCACGGAGACATCTGAAAAAGTACAAGAATAAGACCAGGTGTTTTGGAAGAGTAAGCATCTTCTGCTTCATTTCTGTCACCTGCTATGTAAATCGTAGTCTATCCAAGTAAATAATATTACATCCTCAAATGAGATCAAAACAAACAACAATGAGACCATTAGGCAACCTTAGAAGCACATCCAACTGCTGCCTGCACAACGATACAGAATATTTCTTGATGTGTAATTTTCCATATCTGATGTATTTGTAATGGCAATTCTTAATTTTTTTCAGCTCACAAAGACTTTGGACATTTCTATGGTAAGTTATCAAGTTTTATACAAAAAGATTACTTTAAACAAGATTATTTTTGTGTGCTGAAATCTGCATTAAAACAATGAATAAATTGCATTGATATACTGTAAAACCATATTTTTTATGGGGACAAATTTTTGTGGTTTTTCAAAAAATCACTTTTTTGTGGCCACTTGGTATCATGGATAAAGTTAGCTCAATAAAGCTTCTTGCACTAATTTCAACAGTTGGTTGACATAGAAACCTTGGATTAACAACACCAACAAAATCAACAAAGACAAAACCCCAACAGTATTGATTGTTTTATAGAACATTATTTTGGTTCTGATCTTACAGTTGACTTCAAGGTTATTTGAGTCCAACCAGACTTACCCTCATTTTGAGAACGCCTTCTGCAACTCTTTGTAACAATATTTTCTGTAGGTGGCTCTTGCAGATTAGACAGGTCACACTTTTCTGTCAGCGGCTGAAGATTATGATTTCTATTTCAGGTTCCAGCTATGTGGCAGCTCCTGATGGCACACGTACTCCAGTAAGTTTTTCTTCCTAACTTTTATGAAGTCCACGAGGGATTCAAATTTTTCATGTTATCTTCAGCTTGGGGAAATTTAAGTACAGTTTCACTTTTGTCCTCACCTTCTTGTGTTTTTTTTTACTGCGGGATTCGGGGGTAGAATATGGACTTCATCTCCAATGCCAAAACCCATATATTCTTTCCCCAATTAATGCATTATAATCCCACAATTAATGGTAATTTCAGAATTTTTCACAAAATCAGGATGATACTATCCTACATGTATGTACAAATATTACAGCTGCGAGTTAAGATGGTATTGACACCATCCTACATGTATGTACAAATATTACAGCTCCGAGTTAAGATGGTATTGACACCATCCTACATGTATGTACAAATATTACAGCTGCGAGTTAAGATGGTATTGACACCATCCTACATGTATGTACAAATATTACAGCTGCGAGTTAAGATGGTATTGACACCATCCTACATGTATGTACAAATATTAGATGGTATTGACACCATCCTACATGTATGTACAAATATTACAGCTGCGAGTTAAGATGGTATTGACACCATCCTACATGTATGTACAAATATTACAGCTGCGAGTTAAGATGGTATTGACACCATCCTACATGTATGTACAAATATTACAGCTTCGAGTTAAGATGGTATTGACACCATCCTACATGTATGTACAAATATTACAGCTTCGAGTTAAGATGGTGTTGACACCGTCCTACATGTATGTACAAATATTACATCTTCGAGTTAAGATGGTATTGACACCATCCTACATGTATGTACAAATATTACATCTTCGAGTTAAGATGGTGTTGACACCGTCCTACATGTATGTACAAATATTACAGCTTCGAGTTAAGATGATATTGACACCATCCTACATGTATGTACAAATATTACATCTTCGAGTTAAGATGATATTGACACCATCCTACATGTATGTACAAATATTACATCTTCGAGTTAAGATGATATTGACACCATCCTACATGTATGTACAAATATTACAACACTGAGTTTAGATGGTTAAGCTTTTTCTTTTACAAAGAATATCATCTACAATCGACAGAACTTACTTCTGATTAGATTCAAATACTTAAGTATCTTTATGTTTCATTTTATTTTTTTTCCCAATTTCAAAACCAAGGGCCCCATTCCCAAAGTGGTGAATAAATTCCTGCCTTGGTATCAATAAACTGAGAACAAAAAGACAACTGTTATCCACAGTTATCGCTGATGTAATGGTTTTTGTCACACGAGACTTTTTGTGATCTGTCATTATCATCATGTGTCATCCAGTGGCCATTGCACTTTTCTGCCTTCTTGAAATTCAATGCAGTGATTTCAATCAGTTTTTTCACAAAGGTCCATTGCCAATGAAAAATTAAAAGTGTAAACCCCAGGGGCCTAAAAGATTAGGTCAAAAGGGAAATATTTTGCTTATGTTTAAAAAAGTCTTCTGCAGATTGAGATACTATCAAAAAAAAGTTCTCCGTGGATGAAGAGGTCCCAAGGTGCTTTCTAAAAATGTAAATTTCATTCATAACCTCTTGATTTCTCTCAAAAAAGCAGGTAAATTTTACTGTAGTTAATGTAAGAAAATTACAGTTTTGGAGAAACCGTATTTCAATTCAGTTTTAGCGAGAAATAGTTTGATCTAGGTTAGATTCATTACCAATACATAGCAGTTTTATAATATGAAAAAATGCAAACTCCACCCCTGGCGCCTTAAACACAAATGGCACAAAGGGGGAAATTCGCTTACATTGCAGAACTCTGTCACAGATCCTTATGGGAAAGCCTATAAGAATGATGTATTTCATAAACCAGGGTCCCTCTTCCCTCTAGGAAGGGTTTAAATTTATAATACTGGAAAATATTACTGTTCAAGTATATTTTGATTATTTTCAATAAGAAATCATCTAAACTTCATTTGTATTGTCGTCAGATAGGTGTTTGATGATATGAAGATGCAAACAAGAGTGTTTTATTGTGTACACTATGTAATTCCACTTTTCTTCTCCAGCCCCTGCAGATTTTAGGTCACCTGAGACAAAGTCCCCTATTGTTATCTCCTTTTGTCAAGTGTTATCTGTGTGTAAACCTTTTTGCATTTTTAACTTCTTCTGAAAGCCCTTAGATTGACTTTAAATGAAATTGTGCAGAGCCTTCCATGGCCATGAGTGAAGCAAAATTGAAAATGAGATTGCCCCCACCTCCTAGGGGCCTGAGGGCCAGGACCAAAAGGAAGTCAAATTATTGAAATTTCTTAATCTTCTAGCAAATACCCAAATATGGTAAGATCAAATACTCTTTTTGCGTTGATGGAACTTAATATGCTTTACCATAATTGTAAATTTCCTGAACCCAGGGTCTCTCATTTCACCATGAGGAGGGATAGAGGTTTCATAAGAAAAAGGGAAATTACATTACCAAGATAATTACATTTTTGAGCATAATTTGTTTATTTTTTATTGGAAAGCGATTAAAATTGGTTAGCATTGTTACTGTAGGATAACAGTGTGATGATATGCACAGACACTGACCCTGACTGGCCCTCAGGGGCTGATAATTGGGGCCAAAAGGAGTCAAATGGACCAAAATCTTAAAAAGCGGACACTGTCTGTCAACTGCCCATCATCAGTCCTGAAACAAATCTTGATATTGCAATTTCTTCAGGAGTTCTGTTTGTATGAAGAATCCACATTTTTCTTCGTTCTGCCCTTTTGATTTTGAGATCAATCAGGAAAACAAAAACTAACTGGCCAAGAGAGCTGATATTTGGCCTGTAGCATACTGAGAAAAAAGGCTAGCAAGTTCTTCGAACAACTTGACTCACTTTCAAAGTCACCAATGTAAAATATTTTCAAATCTCAAACTTTTTCTCAATGACCAAAAGGCCAAGGCTATTGAAATTGCTTCAGTAACATGCTGATGCAAACAACTACAAAATTTGTTCAAATAGAAAACCTTGTCTGACTTTCAAGTTCAGAAGGGATAAATTTGTCAAAATCTTTCAGCTATTTCCTCTCAATAACCAATAAGCCCAGAGTGGTTATATTGAGCCTGTAGCATTCTGAGATGAAAGAACATCAAGTTTGGTAAAATGAATGACCTTGACCCGCTTTCCGTGCCACAAGGCAATCTCTACCAGAGTACTATTGTAATTGTTGGCTAACTCATGGTTAAGTCTACAGACAGGGCACCATTGTCATTGTTGCCTATCTCATGGTTAAGTCTACAGACAGGGAACCATTGTCTTTTGCTATCTCATGGTTAAGTCTACAGACAGGGTTCAATTGTCATTGTTGGCTAACTCATGGTTAAGTCTACACACAGGGTACCATTGTCATTGTTGCCTATCTCATGGTTAAGTCAATAGACAGGGAACCATTGTCTTTTGCTATCTCATGGTTAAGTCAACACACAGGGTACCATTGTCATTGTTGGCTATCTCATGGTTAAGTCTACACACAGGGTACCATTGTCATTGTTGGCAAACTCATGGTTAAGTCAACACACAGGGTACCATTGTAATTGTTGACTATCTCATGGTTAAGTCTACAGACAGGGTACCATTGACATTGTTGGCTATCTCATGGTTATGTCTACAGACAGGGTACCATTGTCATTAATGGCATACTCATGGTTATGTCTACAGACAGGGTACCATTGTCATTTGCTATCTCATGGTTAAGTCTACAGACAGGGTACCATTGTCATTTGCTAACTCATGGTTAAGTCAACACACAGGGTACCATTGTCATTTGCTATCTCATGGTTATGTCTACAGACAGGGTACCATTGTCATTTGCTAACTCATGGTTAAGTCAACACACAGGGTACCATTGTAATTGTTGACTATCTCATGGTTAAGTCTACAGACAGGGTACCATTGTCATCGTTGGCAAACTCATGGTTAAATCTACAGACAGGGTACCATTGTCATTTGCTATCTCATGGTTATGTCTACAGACAGGGTACCATTATCATTTGCTAACTCATGGTTAAGTCTACAGACAGGGTACCATTGACATTGTTGGCTATCTCATGGTTATGTCTACAGACAGGGTACCATTGTCATTTGCTATCTCATGGTTATGTCTACAGACAGGGTACCATTATCATTTGCTATCTCATGGTTAAGTCTACAGACAGGGTACCATTATCATTTGCTAACTCATGGTTAAGTCTACAGACAGGGTACCTTTGTAATTGTTGCTATCTCATGGTTAAGTCTACAGTGGTCATTACTCAATGTTAATGGGTCAAAGGTCACATTTGATAACTTCTGAAGACCCATCAAACTGTGTTAATGATATATGCCAGGGTCATTCATATCACACAGATAATTTCCGGTTGAGATAAAAGATCAACCATACTTGATAATACATTTATTGTTGTATGATAAAATGAGGACCTGCATGGACTGTGCTCAAAGTTTTGCTATACAGTATAGAAAATGTATATGGTTCAGATTTTAAAGTTGATTTGGATGATCTGTAATGTTGTCAGATATCAAACATTTTTTTTACCTAGTTATGAAGATTTTGGCATATTTAGTCTGTGTCATTTTTTTCTATTAACCGATGATTGATTTGTAATTAATAATTCCATATAAAGTATTTATTTAATTTTTTTCATATTATTACATGTCATTGTTGTTAAATTTCAATACTGGTATTATTTTGGAGTGAAATCAACAATCTTTATGTATATATAGATAAAAGTTAAATAACAGACATACAGGGCCATTCCACCAGTTACACAACCCGTAAATGAAAGCATAAGATTTAATTGTGTTTTTGTATAGTCCTTATCAGATGAAAGTCACCCAGCCAAAGGCAATGAACTCTATCTACTGCCTAAAGTGTCCGAAAATAAGGTCTCTGACGGCACAGCTGTCCTGAAATGAGTTCTTCATTTATGTTAGGCTCTCTGACTCACAGCAAGGTAGCTTTTGACTGGTACAGATCGAGGACAGCTGTCCCAAAACCAGGTCTGTTCTAGAGATTCATATGATGCTTATTCTTATGCTGTGTATTTGTGCACTGCTGTGTACCTGTGGAGCTAGAAAGGCTGTCTGCTGGTATTTTAAACTAGTTGTCCTGGAATGAGTTCATCATTTTCTAAGTACACAGTATCATCTATAATTAAAGTGATAGACTGAAGTGTAAAAACAAGTGAAAATGAAGGCAGACAAATTTTATGCTTTAAATATGAATTTTGTCATAGTGAATCTTCCCTGGAATATCTGTAGCAACTAAATATAGAATTGATTTAATGTGCACAAAGCACATTAAAGTTTAAGATGCTTATAAAATGGAATCTTCCACCTGCATTTATATCTGTAACAAATGGAATAATCCAATAACATTTATTGACTGAGCTAGTCGGAAATAGACTGGGCATTTAGCTGTCATGTGAAAAGCATGACTTCATAGTTATGTACCAAGTTACCAAGGATACAGATTATATCTCAATTACACATGTCTATCTCTTGGTACAAATATAAAGAATTTATTTCACTTTCATAAATATCTGTCAAGAATTTAATAACTTGAGACAATGTTGATCAAGAACTTTATTCTTAATTGGTTTTTTATTGACACTGTATTTTTAGGCTATATTAATACAAATAAGTGAATAATTAAAATAATACCTGAAAAATCCCAAGAATGCACTAATATGAATATCAGGTCACGTTAACAGTCTGAGGCGCTGTAGTGGGTTTGTCTTGATTTTTTTTTTTTTTATTACATTTAACAAGCTGTAGTCAATAGCATATATAATTGATCCCATTAACTCCTATAACTTTAAGACCGTTTAATTAAAACATTTGGTCAGTCCCTGCCTTAATTTACACAAAGCATTCAACTCACTTAAATACTTTATCATCTTGATGTTTTCCCATGGACCCACAGAGATAATGAGATTTGTCTGTATATATATATATATATATATACCTTTTAAGATACATGTAAGTTAGCCGATGACTCTTGAACTTTTTCTTTATATTTAGTCCAGTTGATGATCAGCATATAAATAAAACAGGTCTAGGGCTTCATATCTAGAGATGTAGGTTAAATACTTAGGTAAGGTCATAAATACTAGCCTCCTCTGTAATCTGTCGATGTATAATGAGTGTATCAACAGGTGAGGTGCTTATAGTGTTGATGTTTACAGTCTTGTCATGGTTTGTCGGTTTGCAAAACAGGATCTCAGATTCATGACAAAAATTGTTAAAGGTCATTGGTGCATTAGCTTCCAGCGATTCATACAAAGGAGGTGTGATCAGCTCCTAATCTGTACAAAGAGGTCAAGAGTTCATTTAGTGGGTTCAGTGTGGCTTTTATTTCTTAAATCATATCTTGAAAATTTATCCTAGGTGATAATTAACATTAGTAGTAGATGCTGTAGGTACAAGATTGTCAGTGTGGTAGATTTTTGTTTATCTGATAAATGCTGGATTACTCCTTAAAATATAATGGACTGTTCCAAAACGCCCATGCGGACATATTATACAATGTATACACACACAGAAATTACTTTTTCTGTAGTTACATACCTATGCTGTCAGCATTTGGCTATCAAATGTTTATTTGCCTCTAGTATTCAGGTGTCTGAAGGAGGTATGAAAATTAGAATTTCTGTATTTTGTGAAATATTTTTACAAGGATCTGTAAAGGTTGTATTAAAAGTATTAACATTAAGCAAAAATTCAAATTTGAAGTCCAGGCTAAAGTAAAAGTGTAATTAAAATTAGAATTCAAAGAAAAAAGCTTCTAAAGCAAACACCATTGCTTTGTGTTTGATGTTCTTAGTAAATCTCTTAGGTAATCATCATTGTGTGCTGGATTCACAAATAATAATTAGTAATTTACCCCAATATTGGGTTTGTATCGATGAGTATCAATGTTATAAATTGCCACAGCTCACCTTTTTCAGTTCATCAATGAATTGTACTTTACAAATTTTAATCTGTACAAAATAAAATCCGAGATATAACCAATTCCAGATCTTAAAAGAAAATTTATTTCAATCTTTCACTAGCCGAGGGAGTACGCCTGTACTCTACTTCTGTCTAGACCAAATTCTCATTACATGATAGCGGATATTGCCCTCTTCTGTGGAAGAGTCCATAGTATACCAATTTTGGGCTGTACCATGTTGTAGCTCTGTATACAGACTGTCTCATTAGAGATGTGGGTAACAGAGATTAAATGGTTTGGCTCAGTCCATTATTTGATATCCATTTTAACTATGGAAAGAGAGGGAGTCATAGGACATCTGTACTTAACCACAAGTCCACTTAAGTGCACACCAACTCAAATTAGTGCAGAACTGACAGTCTTCACACACATGCACCAAGGAAAACATAAAACATTTTACAAGCACACGCACTAAGAACAACTTCTTAACCCACAGTTCATATATATATATGTATTTGTCATTGTAATACGTGTATATATCGACCGTGGGCTGGGAATTTCCTGTGATACTCAAACTAGATCTCTGTCATATGAATGAGATGTACTGGGGTCTGACATAGGTACTGAGGTCTGACATAGGTACTGAGGTGGACTAGGGTCTGACATAGGTACTGGAGGTCGGACATACCTGGTAGGTACTGAGGTCTGACATAGGTACTGAGGTGGACTGGAGGTCGGACATAGAAACTAGGGTTGAATAGAGGTCTGACATATGTACTGCGGTGACAGAGACCCTGACATATGTACTGAGGTGGACTGGGGTCTGACATAGGTACTGGAGGTCGGACATACCCGGTAGGTACTAAAGTCTGACATAGGTACTGAGGTGGACTGGAGGTCGGACATAGAAACTGGGGTGGACTAGAGGTCTTACATATGTACTGCGGTGAACAGAGGCCCTGACATATGTACTGAGGTGGACTGGGGGCCTGACATATGTACTGAGGTGGACTAGGGGCCTGACATATGTACTGAGGTGGACTAGGCCCTTGACATATGTAATGCGGTGAACAGGGACCCTGACATATGTACTGAGGTGGACTGGGGGCCTGACATATGTACTGAGGTGGACTGGGGGCCTGACATATGTACTGAGGTGGACTGGGCCCTGATATATGTACTGAGGTGGACTGAGGGCCTGACATATGTACTGAGGTGGACAGGGACCCTGACATATGTACTGAGGGTGATTGGGCCCTGACATATGTACTGAAGTGGACTGAGGGCCTGACATATGTACTGAAGTGGACTGGGACCTTGACATATGTACTGAGGGTGACAGGGACCCTGACATATGTACTGAGGTAGACTGGGGGCCTGACATATGTACTGTTGTGGACTGGGCCCTGATATATGTACTGAGGTGGACTGAGGGCCTGACATATGTACTGAGGTGGACAGGGACCCTGACATATGTACTGAAGGGACTGGGGGCCTGACATATGTACTGAGGGTGATTGGTCCCTGACATATGTACTGAAGTGGACTGAGGGCCTGACATATGTACTGAAGTGGACAGGGACCCTGACATATATACTGAGGTGGACAGGGACCCTGACATATGTACTGAGGGTGATTGGGCCCTGACATATGTACTGAAGTGGACTGAGGGCCTGACATATGTACTGAAGTGGACTGGGACCTTGACATATGTACTGAGGGTGACAGGGACCCTGACATATGTACTGAGGTAGACTGGGGGCCTGACATATGTACTGTTGTGGACTGGGCCCTGATATATGTACTGAGGTGGACTGAGGGCCTGACATATGTACTGAGGTGGACAGGGACCCTGACATATGTACTGAAGTGGACTGGGGGCCTGACATATGTACTGAGGGTGATTGGTCCCTGACATATGTACTGAAGTGGACTGAGGGCCTGACATATGTACTGAAGTGGACAGGGACCCTGACATATGTACTGAGGTGGACAGGGACCCTGACATATGTACTGAGGAGGTTTTCCCTATTCCTTGAAATGCCTTAGATGAATCTTCCTCAAATTTTTTCCAAGAAGGCTACCTTGGTATCTAGTTGTACCTAATGAGTTCAGGAGTGTGACTAAGAAAGGAAATGGCCTACAGACTGTCATATTGGATTTTGATAGTTGAACTTTGTCCATCCATCCATCTGTTTGTCATAGTTTTGTCTGTAGCATAACACAAAACCTATAAGAGGTTTCAACATAAAACTTTAAAGGTAGAGAGATCTCAACAAGGAGAAGCGCAGTGCACAAGAAACATTACTATTTTTTGCAGAATTTAGGAGTAATTGCCATTTGTTAGTTTTTGTTAAATTTTTTCTGGAGTATTACACTAAAGCTATAAGGGGTATCAACATGAAACTTCATACTAGGTGTTAATGATGAAATTTGTTACTCAAGTGAAGAACATAATTTGTGATAAATCTTAAAGTGACTGGCTAGCTTATCGGACAGATAGTTTAATTGTGGTCACCTTGGTGTCAGAATCATGCTGTGAAACATTGGCTGGAAATGCTCTCCACCAGTGAGACATTAATGGTCACGGTTTAATTGTAGATCAGAAGAAGACACTTTCCCTATCAGAATTAGATTATAATTACTTTAGGATAAACTGTAAGATCACAGCAAATAGAGTCTGTCCAGGTGTGGCCGTGGAAGGAGTAACTTGTTTAGCTCGATACTCAGGCCATACATGTTATCATTGTTGTAACTTGTGTTAATACTCAACATTTGTACTTGAGAACGGTTGTTGCTGGTCTTTTGTATAACATTAGGATAGTACAACATAGAGGGGTAACATATTCTGGTGGCAGCGGTAAAGGATCATTCTAAGGAGAAGGACTCCGTTATCAAAGATATAACGCTCATTAGAACTGTTCAATATGTCGACGCCTGAAGAAACGGAAACTGCGAAGATGACAGCAGCACAAACAAAGTTGGAAATAAGAAGACTCGAAATTCAAGCAGAGAAAGAGGAAAAAGAACGCCAAATGAACTTAGAAAAAGAAAAACTTCAAGCAGAGAAAGAGGAAAAAGAACGCCAAATGAACTTAGAAAAAGAAAAACTTCAAGCAGAGAAAGAGGAAAAAGAACGCCAAATGAATTTCGAAAGAGAAAGGATGACGATGGAAGTGGAAAGAGAAAAGATGAGAATGAACGCCGAAGAAAAAGAAAGAGAACATCAAAGGAAAGTGAAAGAATTGGAATTAGAGATTGAAAAAGCAAAACTTCAAAAGGAACGAAGTGACACAAATTCTAACCCTGTGCCGTTTAGACTGAAACTTCAACCTTACAATCATGCTGAAAGTGAGGATATAGTGACATTTTATCAGAGTTTACTGCTTTATCAACACAGGCTGGATGGACAGAAGAAGTAAAAATGCTACAGCTGAGAGCCTTGTTAACAGGTAAGGCCAGAGAGGTAGCTATTCAAGCACATGGGTCATTTGTAAAGCCCTAATGGACAGGTACGGGAAAAGGCTCTACCAATATTTCAAGCTATTACAGACAGCCCTAAGGGAACCTAAGGAAACATACAGAGGTCTTATGGCAAGAATTGAACAATATCTTACTAGATTTGTGGACTCTGAAGAGGATGTCATGGAAAAATTCAAAGAGGAATATTTTCTTAGTGCATTGCCAGTGTCACAAGCACAATGGATACGCCGTAATAAGGGGTCGAGCAGTGTGGTTGAAGCCGCAGAGGATTATATTCTACCTGAACGGAATGTAAATAAATCAACACAAGGTAAAAGTTTAAATGGAAAACCTTTTACCTCTGATCAGGACCAGAGAGAGGAGAAATCGACAGAGCAAATGAAAAGTGTGCAGTGTTACAATTGTAACAAGTACATGCACTTCGCGAGGAAATGTCCACAAAACAGAGAGGGTAAAAATCTTGCAGGATTTTTAGTGCGACAGTACACGGGAGGACTTATCCATGTCCCTGGAGAGGTCAATGGCCGTGATATTAGTTTCGTGAAAGACACTGGGTCAGCGATGACCTTGATTAGGGAAGATCTGGTGGACCCCAATTGTGTATTGGAGGGTCAGTGGGAGACGCTGTGTACAGCAACTGGACAGCCGTTTTCAGCCAAACTGGCTATCGTTGATATGGACACGCCATATTATAAGGGACATGCTCAGGTCGGATTAGTGCCTGACCTTGTCGCTGAAGCTCTGTTGGGGGTAGACATAATAGAGAGGCAATCAAAGGCTGTGAATGTTGTTACACGTGCACAACACTGTAATAACATTGCTGAAGAAAGGCTAGCTGAGGACAAGGCAAAGGAATGCCATGTAAAAGTTGGAATGGACCCCGATACGGACGTCGAGGAGGACCAAGTGGATGTCAGTAAGGGAAGTGATGTTGGACAGGCGAACAATGTGGACCTGGACCATGGCAATGGCGTTGGTGAGGACATTGACAACATCAGTGAGACTGTATCTCACAGCAATGGGGATGATACAGTTAACATCACAACAGAGGAACCACTTGAACTTTCTGCTGTAAATGCTGAAGTGCTTAGTAAGCTTCAGCAGGAAGATCCAACGTTAGCCAACATTCGGAGAAAAGCTGCAAGTTCAGAGGAATCTGTGCAGGAAGATAGGAATGCCCTGTACTGGGAAAATGGGATTCTCCGTAGGAAATGGGAGTCTAGTGGTGGAGCCCAACATGGAGTCCAGGTAGTACTACCAGAGGCACTTCGTCTCAATATCATTAAATTGGGACATGATAGACCACTTGCGGGACATTTAGGGATAGAAAAGACCAAAGAGCGTGTCGTTAATGCGTTCTATTGGCCAGGGATTTTTAAGGACATATGAGAGTATTGTAGTACTTGTAACGTATGTCAAAAGACCGCCAGAAGACGTGGTGACGAGAAAGCTCCATTAGGACAACCACCGATCATCAGTGAGCCATTTTACAAAATATCTATGGATATTGTTGGGCCACTGTCTCGAACAAAGAAGAAGAAGGAAAAAAAAAAAAAAAAGGAACACTGACTCTGGATGTATCATCAGATGTGAACACGGACATGTGTTTTAAGGTTTTGTGATGTGTATACCTTAAGAACAAACAGTGACAGTCTAACAGAAGTACCTTATCCAAGGAAGTTAACAGTATATTGTAGAATTTAGAATTAACTGTTGTTCAAGTAAACTTACCAGTGTTTGTGTACATACTAAATATTATCTCAGCCTGAGTATCATGAGCAGATTGCTATCTCTTGAACTTTTAGACCGTAAAAGTTTTCTTAGGCAGGGGGATGTTAATGATGAAATTTGTTACTCAAGTGAAGAACATAATTTGTGATAAATCTTAAAGTGACTGGCTAGCTTATCGGACAGATAGTTTAATTGTGGTCACCTTGGTGTCAGAATCATGCCGTGAAACATTGGCTGGAAATGCTCTCCACCAGTGAGACATTAATGGTCACGGTTTAATTGTAGATCAGAAGAAGACACTTTCCCTATCAGAATTAGATTATAATTACTTTAGGATAAACTGTAAGATCACAGCAAATAGAGTCTGTCCTGGTGTGGCCGTGGAAGGAGTAACTTGTTTAGCTCGATACTCAGGCCATACATGTTATCATTGTTGTAACTTGTGTTAATACTCGACATTTGTACTTGAGAACGGTTGTTGCTGGTCTTTTGTATAACATAAGGATAGTACAACATAGAGGGGTAACACTAGGTAGGTAGAACTCAACAAGAAGGAAGGCAGTGCATAAGAATTTTAAATCTATTATTGCCCTTTGTTATTTTTCATACTAAAATTTTGTCCCATTTGGGGAGCTTAACCCATCTCTGATGTCCCTTGTTTAGATCAATACTACATATGAGTTTGATATGAAAGTTTTTAGCTCACCTGGCCAGAAGGGCCATGTGAGCTTATGCTGTAGCACAACATCTGTCATCCGTCTGGCGTCCAACGTCAACGTTTTTCTTTCAACATTTTCTCAATAACCAATGAACCAAACGTTTCGATATTTAGCAGGTATGTTCCTAGAATAAAGCCCAACAATGTTTGCAAAAAGAAAGTACCTTGACTAATATTCAAGGTCACAAGGGTCAAATTTAAATGACTTCTTCTCTTGAACTAAAAGGCCTAGAGGCATAATGTTTGGCTGGTGTATATACTCAACAAAAAAAGAAAGGTTAACATGTTTCCTTGGCGAATACCTGTAAATGAGTGAAAACAAAATGACGTTTGTGCAATATTAGAAAATGGTAATGTTTTACATTACAAAATCCAAGGGGGTTACCAAAATTATTCAAGCGTGAAAGTCTGTATCAGCGAAAGAGCTGCACAAGGTTTTCTGCGACTAACTTGTATCTTCGCTTGAATTTCATAAACATTCAAAATGACAACTGTTCCTTAGATCCTTAGGACTTAGAAATCACCGAATCTTGCTATCTATCAACTTTATCATTATGCCTCGGCTGTCACAAGTACAGAGAGAAAGGGCTGTAGGCATGATCCAGGCTGGGGAGTCTCGCCGTCGAGTTGCACGGCATTTTAGTTGCAGTGTTAAGACAATTTGCCAGTTGCCCGAAGTGGCCGACCCCGTAAAACCACTGCCAGGGATGACCGTTGTATACGATTGATACACTTGCGCAATTGATTCGTAACCGCAGTAGAGACTACAAGGACATTGTTTGGGCGTCGTGTCTCCCCAAACAGTCCGCAACAGGTTGAGGGCCTACCAATTGAAAGCATGACGTCCCTACACTGGACCCAATTTTTGCAATGTCACCATAATAATCGGCCTAACTGGACCCGTGTTCACCGTCGTTGGGCCTTACGACAATGGAACAATGTTCTGTTTTCAGATGAGTCCAGGTTTTGTCTGCAACACGGTAACGAAAGGCACAGAGTGTGGAGGCGACCAGGGGAGCGTTTTGCGAAATTGCTGCGTCGCAGTATGGGACCGCTTTTGCGGCGGAAGTGTAATGGTTTGGGGTGGTATTTGTGGGGGGACTTGTACCAGGCTTGTTGTGTTAAATGGCAATTTAACCGGCATTCGATATCGGGACGAAATTTTAAGACCAGTGGTTCTGCCATTCTAAAGACACCATGGCGTTGGCGCCATTTTTCAACAGGATAAAGCACCAGCACACACCAGTCGCGTCAGCAGAACTTTCTTGCAGCAGAATAACGTACAGGTGTTAGATTGGCCATCTAAATTACCTGATTTGTCACTGATTGAGCATGTCTGGGACGTTCTTGGGCGACGCGTGAGAGAACGTCAAAATCAGCCGTCAAACTTGCAGGAGCTGGCCCAAGCCTTGATCGCTGAATGGAACAACATCTCTCCTCGAATTATCTGCCGGTTTATGAGTTCCATGCGATGACGCTGCAATGCTGTTTACTTCACAAACGGTGGCCATATCCGTTACTAATGGTGTTACCTTTGAAATTGACCCCAACGTCCTTTACAGTCAAATAAAATCAACTGAAAGCAAATTTTTATAATGAACCATGACTACAGTTTTATCAGAATTGATCAATTACTTTATTTGTACATGATTGGTAAGGATTTATGAAGGGGTGAGTTAATTAATCACAGAATAAAGTAGTGTTACCTTTCTTTTTTTGTTTATTATATACCAGGTGAGCACTGCAGGCCCAGTGGGCCTCTTGATCGGTCCTTCACTGCAAACTTTCTTTGGTTAAGTAAAGATGCTTTTTGCTTTTATCTGTTTGCGAGATTGACTCTACTTTTAAGTTTTGTTGTCCAAATTTTTGTCATTGCTTTTAATTTTATATGGCTATATACCTGTATTTCTATGCATTTGACAAAGTTTGCTTTTGTAATCATAATTCTTAAGCTATTTAGAAGGATTGTCTTACACAAACATCTCTATTTGAACTTTTGATACCAGAAACATGCTAATTTTTACCTGTGCGACTTTTATCACAATTATGCAAAACTATTGATCCCACAGGTAGATTAAATATGTCCTACACCTGTCCACCCTCTGAGTAGCTGCTGTCTGGGGATTAGCATAGCTGTTGGTCAGTCCATTAATGGTTGTGGAGGGAATTCAGGTTATGCCAAACATAATGTACTGTTAGAGTAGAGGGTATATGTACTTTGTGGCTAGATGTGGCTTGTACTTTATGGGGCTAGATGTCCCCATGTAGAGTAAAGTGCCTCTCACCTCGGACATGTACTTTTATTGCCCAAGCAGGCCTTGAGCACCTTTTCTTGCTTTTATTCACCAGTCAAACGTCATGGTCAGCACTCCTATGAGCCTTCAGAAATCCTATTTATAACCCTCAGGATTTCTGTGAACGTTATATGACGTAATACAAACACGTTGATCTCTGATAAACATTTATAATCAATTGGATGTCAGCTGTAAACAGCAAAAACCACAGGTACCAGCCACTATTAATTTTTCGATCGATTATTTGCTTTAAGCAGAAAACCCATAGGAAAATAGAACACAGCTGATATCTGTGGCCAAAACATGTTGTTGTGTTATCCGTATCGATAAACAGGTTACTGTGTTTGTTTAAAGCCAAACATTAAACACTTAGTGAACTGGTGGTGAATACGAAAACCAAATAAATATTTTGTTTGCTTTTAAAAGTTTTAGTTTTACAATTTATTTTACTCAAAATGTGTAAATACATGTTTTACAAAAAACATGAAAATTGTCTTGATGTTTTTTGTTAAAACTTCAAATACACATTGTTCAATCTGTCAGTTATTCATAGGCTAAACTGATAACTTAAAACAGTCAGTCTCCAGGTGTGTTCTTTTGTAATTATTTATTTTTAAAATTATCAATGATGAAGAATTCGTACTGTTAATCTTTGTCAAACAATATTTTTAATTCAGACTAAAAGATGAGAGTATTCCCTCAAAATATAGATAATTCACAAGTCTTTATAACACAATATAATACATAAACTTTAATAATTTACATTTATGTTTAAAAAGTTTAATAAACATGACTTATAAGTCCTGCAGAATGTCAAAAAATGAGTTCCTTAAACCTACTACTGCTGCAGACTGATTAAAATCCTAATTTTTGATAATCTTCATTCTTAATTTATCTGAAACACCAACTCTCCTTGATGAGAAACAAACAAATGAAACCAATCAAACGATTGAACAAAATACCCTATACATGTATGACAGTAAAAGTAGTAGTGATGCTACACAGTAAAACTGTATCAAAATAATTTTCGTTGGGCTGAAGTGATAATATGTTGTCCAAACAGGCTGACTGTGACATGTTCACCTTTCGCTTTCATGCTGCTAAATCCAAGCAGATCAATATTCATATTCATATACATAACGTAGGAAACATTAGGATTGTATTCCTGACAAGCACCAGGTGGTCATACCTAAGTTTGTAATTACCCATCGTTAATATTCCAGGTAAAGTTCAAAACAAGGTCATTACGGTTAGGTTACAGTTGATATGTATTTGTTTAGCAGAAACTATAAATAGTATCAAATATATATTCCTAGGGTTTTAGTTTATCGGTTATTTGTTCGGCATAACATACACTGTGTTGTGAGGCTGTTGATTCATCCATGATTTCTGATCTAATGTAATACAGTGAAAACCACTTAATGTCATGCTGGTTATTGTCACTTTCTGGTTAATATCACATTTTCTTGAAAAACCAATTTTTTCCCATATATTTAATGTAATCCAACATCTGTACATTTGAACATTGAACTGCGATTAGAAATGGTTCTAGCTATTTCCATGAAGTAAGAGATAGCTGTGCCCCACTCATGTTTTTTTTGTAAATTTTTAATAAAAACATTCAAAATTTTATCTGTCTGTTCAATTTTTCTAAAAGTGTGAATTTGTAATTTTGCAGTCTTTCCATGATTGTAATTTAAAAAGTGTTAAGAGCTTAAGGTTGTAAGAATTAAAAGATGTTGTCAAGTATCAAGTATTCAACCTTACACAGAAATACACTTTTATCACTTGCTGCGTTAGATAAAGAATTTTTGTGAGTGTAACTTGACAATGTCTTCCTGTCTTTGTGTAGTGGATTGTGTCTGATCACCTGACTTACCTGGTAGTAAATAAACATTCTGAAATATCTGATAAAACATGAAAGGAAAACATATTAAATGCCACTCTTCTTCCGTCTTTTATGTAGCGACGGGTCGTTAAGACTGTAAAAATAAATAAATTCTGCCTAGAAGTCCGTAGAAAACTTTCATATATAATGCAGCAGACCCAGGTAACAAGGCTACCTACTAAATGCTTGCTTTTGTTGTTGTTTTTCTTTTCTTTCTTTTTTTGGAAATATTTATTTTTTAAAATTCTAAATGTAGATATTATATGCAAAAAAAAGTAGTCCTCCTCCTCATCTACTGTAAGTTATTCCTGGTTTGCATCATCATCATCATCATCATCATCATCATCATCATCATCATCATCATCATCATCATCATCTGTATGTAAATAAAGATATTATTTCTGGTTTACAGGGACTTTCAAGGACTCGTGATGGACTTATGGTGGCAGAAGTTGACCTTAATCTTTGTAGACAGGTCAAAGACGGCTGGTGTTTCAGGGTAGGTATATGTTATATATAGTTATCAAAATAGACTCTTAAGCCCTTATCATACACACGTACCTATATATAGACCTAGATATACCAGGTAAAAAGTATCTTAAAATGGTTCACACCAGGAGGTACACTGGTACAGCTAGACAGATAAAATTTGATTTTTAAAAAAAAATCAATATTTTATTTATTTGTTTTGTTGTATTTTTTTCTGGAAAATCAGTGATTGAGAAAGCTTAAATACTACATTAAATCAGATACATTTGTCAATTTGTGCAATTTAGTTAGCAGCGAGTTTTTAAAATATATCAAATTTTCTAGGAAGTTAGAAAATTTACAGGGTTTCAATCTTTATGCAGATGTTGACCTGTTTGTATCCTTGCCATTGTCCTGTTTATCTGTTGTAGATGACCCAGAGACTGGACATGTATGCTAAGTCACTGACTGAGGCAGTCAAACCAGACTACCAGCCAGACGTGGTCAAGGAGAAGTAGAGGTCACTGTTTTGTTGAAGGTAGACACTGACCAACTGACAATACCATTCCTAAATCAGTGGTTGCTATGGTGATCTCTCTTTGTTAATATAGGTGACACTTACTGTATACAGTCTTCTTTTCTGAAAATCATGGCAAGTGTTACTCTGGAAGTTTCTCTATCCAGCTGACATTAATCTGGTTGTGCTACTATCATGCCACCAATAATCTAGTTGTGTCACTATCTAGCCACCACTTATCTGGTTGTGCCACTATCTAACCACCACTAATCTGGTTGTGTTACTATCTGGCCACCACTAATCTGGTTGTGTTACCATCTGGCCACCACTTATCTGGTTTTGTTACTATTTGGTCACCACTAATCTGGTTGTGTTACTGTCAGGCCACCACTAATCTGGTTTTGATTTTATTTGGTCACCACTAATCTGGTTGTGTTACTATCTGGCCACCACTAATCTGGTTGTGTTATTATCTGACCACCACAAATCTGGTTGTGTTACTATTTGGCCACCACTAATCTGGTTGTGTTACCATCTGGCCATCACTAATCTGGTTGTGTTATTATCTGACCACCACAAATCTGGTTGTGTTACTATTTGGTCACCACTAATCTGGTTGTGTTACTATCTGGCCACCACTAATCTGGTTGTGTTACTATCTGGCCACCACTAATCTGGTTGTGTTACCATCTGGCCACCACTAATCTGGTTGTGTTACCATCTGGCCACCACTAATCTGGTTGTGTTACTATCTGGCCACCACAAATCTGGTTGTGTTACTATTTGGCCACCACTAATCTGGTTGTGTTACTATTTGGCCACCACTAATCTGGTTGTGTAACTATCTGGCCATCACTAATCTGGTTGTGTTACTATCTGGCCACCACTAATCTGGTTGTGTTACCATCTGGGCACCACTAATCTGGTTGTGTTACTATCTGGGCACCATTAATCTGGTTGTGTTACCATCTGGTCACCACTAATCTGGTTGTGTTACTATCTGGCCACCACTAATCTGGTTGTGTTACCATCTGGCCACCACTAATCTGGTTGTGTTACCATCTGGCCACCACTAATCTGGTTGTGTTACTATCTGGTTGTGTTACCATCTGGCCACCACTAATCTGGTTGTGTAACTATCTGGCCACCAATAATCTGGTTGTGTTACCATCTGGGTACCACTAATCTGGTTGAGTTACCATTTGCCCACCACTAATCTGGTTGTGTAACTATCTGGCCACCAATAATCTGGTTTTGTTACTATTTGGCCACCACTAATCTGGTTGTGTTACTATCTGGCCACCAATAATCTGGTTGTGTTACTATCTGGCCACCACTAATCTGGTTGTGTAACTATCTGGCCACCACTAATCTGGTTGTGTAACTATCTGGCCACCAATAATCTGGTTGTGTTACTATCTGGCCACCACTAATCTGGTTGTGTTACTATCTGGCCACCACTAATCTGGTTGTGTAACTATCTGGCCACCAATAATCTGGTTGTGTAACTATCTGGCCACCAATAATCTGGTTGTGTTACTATCTGGCCACCACTAATCTGGTTTTGTTACTATTTGGCCACCACTAATCTGGTTGTGTTACTATCTGGCCACCAATAATCTGGTTGTGTTACTATCTGGCCACCACTAATCTGGTTGTGTAACTATCTGGCCACCAATAATCTGGTTGTGTTACTATCTGGCCACCACTAATCTGGTTGTGTTACTATCTGGCCACCATTAATCTGGTTGTGTTACTATCTGGCCACCACTAATCTGGTTGTGTTACAATCTGGCCACCACTTATCTGGTTGTGCCACTATCTAACCACCACTAATCTGGTTGTGTTACTATCTGGCCACCACTAATCAGGTTGTTCCACCATCCAGTCACCACTAATCAGGTTGTTCCACCATCCAGTCACCACTAATCAGGTTGTCCCACTATTCAGCCACCACTAATCAGGTTGTCCCACCATCCAGTCACCACTAATCAGGTTGTCCCACCATTCAATCACCACTAATCAGGTTGTCCCACCATCCAGTCACCACTAATCAGGTTGTTCCACCATCCAGTCACCACTAATCAGGTTGTCCCACCATCCAGTCACCACTAATAAAGATGTCCCACTATTCAGCCACCACTAATCAGGTTGTCCCACTATCCAGTCACCAATAATCAGGTTGTCCCACCATTCATTCACCACTAATCAGGTTGTCCTACTATCCAGTCACCATTAATCCAGTCCAGTCACCACTAATCCAGTTGTCTCACTATCCAGTCACCGTTAATTCAGTTGTCTCACTATCTAGCTAACACTGATCTGGTTGTCCCTCTATCAAGCCCCCATAGAGCCCCCATAAATACAACTATCCCACTCTCCAGATAACTCCAATTGGAGCCCTACAGCAGAGATAGGAGTGCTACTCATATTGTCTATGTGTCTGATTTCCTCAGAATCAGGAAAGTCATAATATCTGATATTCTTAACGGTTTTTGACTTTGTTATGTAAATATCAATTCATCAAATATTCAATATGGATGCCAGTCACCAGCTGGAAAAATGCAAATGTTAATGTTAAATTTGTCATCTCTGAAATATTACAGGTTTTCTAATGAAAAGGAAATAAAATATTGAAATAAAACAAGAAGCCAGCTGACCTATTGTCAAGGTCATCATGTCAAAGGTTAAGATATTTTACCAAAAATATTAATGTTATCGCATCTAAGGTTAAATTGAAAAAATTCTGTGTTGCATTACTAAACTAGTAAAATTCTGTTATTTGGTAACATCATACAAAAGGTGAACCAACTAAATGGTAAGGACTTCTGAAGTTCAGATTTTTTTTTTCTGATTGACAAATGTTATTTTAACTTTTTTTTCTAAATTTTAGGTAAATAGCTCAAGGGAGATAACCACTTTCATCTCTCCAGAACTACCAGGGACATCTTCGGATATACAAATGCAAGGCCGTCTAAAGCTGATGTCTTATGGAAAGAAAACTTGTGTATTCTTCTCAATTAATTAGAAATCCAAGAACTTCTCTAAATATGATATACTTATCCTAGTATTGGCTAGAATTTTTACCTTGTTTGATCCATCATGCATTGATATTGATTTGTTATCGAAATTATTTTCACTGTTAACCGATGATCACCTTAACTTGTAAAACCAAACATTTTGATCTATTGGGTCTTTTACAATTGTTAATACAACTTGTAAAACTCATTTTCAGAATAATTTTATACAATATATATATTACCCTATACTGGTTGTAAAGTTTGATCCCATTAATTGTTTTTAAATGAATGACCCTGTTTTTTTTTGACATGTTTTTCTCATACATTTTTTTATGTAATTAAGATGGGAATCTTATGGCCTATCCAGTGATGTCACATTCAGTTGACATTTTGGTGCTTAATTGCAAAGGGAGATAATCTAATAGCATCACAGATTTGTGAAATGAAACAAGTTGAGAAGGTTTTTTCAAATTTCGACAAAATGATGTACTAGAGATAGAATCTACTCATATGAAGTTGAGATTAATTTATTTCAGTCTCTGGCTGACATTCTATAACATCTCATTCTCCACTTTGTCTCAAATGATTCTGTTAAAGAATGTCAGCCCACGATTGAGATTAATTATACCCCCCGCAACAAAGTTAGGGTGGGGGGGTGTATACTGGAATCAGGTTGTCTGTCTGTCCGTCCGCCTGTCCGTCCATCTGTCTTTCTGTCTGTAGACACATTTTGTCCGGCTAACTCCTCATAAACCTGTGAACCGATTTTGATGAAACTTTACAGGAATGTTAAGGATCATGTGTAGATATGCATGCCCCTTTCTTTTTTGAAAATTTTGGTTGCCATGGTAACTGGTCACTATAAACAAGTTTTCTAATAAATGTCCATAACTCCTCAGTTATTTGACCGATTGTATTCAAACTTAGTAAAAAGATGTCATTCAGTAACGCCAATAATTGGACATATTAGATGTTTCCCAAACTGTTACCGCGGAAACACAATCCTGGCCTCTGATTATCAACCGATTGCCAGATGAGTTTGAGATTGATGTAGTACCCACTTATTATAGTGACCATTATTTTGTCTCTGTGGCCCTTCAGTGGAAAATATTACTTCAATAAACATGTAAGTAATGCAAGACTCTCTTGATCATGAACAACATGTATTCCACCCCTTCTGATTTCCAGAAATGCAGGCACATGCAGAATATGTCAATTACTCTCAGAATAACACTTTAACTTATCCATTGACTTGTTGCAGTGTGCGGGGGGTATTGGTCAGCCATCTAGGCGACAGTTCTAGTTGATCTTGTACACATAAAGGCAACATATTCTATAAATCTATAATATAAAGCGGAGCTCAACATTAAAAAAAAAAAAGAAAAAATGAAAATAAAAAAACCGTAATTGATACATCAACTGTTTTCCTGGCAGTACATTTACTCTTTTTATCCTGGTGATATAGTGGACCATGTTTTGAACTTGAGACCAGCAGTCTCTCGATCAGCATTCCCTCATCTGAATGTCTTCGTCTTAGGTGAATGATAGTGTCTACATCCACTCACATCAGCCTGATGAAAACTACAATATCTTGTCGTAGGAATATTATGTAAACACATACATCCAACTCACTAAGAAAAAATCCCGCTGGATAGAGTAGAGAACATGGAAAGACATTACGAAAAGTTTAGATTTAACCAAGAAAAGAAAGATTTATCTCATTTTGTTGGCTGTCAATTATTTTAAAAATCAAGATTGATTTATTTTAGAAACATATAAATTTTATGGACTTTTATCAATAAAAATGAGATTGAGATGAAAATGATAACAAATCAGAATTTAAATGTCATTGATAAAAGATATTGGCAGTTGTTTGTGCCTTGTTCATCTCTTTTTTCATACTTTTGTAATTGAAGAATGTTAATCAATAAAATAATTTCACATCTGATATTGAAAATTACAAGTAATTTGATGCTGTGAAAGTTTAAATGTGCATTTCAATGTTTTTTTGACATCTGAAACAAGCACATTACGGACATAGATATTTGTATGAATTTTGAATTGCTACATTGTCACAGATTTTGTTAAAACGTTTTACTTTTATATTGGATATACAATTTGTATATACATTGTTGTTCTGGTGCTGTATTTAATTCACAAATAATTGTTAAAACTGCTGAATATTTATGAATGTTCATATCAGTAATAGCTTCTCAGATTTAAATATTAAATCATGTATATAATATTTTTTGGTATACGTTCTGATTGAATATGTACACACACTGCCTTGAGTTCAGTTGGGGGGAAGGGTGTGTGTAAAAGCAGACAGACTGGTGCAGCTTTCACACAATACAGTCATTGTAAGGAACTAAGGTGGCCATATTGTAGATGCATTTACTATGAATGAAAACATGCAAACCGTCCATATTAATATATTGCAGCTTTTACAAGATATGTAAAATCTAAAGTGCGATGTACAGCGGTTTGAAGAAAGATTAGTTCAAAAATTCAATTTTTTTTTTCATTCAGAAAATCAAAACTATTTTGAAATGAATGGAAGGGATAGGTTTATTAATATGAATTAAACTTTCCTAAATTTGATTTTTTAAACTTTAAAAATTGAATTTCTGTCTATAGTCTTGAATTAATTTAGAGCTTATAACATGTCTTCTAGTCACGGCAGATTTTATATGCCATTTGTATTAGTCAATAGTTTGTATTCCCAGACGTACGATTGAGGGGAGATAACTCTGCATGATGTACATTTTAGAGTCTAGGGGAGACAATCCATGTGTTCTATTCTTACCGATAGTACAGCGTAGAATTCCCATTATGTAAATGAAATATCAAGTTATTTCAAATAATCAAACTCTAAATAAAAATCATGTAATCTTATTTGGATGTTTTCATTCTTACATGTATTTCTACTCTTCATGAAACTGAAATATCAGCCGAGGTGCAAACATCACTCAAATGTTTGGAATTACATTGTTTTGTACTATTTTCCACTTCTTGGTCGTCTGTAAATTGACACAAGACGCTTCTTGATCGTCTGTAAATTGACACAAGACGCTTCTTGATCGTTTGTAAATTGACACAAGACGCTTCTTGATCGTCTGTAAATTGACACAAGACGCTTTCTGATCGTCTGCAAATTGACACAAGACGCTTCTTGATCGTCTGTAAATTGACACAGGACGCTTCTTGATCGTCTGTAAATTGACACAAGACGCTTTCTGATCGTCTGTAAATTGACACATGACGCTTTCTGATCGTCTGTAAATTGACACATGACGCTTTCTTATCGTCTGTAAATTGACACAGGGCGCTTCTTGGTCGCCTGTAAATTGACACATGACGCTTCTTGATCGCCTGTAAATTGACACAAGACGCTTCATGATCGCCTGTAAATTGACACAGGACGCTTTCTGATCGCTTGTAAATTGACACATGACGCTTTCTGATCGTCTGTAAATTGACACAAGACGCTTCTTGATCGCCTGTAAATTGACACAGGACGCTTTCTGATCGCTTGTAAATTGACACAAGACGCTTCTTGATCGCCTGTAAATTGACACAGGACGCTTCTTGATCGCCTGTAAATTGACACATGACGCTTTCTGATCGCCTGTAAATTGACACAAGACGCTTCTTGATCGCCTGTAAATTGACACAGGACGCTTTCTGATCGTCTGTAAATAGACACAAGACGCTTCTTGGTCGCCTGTAAATTGACACATGACGCTTCTTCATCGCCTGTAAATTGACACAGGACGCTTTCTGATCGCCTGTAAACTGACACATGGCGCTTTCTGATCGCCTGTAAATTGACACATGACGCTTTCTGATCGTCTGTAAATAGACACAAGACGCTTCTTGGTCGCCTGTAAATTGACACATGACGCTTTCTGATCGCCGGTAAACTGACACATGACGTTTTCTGATCGCCTGTAAATTGACACATGACGCTTTCTTATCGTCTGTAAATTGACACAGGACGCTTCTTGGTCGTCTGTAAATTGACACAGGACGCTTCTTGATCGTCTGTAAATTGACATAGGACGTGAAGGGGTTCGCCATGTTTTATGTCCTGTCTATTTCCAGGGACATATTTTGATCAATGTAAGGACAGACACTTTACCAAAACTACCTACCAACCCAATATCTCTATAATTTTGCAACTTGCAGCTTATTCAGAGCTTTCCACTATATTGTCAGTAACGACGACTATTCATATAGTTTACTTCTAATCAAGACGGAGGTTTCCGAATGGTTCCGATTAACGCTAGTCCTTAGACGAAACAGTCAGCTGTAGAAAATGTACTTTTTGTCAACAAAATGTCTTTTAGAACATTCGGTGAAATTATGAACTAAAGACTGTATATTTGACGACTTTCCATAAATAGTCACGATGACCTTGAAATTTACCTTAACCTTTGAATTCACAACAAACTCTCTCACGATACGGATGACTAAATTACTCAAGTGTATACAAATAGTAACTGTGATCTTGGCCTTGAAATTAATGGAGGTTGATAAAATTACATGCTTTCAAATTTCTAGTTGACAATAATTTTGTAGAATTTGGTGTCAAGATCTTCCAAAAGACAACCGCCATACCGAATTATAGGGAATATGGGAAACAAATAGTGGCCTTCCCTTTTTTTATGCCATCGCCCTTTCATAGTCTGGGACAGATCGTGTTATCCGTGTCCTTCATGCCGTCATGATTTCCCTTCCACTCACGTAATCTTTACCCGGTACAGATTACAGATATAAAACTGTTATTTGATACATAGTTATATAATGGTGTTATGTAGGTCACATTCTGGTGTGGTAATGGTCAATTATTTTTAAGAGAGTTATGGAATTTCAATATAAAGACTTAAGCCTCCCACCGTGTGGATACCTTTTCACAGATAACATTAAAAGTTTCAAACTCACTCCGACACGTCTAATTTTATTTTCAAATTAGGCTGAAATTATCGAGCCAATCAAAACATGTCATTTAGTCAAATTCACTTTCATATATAGCAAAGATGTCAAGTCATTAATAGCATGATTTATATTGATTGTGTTTATCGTATATACCCATCAGAATTGGAAGTAAAGGGGCATGGCAAACTCTTCTACATCAGCCACTTATCTCGATTATTTTTCTACAATAAATCCAACATGTATAGCTTTCCACTAAGCTTTACGATAAACGACGTGATTTCAATTTTCCTATTGTGAATTTTCCATTGCGGGATAACAGCATCCCTGCACCCCCAGACTATAGTGTTTACATTTGACAGTTGATAAGATATTCAAGGACTTGATATCAGCAGCTGACAAACACACGACATGTGGATGAAAATTATGGGGAAGTTTTACGGCCGTTATATGATATCACTGGGAAATTTTATTTCCTTGTTTGATATGAAGTTGGATTTATTTTATGCTTGTTATTATACCTTCTGATCATGTTGACTTTTTACGTTATTCTCATTCGGAAAGTGACATTACTTATTTAAATTAGCCAGAATTTACATGATGAGTATCTTTGTTGAAGCAGGGGACGCTTATCCTTCCGGAATATCTGGTCTTATTCCTGTAATTTTTTAATCAATCTTTCATATGTTGCTCTAGTTTCATCGAATCTAAAACTGTTTCGACATGTGGGTATTTTCTTTGCGGTTCCAAATTTACGATGGTATGCAGCACAGTTGAAATGTCCCTTGGGACGAAATTGAATTACGATAACCCTTCATTCCTCAAACGTGGTCATCATTCTGACCTACAGGTCTCAGATTTCAAAATGTAATGGTATGTATCGTTTTGTGTATGGTGACAATACCATACCAAAATGCAGGGACGTGTAAAAAAGCACCATGTCACGTTTCGAAATGGTGTCATGGTGACCTCTTTTTGACCTTAAACCTTATTTGACCCCACTACTGAAATGTGGGCTGTTAAGACCAAATATATTTTAAAAAAACATTAAAGAGGTGCTCTCGACACTTTTCTGAAAGGGAAACAGTGTAACTTTTTCGTTTGGTCTCTCCCTATCAAAATTATATTTTATGTGGCAGTCCCTTTCTCATCCCCAGTTCTCGTTTTAGACAAACTCAGCTGAGCTCAGTCAGATCAGTCTCTGCTGATATAAATAAAACTAAGACACAATGTACATAATTAATTTATTTATTCAGTCATTTCTAATATATTAGATTCTATTATATTTATAGATATATATATATAAACATATAATCCAATATTAACGTCGATAAAATTTTAACTTAACTTATAAACTATACAAAGCGGAAAATCCCTTAACCAGGATTCGCACAATTCGAAATCTCGCACCCAGGCGAGAACTTTAGGGATTTCAGTTTCCACTCTTGCACCAAAGAAATTCATAATTTTAATTCTCAGCATAGTGTCAGCGTTGAGAACTTATCAAGTGTATTGTTTTCTATTTTATCGTGATTGTTTCAATTTATTTTATTTTTCATTTATCTATTTATTTTGGCTGACAGTAAAATACGAAATTATCAGCAGAAGCTTGGAATCTTTTATTAGCACACTCTTTCCTATTATAATAAAAAGAAACTAGGAAATAACTTCCTTTCTTGGGAATTTGACAATGAGGAAACCGTTTGACAAGTTGACAATACTGACCGCAACAAGTCACGCTAGAGGCACGTACGACACGCCTGTCACGCTTTTTCAATTCGCTCAGTCTTTCATTTTAGTGTCCATTGATTGAAAATCCTCCAAACAACTGGATGGAAAATTAAGGTAAGCGGTTATGCTTTTACCATTTGAAATCTCATAGGGGTTGTTGGAGAAGCGGGGAGGGGCGTTGTACTACTCTGCTTTTCTCTTCTTATACTTCTTGCCGGATTGTCTTCACATTTCGGGAAAATGACAAGTCCAGATATCAAGAGGTTCCGCTGTATATATCGATCAACTTTTGCCTGGTTGATATATTTGTATAGATATATTTCCAAACTCTTCAAATCGATAAATAACTGGATAAAGTTATGTTTTATTTGCTTTGAAACGAAACGAGTATCTTAGAAGTTGGAAAGAGTTGTCCCCCATTAATCAACTTTCGAAATACCCAATATATCGCAAAAACACTGATATACACGTGCTTGTGTGATACTGCGCAATGGAATGACTGATCCTGACTAGTGTTAGTTGGATTATTTGGTCTATAATTAAAATTCCATTGCCTAATGTTCATTATTTTTAAATTTAACCACCATTTGTCAATTTGTTTTGCCACGTGGCTATTCGATATTTAATGGGATTTATGTCATTGACATAACGCACAAACGTGCAGACTTATGATCTCGCTTACCCTTTCCATTCAAATGGCTTAGTGGATAGCACCTTTTACCAAGATGGCTAAGGTTTGATTCCTCGGTCGAGCCCTGTGACAACACTGGCCTGATCAAGAGCGTTTTCTCTGGAACTCGCCGCGCTTTATTCTAATGTATAAGAGTGGACTGAACCACGCTGGCAATATGATATAATGTGACTTCGACCGACATCGGGAAATATGACGGACTTGATATCGCCAATCACCTGTCGGGAGATTAAATCACGTGACAAAATAGATAAGTAACACTCGTATATAAGAATGTAATGAAGTATCACTTTGTTATAAGTATCATTTCGTTATACACAAAGCTGTTTTTAAAATAAATATTTAATCTTAATTTGTCAGAGAAAGTAACACAAAACGTATGCCAATACACAATTGTTTCTTTTTTTTCTGTGTGAGTGATATTCCTACACTTTCAAGTGGCAAAAACACACTTTTCGGTATTTGTAAGATCTTGTAGGTACGAAGAGCCGCTTATGCCTGAAAACTGATAACACAATATCTCACTATATAAGTTCATCACCCTTCCTTCCATGTCGTATAGTGTCAAAGCTTTCCTGTCGCACTAATAGTTTTATTTTTATCACATTTTGAAGAGAGAAAAAAAGATGACAAAACAAATTTGATTTAGGCCGCGAAAGTGCGAAGGAATTATTGTAATTGATTTGTCGGAAAACGGCTTTCATTCACTTTTCATTTTTATTGGTTTTGCATTCATGGACAAACGGCCGTCAAAAACAACTCGTGTCAATAAAGGCAGCTTCTCCCAAATTACTTCAGCTGTACATCACTGTCGAAGAAACAACTCGGTAAAAACTACTGACGTTTTCAATGAAGCTTGCATAATGAATTTTTCTCAAATTAAATTGTTCACGAAAGCATTTGACGACGCTGTAAAACAGCACGTGTTTATGATTTAAACATACGTTTTGGTGTGCCAGAGTGACTTTTATGTAGAAAGTCTTAAATATTGCAAACAGGGAATGAAATTCGTATCCAACAGTCATTCTGTGCCGTAAATAAAGAGAATAAATGTTTACAATCATTTACTTATGTGTTGATTACATTTGTTCTAACAGTAACGTGCAGCTTTCACGTCTTTCCACGTGACTAAAGGGCTAGATTTTGTTAGGTTCGTTATCCTAGGAATACTGTACGGTTATAAGAGTACTTGTGAATCTGACTAACATATTATCTATATCTCTTTACATACAAGGTAAGTAACACGAGTAGTTCCTCAAAATTACAAAATTCGAGAATGGACATAATAAAATGTGACCCACCATCTTTGTTCATGGCGATAACAGAATGAGTTTTCTGATGTCAAATGTCTTGGTTGGTGAAGACTTTTCCTTTTAAACTTATTAAGTATTATTTCATTCTGGTCGGAGTTATCTGTAGTGGTACTTGTTCGTTCTGCTATGTAGCGCTTCACGATCTCGCGATCCCTGGCGGCGGGTATGGAAACTACATAAGACAACGTAGTTTAAACTTAATTCGACCCACTATAGAGTCTTTCCTGACATAATGTACACGATTGAAAGTGAAATTGATGAATGAATATCCATATGATAATGAAATCAGTGACATTGCATATTCATAATGCTGTACCATAATGCAAATGTTGGCGTGAACACGCGACACAATGAAACCATTTCCACATCACTCAAGGATGTAGAATACTATGACATGAACACTTTACATTAGGTATTTGTTTCATATGAAAAAGTTCTCAAAAGTTCACATGATTGTGTAGTAATGATTTCAAGATGTCTCCTAAACTATCTTCAGTACAACTCTGATCCTACGCCGGGGGCATTGCTGTGCCGAGAACAGATTTCTAACCAGTCTACAGGTATTGCTGGACCACATCACAATGATTTACACTCTAAAATAATTTAGAAAGAACAAAAATCTAAAATGAAAGAACCCTGTCTTTAAAATATATTATTAGAATAACAGCGAAGCTTGGAACAGGATACCAATCTAAAGCGTCCGATTGACTTTGAATACAGTGACGTAATATTAACATATTTTTGTTCTTATGACGCTGACATGAATTTCAAACCAATATCGCGTCATGATATCATTAACAACAATTCAGTGCATACATGATACAATGGTAAACAATACATGGTAGCTGATCTGTTTAATCTTAAAAGTCTGAACATTTATGATTTCAAATAAATTCACGTTGGAAACACTTCGACAATGGTTCTTAATAAGCGGTAATATTCGGATTGTCTTTTTGTCCGGAAGACAGAGGTCCAGATTAACAGGTGTCCACGTGATTCCCATCCGTTGACTTATGACACAGGATCGTTATGCCAAATGCGTACCTCCAACTGTCTTCGTTGCACTGGATCCAAAATAATTGGTTTCTGCAGTGCAAGCTGTAGTAACGAGAAAGAACCTTGTGGTATCTTTACTGCAGGTTCCTGGTAGTGAAAAATAAAAACCCAACCAATCACGTGTTGACCCCTTCGCGGGCCCCTTGCATCATTGTTGGTAACGATGGCGAAACAATTTACTCGTGTTTAGTATGGAATGTTTATAAATAATTCATTACGCGAGCGGAATGCACATTATTGCCAGAAACAATTTTGCATATCAAAGTAAATATCGCCATATACATGTCTACAATACTCTATCAATCCACAAATCTCGCTTCTATACTGCACGTGACTAATTCACACGTGACGTCATGCGTACAGAACATGCATATGCAACGTTCCGTTCACTTAGTGAACACAACTTGTCAAGACAAATATATCTGATTCAATTTTAATCACGGCGGCCAGTTAGATATAAGATGATATGATCCCGAACGATGAAAAAAAAAAAAAAAAAACAAATTCTGGCTACGTTCACGTCAAAATGGTTGATGAAGTTTTCTTTTCCCTCTGATCAGCATTATTTGGAAGTGAAATATATTCTTCAATATAATTGCCATGCTGGCTGATGTTCATCAAATGGGAGATCATGTGACGTCACTTCCGCAAATTACGATTAACTCCATTCGAATGACTTTAAATAACACTTCAATAAATGACATTTTAAAGTCTTTTCATATGAGGTCACGTGCTTTCATATCTGTAAAATGAGAAAGTACTGGACAGAAGATGGCCAAACTCGTCCCCACAATCGCCAGCATGAAACTCCAACCTATATGACAATCGCCTGAATGGTACATCCGGGTACCGGCTCCGCAGTGGAACTTCATGAACTTTGAACCCAATCCCAACGGGTAGATCAGTAGACCAGACATCATCACCAAAACTGAAATGACACAAATATATAACATTTGTTACTGTATATGACGAAAATCCCAACATTTAATGTAACTTAAATATTTTTGCAAACAATTGTGAAAATAATTGTCTATTAGACTGCAACAAAATCCAAACGGCGAGATTTTCACACTGTTTCTCTTTATTTGGTGTTGTTACAATGGCAAATGAGGTTGGACGTCGCGATGAAAACCTTCAACCAATGAAAATACCGCTAGGTCATATTACAAATGTGTCATCATAAATTTGTGTTATCAGTGTTAATATATTTATGACATGTCAGTCATGCGTGTTAAGGCATTGGATAAAATACCCTTCCTCACTGACTTTATATAAACTTAATTTCATTAAGAAATGTACATATGAATTACACAATTTAAGAATAGTTTGAATAGGACAGGAACTTATATAACTTCGTCTTCTTTTCTAAGACACATTAATTTATCAGACACGACATCAATGACATCAAACATGGAGGTGAATGATTCGACTTGTGTATGTGAGAAACGTACGGCAGGAAAAGGAGAGGAAGTGAAAGAGTGATAGTAAAAGGATTCCAGAGGAGAATTGTACGATGTAGGGGGATTGTAGCATGTCATGACAGCAACAATTCGCTTCTCTTGGAGCTGATCATAAAGAATGGAAAACATAAAAAAACCACTTTCATGGTGTTTAAGCTTGTTCTTTAAATTACTTCTATTTTCATCCCTCGCTTTCACCGAAACGGGGGATATTAATTTGGGTTTGTTCGTCCGTCCGTCCGTCTGTCACACTTTCGTTTCCGTGTTCTAACTTCCCCAAATATCATCCAATCTGGGCGAAACTTGGTCAGCAGATGCATCTTGGGGTCATTGAGGCTGAGTTTGACTATCAGTGTCATCTGTTAATAATAATGCATACTGATGAGGTATCCTTTGATTTCATTGGTTGGTTCTTTTCCGTGCTCGAAGTTCTCTAAATGTAATCCGATTTAGATGAAACTTGGTCAGCAGATCATTATGACATGTTTACTCCTAACCTCTAAAATATTTACTTACAATATGTTTGGAAAGCGGGGGATATAAATTCCATGGATTTGCTTGTTATTCTTACGCCGACAGAGTCACTGTTAAATGTACAGTATACACTCTCTTGTACTGCAATTTGATACAGTAATGACAAAAAGGCAGTGGAAACACAGATTGTATAAATTTACCCCAAGGTCTGCAAATATTTCAATAAACATTTGTAATTATTGATTTGTTTGGAGATGCATTTTGTTGCACTCTTTAGATACCGCCGAAGTACGGTTCAGCTATAGACAAATAAATATACAGATATTATAAGATCAACGAAACTGTAAAATCTCTCCCAGAAAGAAATTTTGAGAAAAAAAGAGGAACTGACAAAAACGTTAAGTGCAACAGACGGACGACCGATGAACTGACGGATAGGATGAACGCATTATATCATCAAGCGTTTCATGGCTGGTACATGGAAATTAGTGTCAGTCCTTGTTTCAGATGTATAATGGCTGGGAAAGAACGCTTAAAAACATACTAAGTAAATAAACAAATAAACGGAGGCCAGGAAAGGGTTCCAACATTGTACACTCGCTTAAAACAAGACATCTTTAATCGTAAACAAAAAGTAATACGTTTTGATTACAATAATACATTTTAATGATGAACAGCTTACATTAGAGTACTTGTATTCTCCGTTACAAAATTCCTCTTTGGTCACTCATTCTTTGTCAACTGTGATCTGTGCCTATCTAATATACAGGCAGTACTTACTTAATATATTTCATTTTTATATCAATATTTTAAAGTTTTTATATTCTGATAATGATGGAAAAGTTATACGAGATCTTCCTCTCGAAGAGTTAGAAAGTCCCTCCCACCAATAACGAAATAGCGTATTAACATTAAAAAAAAGTCAAAGGTCAAAGGTCAATGGGTGTTCGTTGTCCAAGCTTTGATTATGCATTAAAACTGCGTTTTACACTAATGAAGCTGCGCGATTTGTAAGTGATTAGTGCAGTCACTAAATTAAAGGCAAGAAATTAGCACAGACACGTCACCAATTACGACCAGGTACGTCACAAGACTGGATGACGCCAACTACAGGTACACCAACTTAGTCATTGTCACAGCTGAAAAAACGTGTTTGAACCTTAACCTCTTTTTCCTGCCAAAGTTTGGTGTTATAACGGGTTCTTGCAAAATATTTACAGAAACGTTTAGGGAAACGTATGAGGGAATAATGAATTAGAGTTTTTCAATTAAAAGTAGATAATTGATATGTACATCTACGGTATTTGTATTTCAGATTTCATATTCTGTTTAACATCCAGATACACTAAATGCGTGCAACAAAATATTATAATACAATTGAGAAATTCAATTCGTGATCAACCCAGAATTATCATATAGAACTTAGTAGCAAAACTGATGGGCCTATCACAGCTAGGGCTATTCTGAAGTATGACCTCCTTCTAGTTGATGACTACTTCACTGAACGTCATGTGGAAGGGCCACTACATGATTTCAAATGAAATTGGGGTAAAGTGTCATTCCGGAGGACAATACTATGACAGAACAGTGTGTTACGAAGAAGATTGGTATTGCAATGTTTCATTTCTCACCCGCTCAAAAAAGAAAAAAAAATGCGAATTTGTCAGCTTCATTTATGAATAGAAATTAAGATCCCATTTGAGAAAAATGAATGAATCTTCATAATGAAAAAAAAATATAGGGAAGGGATAAAAATCAAAATCATTCACAAAACCATTTAGATTTAAGTTTAATCTTTGTTTTTGAAATTTATGCAAGTGTTATTACAAAAGAAACCAATTACACGTTGCTCCTATTCCCCGAAGGACTGCACGTGAGATCGAAGGATAAAACACGGCACACCGTTGCCGCCATTTTATATCCAAATACAGCAGCACAATTTAAAATTTCAATTTGATATTAACATCGCTTGATCAAACATGGCGCCAGTAAACCACAGTAATAGTAAAACGATGTATGTTTTGCTTAGTAAGAGCTGGTAGAAGAATGTTTTGTTTCTAAAGTCTGTGTGACCTCATAACGTCAATACGGAACTAGAGGCCAAATAGGCCTTAAAGGTCAACCGAGTCCTATTATAAAAAATGTTGTTTTTGTTGACGTGACCCCACACGGTGATGACAGTGGTAACACGGCCATTTAATGCTAATATATAGATTAACTGTTGACAAATTGAATTTTTAAAGGAGAAATCTAAAACTTAAGCAAATTCCCCCCATTGAGCTCAGCCCGTAATGCCCCCAGATGGGGTTCACATCATTATTTTCATACTATCAAACTGCAATCTAACAGTTTTAACTCTAACCTGGATTGAATTATATAAAAATAAAAAATCATTTTCCCAAAAAGTAATTTCCCTATATGCAAACTCCCCCTCCCCTCTCCTTTAGATTGAAACAGGGACCTTGACGGATATGAAAGCTACAATCTTTCAGGCCTGAATTGAAAACAGCTATTCATTTTTATCACCTCGTGTCTCGTTCCACATACATTGCCTCCGACAATGATAACAAGATACAGCATGTCAGTGATTTTAAATTGTATTTATCAAACAAATGAGCAAATAAAGCACAATTGAATATCGACTTAATTTGCAAGAATGTAGTTTATTTGAATAATCCTTACGCGATACGCCCTTTTTGGAATGAACTGTTTATATTCCATTAAGGATTCATGGTCCCTGATTAACAGAGGACATGATTTTCTCCCTTACATTCCCTATGATGTAAGATTACTTTTGAATAATATGCAGAAATGCATCCATTCTCGGACAACATGAAATATTACACTTCTATAAACAAGTTCGATAATCATACACAAAAGACGTTTTATGTAGATTTTACTTTACTCTGGAACTCTTTTTGAAAGAAGGTAGTAATGAACAGGGTAATATATATCCTTAAATGTCGTAAAATCTGCAAACGAGACATTATTTGCAATGCTTTTCGGTACCACAATAAATAAATTTACAATGAGATTGAACCAGAGAATTATCCGGATTCTCTGCACCGTAATTGGTTCCTGTATTATTTTCTTTTGAATTACCGTTTCTTTCTGATTTATCCGAATCTGTGAATTCTATTGAATGTTTTATCATGGTATGGTTAATGCCCAGAGGGAAATCATTAAGGTTATTCAAGTAACATACGATGCTAACTACCTTTGTGACGAAACAGTAGGATCTGTAAACTAAAACTTAACGATAGATTTATGTATGGCTTCGGATGGATTTGATCAATACAAGACTCCAGTTAGAGCCGAACGAAACGACAATAGCAGACTAGATTGTCTCCAGATATGTGCTGATGACTGCAAAGGAAACAAACAAAAAACAAAAGAAATACAAACAGAATTATACTTTCAATCACAAGAACAAAGATGAAAGATAGGGGTAACACAAACAAAACAAAAACAAAATCTTGCTTTATAATGATTTCCATTTTCAAAGGATACATATAAATCGATGACTAGACAGATTAACGAAATTAAGAGTTGCTTTTAAACCAAAGTTGATCAAAATTTATACCATTGTTATATAAAAAGATAGTTGATAGTACTATCCATGTACTAGCATTCCAGATTTGGAAACATTTTTATTTCGGGGTCGCCAATCGGATTTCAAAGAAGATATGTAGGGCGTCGTTATTACTATCAGTATAATTCAATGACCATCAGCTACAACCAATCGCAAAATCTGTTACACCCACAATGACCAATCCCAGACGCTGTTATAACTACGGCAACCAATTACAGAATTTGTTATATCTACCAATAAGAATTTATATCGCAATAAACTTTGATTACGGTTTCAACTAATCATTTTAGGCGTTACACTGTAATCAATCACATCCTCCGATCTGTAGCTAAAACTAGGCTCTCTTACACTTATGCACTACAGCAGTTATAGTGTGCAATCGTTATTGTGTGTAATTTATCGATTTAACTGTATTTTATCACTGTTAGATGTAATGCCAAATTGTCAATTTTGAGCTTGTGTTATAACAAACTTTTTTCTTCTTGTTTCATTAAAATGCATCTACCTTTTTGTTCCGGTTCAGGGAAAGACGTCTGCACCGATGTCATACAAAACTCATTTACCTTGTTCTCATTTGAGAACGTGACATTACTGACTTTGATTGACCAATATTTACATAGCGGGTGTCGTCAATGAAGCAGAATACGCTTACTTTTCCGGAACATCTGGTATAATTCTTCTTGTAATTTTTCAGGAGTCTCCATGTAAATCTTTTTTGTCCATATCTTGCCCTAGTTTTATGGAATTTGAGTTTGAATTATGCTTATGTTGACATGTTGATATTTTCTTGATGTTTCTTTTATGTCACTAACATTTATGAATTTCAAATTTAAGTACACGTGTTAAAGACAAATTCTTTAAATATCAATATAAATGTAACTCTATTTCATGATATCCGATATGGAGCACTAATTGGAAATAATTTTTGTTTTAATATTTACTGTTTTTCGTTTGTTTTGTTTCTGTTTTTGTTTTTCATCCTCAAATCTAGGTCAAAGGTCACACCAAGGTCACACTAAGGTCACGGCCATGGTCACATGGTAAAAACCTTTGGTACCATCAGAAAGGTCTTGTCTCAAGGAACATCCATGCTTAATATGAAAGCCATTCCTTTCATGATGCAATGGTCATGGCCAATGTTTTTTACTCAAATGTAGGTCAAATGCCACGGTCAAGGTCGCATGGTCAAATGTCAAAAGAAACACACATAACAAATATGAAAGCCCTACCTCTTACGGTGTAATAGATGTGGGCAAGGTTAAAGTTAAAAACAGACAAGCAAACAGACAGCACAAAAAACAATATTCCCTCGATCTTTCGATCCAGAGGGAGAAAGATGTCCACACATTTTGAGATGTTTATTTTTAACGCAAGCAACAATCGAAAGTGTAGTTTGCGAGTTTTCGAAAATATCCGTTTCCTTTATCAAGCAAAGAGTGCAAATGACCGAGGTCGTTGATGACAGTTTACGATTTGGCGAATGGACGAAATTGTTAAGTCAGCTGTCAAATTGTCAGGACGCATTTCCCCCTAACATCTCTCTTATACTGCATGCAGCCTGAAGGACGGTTGATGGATGTTAAAATACCAAACCGATAAATTTCATTCCACGAAAATAATTTGTCCGCAAATATATGAGTACATCGGCAGTACGGTGCCGACTACATACGGTTCAGATTCAGGAGTACTAAAAGTGTTTTGTTTGTTTTATAAGCTTCTGAACAAATCTAACAATATCACAATTAATTTCATATAAGTAAACCTCACTGCCGCTTCATAAGATAGTTTCTATATTAAATCTACGTCTAAATCATACAAAGCATCAATCAACAGAGTTTACAATTAGAAAATAATGAACAGGTAAAAGAATTGTGACCTTCGTCTTCAAAACCATCACCACACGGGTTTTGATCTCGTCGCGTTCTCATCAAAGTCGCACCAATATCTTGGGATCTGATAGTAAACGGAAGACATAGCAATGCAAGCCTTTTCTTTCTGTTTAAAAAAAAAACCTCGTGTCAGCATTTTAGGAATCATTATTCTCCTGACCGACTTACCAAATGGTTATTGATCTATTCGATAATAACCTGAACAATAAGACAACGGTATCAGTAAAACATTAACTTATAATTACGTACACGTTACGATACTGCATCAGTTCGTTAACACAGCAAAACATGGTCTACTTCGGTCCATGGCGCGCCAGCATACAATTGGAGTTGAGTAGTTTTAAACACATCGTTAAATTGCTTTATTGAGGTCATTTGAGCACTTTAACGGTAAAAGTATTTTGTGACGTCACGCAACTGGGGATTGGTAATGACCGTCTTATTGCGAAGTAGTTTGTCGTTTTGAATTACGACATTGGTTTCAATTTAACGTCTTGCTTTAAGATTGCACTGTTCTCTATATTTGTGCCGTAATTAGGATAATAACAACATGCGGGTATCAAGCGAGGAAAACGTTGATTTAGAAGGGACGTATGTGACGTCACATCATTGTAGCGTCTTCTCATAAGTGAGGCTATCGTTAAGTTCTGTTAGAAAGGGTAAGTACAGTGACGTGAAATCAGGGCCGGGTTTCTTGTCATTATTGGGGCTTTTAGTAAGGGATGAGAAAGGATATAGGGAATGGAAATGCAGTAGGGATGGTCATGTGTGTGGTGTGTGTTTGTGAGAGGGGGTACAGTGACGTCACATCAGTATCAGGTTATCTTCCCAACGTCAGCGAAACCATTGTAAGGTTACGGGTGGGGAACCAAATGACGCCCCATCAGTGCCGTGGTTATGGTTTTCTTAACTTCCTGTCATTAGTGAGGCTACTGATTTCATATTTTTATTTCCGTGTTGTATTTCCGTATCCATGGTAACGGCTCATCTCGCCCCTACTCTCTGGTCATAGCTCATATATAATTATACAATGTATACCAAATTACAATATAAAGAATCATCCGGAACACCTCTGCAAATTCACCCTAACAAAACCGATAAGAATATTGAGTGTGTTCCTAATTGTTATTTCATTCGATCGTATATACATATATATGATATCGACCGAGGGATTCTGAATAGATCACCAGATATTTATTTACATGCAAAATATCGCGGCACACAATTCTTAATCAATACTTGTGTATGAGCATTCTAGAATTTTACGCGTGGCGTTATATAAGGTGATAGATGATAAATGGTTCAATACTAAGTAAACCTACATGATGAATCCCTGAAGATAACAACACACTGCGTTCATGGAAAGTATGAGTAATCATACTGCCAAATTTTTACAAAAGATCTATCAATATTTCGCAATCCGAGAAATTACGTATGCACCATGTAGCATGAAATTACGATGTTGAATGTGACCCTAGTCCCTAGTTCAACAAATGTTTCTAAATAGTCTCGGATTTTCTTGCTGAATTTTGCATGTTTGGCGAGGAGCCAAGTCAACACTTCATTTCGAAAGCGGCTAGACATGGGCATACGGTCTTCTTGTCTTCCGGTATTCAATCCCCAAGTTGTTCATATACCGCCATGAGTTCAAAGTATTCAGCCGCACTCATTGTATTCTCGATAAGTGCCGTTATTCCAATTTTTCTGACTCAATTCCGAAAGATTATTGTTATATATGCTCCTTCCGGGCATGCCCTATGGTTACGGGATTCTATCCCGCAACTTGCACTGCCATTGTCGGATTACACCTGCCACATATAAAATGCTTTATTCAGCAGTGACGGAAAACAGCTGTATTTTAGCACTTGCGGTAATTACTGTCTGAGTTTACTTAAATATTACGTTTAGAAATATAAAAAGTTGTTGCAATGAGCGATTTTACATGTTGTAATGAAAATGTCGGGTCATGAAAATTCATAAAATCGCTGTTATATCTGAAGTTTGGAACTATATTTCCGCGCGGAGCAATTATTTTCAACGTTGCAGGATAAATAGAATACATGGTCAGGCGAGTCACTTTTGTCTTTCTGACCCGAGCCAAAATCCAGCTTATATTTTAAGACACTGACCATATATATTTCTTGTAGTGCTTAAGCCGGAACCAAGTATTTCATAAGCTTAATTCGGGCCTAGTTTTCAAGCAATCCTATATATATTTGTTTCAGGGCTATATGTTCATTGCATGCTGTGCTAGCGAACCTCTCGTGTAGAAAGATAATTATTGTCCTTTGCATTACCAAAATGTTTGGTACTAACGGACTTAATTCAATTGATGTTAATGATACTACTCTCTTGTGATACATTATTTTAGTAAAACATCTCCGAATTGTTGTTCTGGCAAAAAATAGGCCCATTGAATGTGACATGATATTAAATCAGAAATGTAATACTATGATGTGTTTATTGCCACATGAACATATAGCCGAGCCTATACAGTTGTTAAACACGGACCTTACATACATTTGTATAGTATGTCTTGTGCACGTGCAAGCTGCATTTACGGTTTAAAGATCAATACTCTCGCCAAGTCTCGACGGTAAGTAATCTATGTCAGCCAATTAGACGCACATTCTTTGAACGAACATTTCAAAATACGCAGCACGTGTTTAGTAATATAGATGTATTTGAGGTGTATCGACAAACGCCCTTAACGCAATTCTGCTTATAATCGATCGTATGAGAGAAGATTTACATCATTCTAAGGATTTTACAACGCATAAACCTCAAGGGAGTGTATTTGTCTTGTCTTCTGTGTTAGATGCATGGACCTGTTACTAAAGCAAAGCATCGGTAAGATTTCCCACCTACCCCACCCCTATCCCTACCCCCACCCCTATCCCTACCTCCACCCCTATCCCTACCCCCACTTCCACCCCTATCCCTACCCCACCCCACCCCTATCCCTACCCCTACTCCCACTCCTATCCCACTCCCTCCATCCTCCCGCCCCGATACATTCACACCAACCCCAACCTCACCCCTGCCCGGTTTTTTCACCAAACAAATGAAATACAAACGGTGAAATAAGGAATGGAATTCATAGCTTTATGAACGTTCTTAAATCAATATCATTTTGACAATGCTACTTCCGCCTCGAATAATAGAGAACATCGTAAGAATATATATAATGTCGTGATATTATAATGTTCTAGAATAATCCAGAGCTGTACCAAAAGAAAACAAATTACTCTCGACCGGCAAATCAGCGTGTCTCTCGCTTTATTGATTGCGTCGTGTTTTCGAGTTGTATATACACAACAGGCTAATGATGCAAACTTATTGAATGATAAATCAATTAAAAGTGCATGTAACTTATTTCTCTGGTAGTAGTAAATCAATCCAAGACGGAACTATGAAATCTAAAACGTAATTAAATTGCTCATGAAGTTACTGACTTATTTCCACATTGTCAGTATTGTCAGCTCTGCGGGCAGTTAAAAAAATCATTTCTGTGAAATTTCAATAATTTTTTTTTCAAATATTCTTGATAATTTGCCTATGCTTACCCAGTTTTCACCATTTGTGATCCATTTTTGTCTCGAAGCATTGCTAGCATGTTATTGGTTGAAGTAGCTTTGTATCTTTGTGTTTATATATTTATCTCCCTTTCTCATTTAGAAATGGGTTTTACATTCAATATAAATTTTATCTTTTTGATACTCATCTTATCAAAGAAATGTCAAATAAAATCGTGAAATAAATAAATCAAATAGAATAAAAACCTAAATAAGGTCGACATTGACTATTTTTCCAGAAAATCTATTTCACGACTATGCAGGTTGACAATACTTTCTACGTCATGTTCATATTGGAAAAAGAAGTAAGCTAATGACACTTGTCAATCAAAATCACGTGACCATTACTTGAATTCGAGATTTCAATAACAGACGAGATCGTCCGCTTCCCGTTGTGCTACACTTCCATACCGGACGAGTGTGATTAGCGTCAATATTTATTCAATTTATAACGAAAGCGAGGCTTTTTTATTGTGTTATGAGGTATTCAATAGAGACCTAATGAAAACGCTGTTGTTGAAGTGGTCACATTGCTAATATGTAGTCCTTTTATAGTCCGAGATGTTATTGAATACACGGCCTTCACAACCTGAGGGTTATGATCTAATTTTATAAATGCTTCACTGGGAACTATTGCATGCTATGAAAATCCATTCGATGAAAAGATTTTTGAATTGTAAGGTCAAGTATTCGTCCTGTGTGGATGAACTTTTAGACAAAATGGACTGTAATGTAAAAAATTGATTGGTTTCTTACAAGGACGTAATTCACATTCATTGAAGTTGTATTCAAACTTCTTACTACAATAGTATTAAGAAGATCATTGGCTGGTGGACAAACAATTGCAGGTGTGTGTAATAGCGCTATGGGTGATTTTGTAAACAAACATTATTTCCTTATTTTTCGTTTTATCGTCATTTCTTCACGGCTAAAACGCCGAAAGACTGTAATGGTGGACATAAAACCCGTTAAATCAATAAAAAGAAACTTTTTTTATATATCTTTTTAAAGAACTCATCGTCACGTTGAATTGTTTTAAAACTATTCGATTGATTTATTTCCTGGTAATCCCGCATAAATTACAGATGGCAATGACTTCAAGTACAGATAATACAAATTAGGGTGTTTCACAGTGCCACACACTGAATGTCATAACCTTGATACGGTAGCATGGCTACCCGATCACATCATACTGAATACAATGACACTTTTAAAGCGTCAACGCACTGAAATGTCATCAGTGAAACACGAAAGAATGATTCCCACCTCGTTACATTATAGTGACAACAGGGACACTTTTATAGTGTAATCACACTGAAATGTCATCACCTAAATACCAGAACATGAATTCCCATTCCGTCACAATATATTAACGACAAGGACGTTATTATAGCGTCATCACACTGTAATGTCATAACCTTGATACGGTAACATGGCTTCCAACCCGATCACATCATACTGACTACAGTGACACTTCTATAGTGTCATCACACTGTAATATCTAACCTGGACAGGTATCATGACGCCCTACACGATCACATTATACTGACAATGGGTTAGTCAATTGTTGATGGTCACTAAAGCTGATCGTCAAAAAAAGGAAGTTCAGTTCTTTAAAAAACACTTCTTTTTTTCAAATGTTTCGCAATTATCCACCACCAAAATATTAACATAGATGGTAAGCTGATAACAAAAGTGAGGGTTTGTTTAGGGAGGCATTAGGAGAAGTCAAATGTAGCTAAGAATCAGCAAATGATTCGCACACAGGTTGTCTCATTCTCGCACATTTCGCCCAAAGCAATATCAAATGGTCCTATGTGATCCGAATATCATTGAATATCGCTTTACAGGCCCATTTACATTGCAGTATTTCAATAACAGCGTTCTCTTATTCTAGCAGAATTACGCAAAAACATTTCTGACTTTTAATCGATGTTCTAGTAAACTGATAGTAAATTTATTATATTAAATATAAAGTTATTTAATTTTGTAACCAAATAATAAGTATCTTCTATAAAGTAAGCGATTTTCTGGGAACTCAACGTCGTTTTTTTAAGACGGGTCTTTTCATCAGTCAGCCTTCTGTGAAATTAAAATTAGCTTCTTGGTGAGATTTGCTTCATTCGAAAAGTCAACATTCCATCTGAGTATCGTGGCCTTAATGAAACATTGCCCTGCAGTTAGGACTTAGGAATCTAACATTATGTCTCTATTGCATGATCATAAGAGGCGACTGAACTGGGTAACTGCCTGCTGCCCAAAGACCCTTTCCTTTCTCAAGTCTCTCTTGAAACTGTTTCAAGCTTGGCCTTGGTGATAAGCTTTCGACTAAATGAGGAAAGGTAAAGGTTATCTGCCCCAATGCCGTGACTTACCAAATTCATTAGCACGATACTCCAGGTTATCTGCTTGTCGCTCGATCAGCATAAGATAAGATGTTGAAGGACTGGTAAGTCAGTGTGATAACACTATATTTTAGTGTGATAACTTGAAATCTAAAAAACGTCCGAGCGTGATCCCATCATCTTCGGAAGCAATCCGGATTTAATTTTTTTTCCATGAACGTGTCCTCTGCCTCTCTATGAAGTGATTGTTTGGGCAAGAGGACCGGACTTTGGTGTAAAATTCAGGAGTTCGTGTAGTATTCCATTCTGCCATTGGCAATGCAATCTTTCACACACAAACACACACACACGCGCGCGCGCGCACACACACACACCAAAGTCTCTAGTTTGTACCTAATGGTGAACCTTACGTTTTCATTATCAAATTATCATATAATTAGGATCTGTTTTGAAAACAAATCGCTGAGACACGTAACCAAGGGCTGTATTCCTATACCGATGACTCTTCGGATGATGAGCCCAAAATCACTCTTTGGTTTAAGGAGGTAAAATTGTACTTACCGGTTAATTTTCATAGAATATTATTTGATGAATTTATATATCTGTCTAATGATTAAATCCAATCGAACGTCTGACATCGTCTCATAGATGGCGCTCTCTACCACTACTACAGCCATCCTCGTCCTTTCATACATCACCAAGGTTACACAAATTATGAGGGCCCTGTATTTTATCATTGAAAAAAAGCAAGTGTTATTGACGGTTGGCGAGGATGTTTTGTTCGTACTGAGAATGAATTTTCTGCCAAGAAACAAATTGTCTGCTGCAGATAAACGGCAACAGACGTCCCTAAAAGACACAATAAATACTCATATTTGTTTATTGACCTTGGCAACTGTAGACAGCGACAACCTTAAATGTGTGATCCGGTCAGAAATTGGCAGCAAAATTCCCGTCAGATACGGGAACGTTTGGGTACCATAGTAACACAGCGATCGTTAAAACCACGTGTAAACTAATATGAAGACTAAATGACTGTTGAAATATCGTAACGGCTGAGAGATAAAGGAAGGGATGGGGTTTAGAACGACCTTTCAAATATAAGGTAATCAACCTGTCATATAATTACATGTGTCGCATGGGGAAAAGTGTCATCAGAAGAACGTGAACGGGTTGTTGAAGTTAGAGGACGTCAGAAAATAAGCTGGGGTTTAAATGTTCTTAGTTGTAATGGAAGCCAAAGAAACCACTGCCAACGCTCTCAAAAACAGGATACAGATTCGAAACTGTTAATATGGATGTAAAATTATGTGAATGTGACCAGCGGACCAGGGAACAAATCTACAAAGCGCCAAAAAACTTCGACATAATGTCAATGTATCTGTGATAAAACCTCGATACACTGCCACTAACGCACAAGCTAAGCGACATTAATTCATGAACAATACAACCCGGATATACTGCTACTCATTTTACTTAACGTAAGGAACCTTGTTATAACTCACTTAACGATTTACAGTAACATCTCGTTCTAATGCCTTTCATTTTTATTGTAATGCCGCTTATTTCGTCTGACATTTCGTTTATCGTCGACACATTTGAAGTCTCTCTTTTATTTCTCTTGTACCATTGCAGGTTTCCCACAATATCAGATAAATATCCAAATCCAAAAACGTACCGAGAAATCTAATTGGATATATTTTGTCCTCTCTCCCAACAGTTCCGTATCTATCGATTCTCTGTTTTTTCTAACTCTCCATGTCTCAATGTTCCATTTCGGTCTGAGGTCGCCAGTTTGTAACTTTGGTGATTTATTACACTTAGTGAAACTGCAGCAAAGAGTACATCAGAAGTGTCCGGAAAAGTCATGCGACCGGGCCCTCTCTGGGTCTAAGTTGGCTAATTTAGTTATATTATGTGCCGGTGTCTGTAAATACCACAGCATGACACGAAAGTACACATATCGCGAAATCTCGTGGTTTTCGTGACATACGGGTCTTGACTGGTAACCTGTTATTGTATTCCAGGAAACTGTCTACCGTTTTTTATCCAGCAAATGAACGACAACACAGCGTGAGATCTCACTAACGACGTGTCGCTCCCACGGAATTCTGGGATACGTTGTACCTGTATAAACTACATAATTATGTAAATAATGACGTCGGTTGGAGACATACCTTGTTAAAACGACACTGAAAACCTGAATAAAGTCTCTTGAAAGGAACACGCTGAATCGCAATAACCCTGTAGTACCGACTTACTGCACTAGGAAAATATTCCGTCGAAATTGAAAATATTAATAATTTTTTTTTCTGAATAGAAAAACATCAAGTTTACATGCCAGCTGTACACCTATAACACCATTAACGGGAACAATAACCACACAAAAAATCAGATGTATATTATCGGCTAGTAATGTGAACAAATTGTCTCCCTTTTATACCTGATGAAAATTTTAAAATGATACATATATATATTGAACTGTTAAGTTGACATTTCTTGACATCATGAATAACAATCTGGTAAGCTTAAAGTCAATATGCAGCGCTAAAGAGTGTTTACTGATCTACACGACATCCACATTGCCCATGAATGCCAAATGAAGCTGCTTAAATGAAACTGTATATTGATATGGTCCAATTTGGTGTCCGAAAAGATAAGATATTGAATAAAAACATTGAATAGAGTCAAACTGCCTAAATACCGAATTAGTAACAAACCCTCAATGATACTTAATTCAGAGATCCCATAGAGATCCTGACGCCCGCATTTGTATGATCTTAATCAGTACTTGATAAATTAGATCTGTTTTTCATTCCAATCTCTCCCAAAATCAGACTTGCGCAACTAGTGACCACAGAGAACATACTTTTCAGGATGACGAACGTTAAAATACAAGATGGCCATATAACGACCATTTTGTTATTCAGATAAGGTTAAAAATACACAATCCAAAACCGACGACCCATGGGATCATACATATGAAATTGGAGATTGATTCGTTCAGGATAGCCACCTTTCCCTTTTTCCGATCAGCACCAAACAGACCAATGCACAAATGGGGATCAAGGACAACATTCAGTCATATATCGGAATGTTGCTAGTACTTCGTTTGGTAACAAATTATAACTATTAAATCACAAAAAAAGGTGGCTGCCTTTCGGTCATGTCTCCTTTTCTGATCAGTTTCAAAATGCGGCGCGCAACATTTGGAACAGGTATCAAAGAAAATCTATGTATGAAATTTTTGAAAAGTCCATCCAGTACTTCTCAAAAGATATCTCATGCAAAATGCCACTTTCAAAATCACTGATGGCCGATTATTTTGGCCTGTCGTTTTTTCTGATCAGTCTCAAAATGGAGCGGGCACTGCTTGGGATCAAGGAAAATAAGTACGAGAGCTATTTCATCAATATTATTTCTGAAGAAATAGCAAGAATTATTCAAGGAAGGGCGGAAGACAACGGGCGATTTGAACGAAGGGGAAATATGAATTAAAGCACAAAGGTAGATGAGTATGCGTGTAAACATTGGATAGAATTAAAATTCCGTGCTCCATCTATGAATTCCGCCATGAACCGGTCTGAATTAAATCGATGATTGATTATTTACAATAATTTTCCCTTTCTTTCGTTCATAACATCCCCTCGTTTCAACAATTTTACGTTTAAATTTTCTTATTGCTTCCCTTCCTTATCTAGACCAGGTCTTGCTATGTTCCTATACATAGAATATCGCATTAAATCAAGATAGAAAAACAGAGTCATGTGAGGGCATTTGAAGGACGCTTTTAAAGTGTCATCACACTGAAATATGACCACCTCAATACGAGAAAATTACATCCTATCTCCTCACATTATAGTGACTACAGGAACACTTTTAAAGCATCAACACACTGAAATGTCAACAATGAAACACGGAAGCGTGATTTCCACCCCGTTACATTATAATGACAACAGGGACGCTTTTATAGTGTCATCCCACTGAAATGTTGTCACCTAAACACGGCAACGCGATAAACCAACGTCCACCTAATATTGATAAAGAATCCAAGAGCAGTTCTCGTGTATCCCGTTCAATGTTGCTTGACAAATAGAATGCACGAAGTACATTTTGAGGAGGTTGATCGGCTTAGGTCAGACTCTGGCAAACACTCCATACCAAGGCCAGAAATGAGGTGGTGTCTAGAGAGAAAACATATCCCAAGTGACGTCGATACAAAATACAAAATAATCTTTTCCGACATCGAGAGTAGAGCTTCTTAAAGGTATTTAGAGGTAAATTTTGTTTGCTGTTCTTGATATTTAGAAAAAATGAACAAAAAGTCTTACATGGCTATTATTGTATTAATATTATCTGAAAATAAGTATTCTACAGAAATGCATTCAGATGTTTCTCGCGGGGAACCCCAAAATTCAGACATCTCTTGCTTAATAATGATTACACATATATAAAATAAGATATTTTCATTGGGCTCAATTCTCGTCGTTTATATATATATATACCATTGACATTTGATTTAGGGGATAAATATGATGAATCTACTTAAAAAGTATTTTACAGGTCAAGGACGTATGATTTTACCGATAAAGCGTACGTACGAAATGAAAGGAAAAAATCCAACGAAAATTAATTATTTCACGGAACTGTAAAACTCTAATCCCCAGGACAGTCAAAAAGCCATTTGAATAGAGTAATTTGAGTTTAAAAAATAATGTTATAGCACACAGCCAGCTTCTGAAATCTCGAACACTAATCAAGCTTGGCTATTTTTGTTTGAGGAATTGTTGTAAGCTCATACCTTTTTTTAATCACAGACGGATGTGAAATATCCTTTAAGGGGATTACTCGGAATCAACACGTGGATACGGAAGTTTCCGGAAAGAAACATTTTCCAAAATATGACGTTGAATTACACATTAATTGCAGAACTGTAAATTAATTTTCATAGAGCGAAATATCATGACCCAGATTAGCGTTGAGCCAAGCTCTAACTCTAGGAGAGCTATGTAAGAGAAACGAAATTACAAGGCACATGATATTTCTTCTGTTGAAGTAATATAAAACTCGTTTACAGAGCTGTAGAGCCGTGACCTTTCGTGACCTCTGTGATGGCAACCTTTAAGGAGAACGAGAGTAGGGGGAGTGCTGTGTGGAATGCCAAGTTGGATCCAACAACAAACAATTATGGTGCCTTAATTCACTCTCGCGAACAAATTTGGTTTTTATTTCGGGTCTAGATGTCAATGAAACATTGATTTCTGATTACGTGATTCTGTTTAGAATCAAACTATCGTGCTTTTCATCATGGCGTCCCTGCTATCCAACAATGAGGCTTAAATTTGATTTTCCAACGATTACCGGAAATGCTCTGTTCTATAAGAAATTGTTAAATTATGGGTTTGTGCAGAATAGAAGCAAAGCCGGAATGAAATGGAAAATGACATTTTCCTTTGCTTGATGAGAGCAGATTACACATGCAATGTGAAGGAGTATAGTTATTTCTGAAATCTCCTTACAAGCATATATTTTCGCCCCCAGGTCTCTGTAGCTCCAAAACCGTCTTCTAATGGAGGAGGTAAAGGATTGACAAAGTAAAGCTTCTGTTGTTTTTACTATTTCTTAGAGCTGATTATCTAGACATTCTTCAGTGTCCAAAATTTTCTGAATCTGTTAAAAGTAGTTTTCTGGAGTCGAAAAGATGCTGTTCTTTCATACCATGAAGTGAATGAGGTGATGTTAGCAAAAAAAAAAAAGAATTATGAAATAGAAAATGGCTATCGGGGTAAGGGAGGGGGCCGGGAGGGAAATATTCATAGACAAAAGTGAAGTTGGTCATGAAATCAGGAATCACGTTTAAGAATGTTGGAGATCACGGATAAATGTCCATATATCACGTGACAGGGGTATTGGGTCACGTGAATGTGTTTAGAGGGCACCAGAGAGGATCTAGGATCATATCTGGTAGATCAGAGATCATTTGAGAGGGGTCAAGGATCACATGACGGTTTTGATGTTTCCCGAAAGGAAGGCTATATGAATACAAAATAAGTCTAAATCAATCATCTTTCTATATTTGGAAGTAAAGAATAAAAACAGAACCGGAATTACGTTTTCTTTAGTAGTGCTTTACGCACTGGTATGTACAGAAATTGATCCGTGTAATCCGCTCCAAAATCCCATGTGTGTGGCTTTTTTTCCCCAGCATATATGGTTTTCAATATTTTCTTTGAAACTAAAGTCGATCCTTAAGCCTATCAAGCAAAAGCAAGAAAGCTTATTCAATGGACGGTTTTCACTTAAACTCGCTATTAGTGCTAGACGTTAAACATGCAAAAAAATAGACACAGCCTAATGTTGCCTGTTCGGAGAGATCAACACAAAGCTGACTTGTTATACCATAAATTGGACATTCAGACCACATCTTGCGCATTCTCCCTAGAGTCTGTTTACTGTCTTAACTGGCCTGTAAGAGGCGTTGTTAAATACGAAAGTACGGACAGCTCCCGTCTATGTTATCGAAGACACGATTGAGACTGTAAATGATCAAATTGGACCAACCACAGGAAAGTATAACGAGAAAATCAATCCCGGACGAAGGTTTCCGGACAGTCGATGTAATGGCTGGAGGAAATACCAGCAAAATCTATTAGATTATTGAAGTCGAATTCTCCGGAGGATTATAACAGCGGAAGCCGTTAAACTGGTTTGTCCACGATTTGGTAGGGACAAATGATGTTCATGAACGTATCTGATGGTTTGGGTTGCATAATCCATTACATCAAAATAGGGACTTTTTTTTTCTCTCTTTGTATTTTGGAGCGAAGGATATCAAGAACTTTAGTCTCTACACATTATAATGTCTCGCTAATAATTTCCCTTCTCCTGATTTGATCATATGAAAAGATTATAAAGACAATTTTGCTTTTATGATAGCTAGCTGTTTACGGCGTTTTAACCTGCTCATCCCTACTAACATAAGAAACTATTTAACAATGCATGAATGAAGTCAGACAGTAACTGTATATGTTATAAACTCAACGATCAATTATACAATACAGAAATTTTGATTGGCAAACCTGGTACCGATATATTACTTCCTGATTTGTTTGTTTGTTTGTTTGTTTAAATGTATCACATGCTACCCTTTTGTTTTAACCTGAAAACGATTTTATGAAACGACTCCTTGACAAGAACTTTTAACATAGAATAATAGTTCTTAAAACACAACCAGTAGAAGATTAGAGAGTAACGTTTCGATGACTACACGGTCACCTTCATCAGACAAATGACCAGTGTGGAACGTACTAGCACTGACACACATAATGTATGATATTGTAAGGAGTAAGAACATTTTTCGGTTGTATAATCCTATGTACGCTAAGATGAAGAAAAGTGTGACGAGATGGTAAAATATTACAGGAAAAAGGTACAAACGATGTAACAATGTACTTTAGTCAATTCTGGATGCCGGCGTACTTTGAAACTTCATATTGATCTGTCAATCAAAACACTCTTTGCGAAGTCATTTTTATCTTTACAGTGTTGTCTCACTGAAATACTATCGGCGAGTGGCAGATACATGCCAAATATAGGACCATTCGTATAATTCAAATACAGATAAAAAGAAGCATTGTTATCAACGTATAGATCTTGTAATCTTAAAGTCTAAATCTGAAGCTCATAGTTTGAAATTTCAATCTTATTGATATATTTTTATTAAAATAATGTTGAAACATTCCCTCGAAAGGCGTTTGTTTTCCATTTGAAAAATAAAACTCACGTAACAAACCTTTGCATCTAAAATATATTAAGCATTAGAATTACACTGAAGATTTAGGGAAACCTGGCCAATCCGACCACGGACTATCTCGTATCCAATACCCGGTATTCCTTATAATAAAAGTTATTGCTGTAATATACGATAAACACAACAACTAAAATATTTGTATTTAGACAGCCTATCATGTCTACTCTGATCGATAATTTGTGATCAGACTGAGTGTCAGATAAAACAGGTTTCACAGTAAGCGCATGGGGTTGGGGTTGGGGTTGGGGTTCTGTTAATTTCAGCTCACGTGCTCGTTTGGCTAGTATTATGCTGAGATAAGTCGCTAAACTTTACCTACTTTCAAAGTCACACATGTCATATGCGTTTCATTTAACACTACTTCTTTTTAATCACCAAAAACCCCAGGCTCATGATATTGGGGTAACTGCATGCTTAGATGAAGGGCTGCCATGTTTGTTCAAATTAATGTCCTTACTTTGAAGGTCACCGGGATCAAATATATTAAGATATTCAAAAGACCTTTTTTCAATAACCAAGACGTCCCGGGTCATGCTATTCAACCAGTATCGTGCTGGGGTGAAGGAATTCCAAGTTTGTCCAAATGAATGACCCTGACCACCTGCAATGTCACAGGGATCAAATGAGCTAATTTGGTTGTAAACGACCTTTTTTCGATAACCATTAGGTCTCGGGTCATGGTATGTGTGTAGTACCATGCTTTGGGAATAGACATTCAAATCTACAGAAATAAAGTTACCTACAATATTTTCGTTTTGAGCTGTAGAAAATGTTAGCGATTAAGATCTATTATGCCCCTTGTTACATCTGACTTTATGAAGGTATAGTATTCATACTTAATCATCTTCACCATGTTTGTAAGCAAACATGTAATATCACAGAAAGTTGCAATGTGTTGGAAAAACTCGGGGATTTCAGCTTAAAACGTTTGCGGAAATCGATACATAAATAGGTCTAGTGCTCAGTGATGTATTTTTTCTATATTACAAGGCAAAATAAAAACAATATCAAAACTTACGTACATACATTTTGCAGCATTCTCTGTAAAGAGATCCCCTACCGACGTAAAACAATACCCCCGCGATCTCCCACCCCACCCCACCTCCACTCCACCCCCACCCCCATCGACTAGCGATGTTTTCAACATGATACCGTTTACACCCGGTAAATATACGATCATAAAAGACAAAGCCAGAAAAATACCCTTAAATCTTTGTATTTCTACAGCGTCTGGGTCATAAAATCTGTACGTTATAGAAAATCGATAATTTTTGTAAAAAACTAGAATGTAAATTTCATTGTAAGAATTCCGTATAAACGCACCGGTTTGATGGCAATTTCATTACTTCCGCATCAGTATAGCTTGTCCTATTTCATATTTTATTACGCTGTGAGTAATGAATATTGTCTCATAAAATGACACGTGTGGCTTCTAAGGCTTCATCCGTACGTCAGAAATAATTTAACTTTATTTCTGTTATTTTGAAACATCAACTTTTGAAACTGTGCATTTAATTCCGACTGTGATTTCATTCATGATATTTTGTAGTAAATTAATGGCTTATTTCGGGAGATAACTCCTATAACTTACAGTGATAGAAATTCATGACATTCATACAGCTATGAAAACGGTTATAAACGTATATCATTTTTCTCTGGAAGCTATTAAAAGAATCAATCCAGAAAATTTCTGACATTATTGCTTACAATTAGGAGATGTTTTCGATATGAATGGACACAGATTGTATCTGTGATGTTGTGGCGGACGGAAAATACAATAACTGCAATTAAAAAGAGGGTGTTTTAGCAAACTTTGTTACGAATATCTCTTCAGTGATTTGAAGAGTTCATTCGAGAGAAGTTATCTATTTTTAATAACGTCATGCATGAAGAACGTTCTCAATAAATCCCCCGACTTCAATTATTCTAAATTAAATGTATTTCTATTACCGTTGTCTGTTTAGTTAAATCATATTTTCTAAAAGTTTCATTGAAATTGTAAACAATTCAATCAGCCTGATTATATATTGTCTATAAAAAGCCAGCGAACAAACCGATATCCGTCGTGTTTCTCAAACTGTACCGTTCCTTGTAAGCGTTGACAGGTCATGCTATTTTCTTATCTAGGTAGTTGTCAAAGTCAATCGCACACACAGAACACAGAAATTTCACCCGGTTCAGAATAGTGTAATGTTTAGACTACAACAGAATTGGGAAAAAAAATATTTAGACGCGATGTAAATTGCAATATTTAAAATTAACTATACACTGAAAATTAATTCAACATTTAAAAATTGATTTCGTAACTGGTAGCTATGGTTTTTGAAGTTCAAAGAGCAGAAATACCGCCCCCCCCCCCCCAACCCCCAACCCCCCCCCCCCCCCACTTCTTCTTTTTTCGTATTTATAGACGGACTCAGCAGATGGTATCAAGAACAAAATAGCCGCTTACTAAGATTTAAAACTATCGAGCTGGCTGATGACAGTAGAAAGCAGTACTGTCTTCTGTTAAAAAAATGATGACCAATAGTTATCAGTTTTATATGTTCTCGTTTCATTTATACAGAAAAACAGACAAGTAATAATTGTGATCCACATTAAAAAAGAAAGTATACCGTTACTATGTTAAAAAATAAGATGTGTCGCCAGTGAAAATATAATATTTGAAACAGATCTCCTGTCTCTCACAGTCTATAAAATGTGACCATGTCCCTTTAAAACCAACCTACAAGACGTTTTAAACATCATGATTTCGCCAACCTATCATATACCCATTATCCTTTTTAATCCTACTGTTTGACCAGTGATGACCAATAGTCGACACTAGAACTTTACCATTATGATTTATTGCCCATGGTTTACAAACTGTTGTTTTCTCTATGCCGTTTAACGTGTCTTTTGTTGTCTAATTGGTTTGGAATCGATAGATGGTATTTGAGATAATGGCTGTTTTCAGCTGCAATTGTTCTATAAATAACCTTAATACACACTGTCACTAAGTGTTAAACTAGCTGTTGTTCTGCAGTAAAGTCACGTACCATTATCATACACAATGCAGTAAAGATATGTGAAACCAATAGAGTCATTTAATTCCTAATATTGTTTAGTGTTATGGGAAAATGTTGACCTTAGATTCCAATTCCGGATAAAGAGGTCCCGATTTACAAATGTCCGTTAAACTTCCATTTAAACAATTTGATTGTTATTGATAATCATTTACCGCATTCCTGCTGTCGAATTAAATTTTCTAATCAAACGAAGGTCAAGGGCTCTTCTACTTAATTTTCAAATATTGCATTTGCCAATACATTTATTTATTTATTGTTGATCACGTGACACGTGTTAATTATTTTAGTTATGGTCAGTTTTCTTCAGTTTAATTGTTAGAAGTTCTTGGTCAGTGGTCATTGGTTTTGAACGCCCATTGTATACACGTGGTAATTTCTTTTCCGTCTCCACTTTTCTCACAGCAAGTTCATTCAAAAAGATTTCAGATATTATATACGAGATAACGCACACATGTATATGGCGAAAAGACTCTAAAAGTATCTCGACAAAGGAAATAGGCTTATCCTGTAGATTAGAATCGTTTTGGAGGTGCTTAATTTCGCGTCCTTGTTATTTATTACTTGTTTTCCAATGCAAATGAATCGTTGTTGACGCAATGAATGTCTTTTGGAATATCTGAACGCGAAAATAGTATTCCAAACAACATTGAAATTAGAAGGATCAAAAGAGTGTTTCTTTTTTGGATAAATTTTCCAGGGTGCACAACGGATAGCAAAATTTGTGTCCTCAAAAATGAAGTACTTTGCAGCAACAATATTAGACCCATGGGAACATGAAAGGGTTAACGTAATATTATGTAAAGTAATTCCGTTTGATCATGAAATGTTGTATGTGTTATATATATACATGGTTATCCAATTTCAATCTAGACTCATAAAGCGAAATGATATTGACTGTATGAGTAGTCAACTACGATCATATGGAACTCTTTTGAAATAAAGATCAAAAAGCAAATGTCATATTTTGTCCGTGAAAAATGCCAAACACAACATGATATCGTTTTCCAAACGACCATCGTCCAATCACTTTGGACCTCTAGGGACCATGGCCTTATATGGAGATGCAATGTCCAGACTACTTGGCGTCACTTGGGCTTGGACATGTATACCGGACACCAAACTACGTCATTCGATATCTCGAGCAATGTTCTACTAGTCATTTTTTACAATCATGTATATCAATATAGATTTTTCCGAAAATGAAACATTTGCTGGCAGAATATGCCCGTCAATCTCTTATCATACTGCTAAAAAAATCCTCTCATCTTAATACCAATGTACTTTTTGTTCCTCACGTGGTCCAATCCATGAGCTTAGATAAAGATTTGATCTTCCTTCTATTTTAGCCTTTAGCTAATTTTCGCCTTTTCAGGAAGGCTTTGGATTCTGTTCCCTGGCTCAGTCCTATCAGATCTTAGAAAATGTCCGTAACAGTGGTAGTGAAAGAACTGAATGACAGGGAGGTGATGTACTGCTGGCATCTATGCGGCGAAACGCACAACGGAAAGAAATTTCCGCATCTGTTTTGTGTGCAAGATTCTTTTTTAACATTTATAAAAAAAATCTTTTGAACCACACCAGTTTCCGCTAAATAAATTACCTAAATCAGGCCCCGGATTACTGATCACCGTTGCCGTCTTCCTTATTTAGGAAAACTTCTTTAATAGTCCCGCAGTAATTGGAATTACGGTCAGCAATAGGTGGTCGACTGGGTTATATTCACTAATACACCGCTGGACCCATTAAACAGTGTGTGTCCAATAAAATGCCGATCTAATTGGGCCAGAATCAATTGATAGCGTGATAATGAAGTAGGCTATCTTTGTCAATAGCGTCACAGTTCCCCAATGACGAGAAGTCTAACACACGGATTTGTTTCGTTTATTAGGCAATTACGCATGGATGGAAACGGCTATCGCTAATGGTTCACTGTATGGTCTCCCGACATTTAGCAAATCGAGCCAGCGGGACCGGCAGAACCGCAGATGGTTCTAATGTGTATGTATGCGGTCATTAATTTTACCTCTCGGAATCCATCGACACGGTATTACCGGAAAACATTTCCTGTTTTTTCTATTACGAATACATTTGTGCTTTTATGAATTCAAATGTCGGAGGAATGAGAATAAACGCTCAAACACATGCAAATGGTTTTAATGCCGCATATTTAGTGTCTCTCGTCCCTATCGTTTTTAAGGGAATATGTTTTATCAACTATCACTAACAACTTATCTGTTTTGAAATTAATTTCTTCAGTAGTTCTGTCAACGGAGTGACTAAATATACAGCGAGACAAAGTAAAAATAAAATTGAGTTTAGTGATGTTTAAAGTTTAAAAATGAATTTTCATTGTTCTTATATTTCCGATGACATGAAATAAGATCTAAATGTACTAAAGTAACAGAGTTTCAATTGCTCTTTGGAAAACTTTACAAAATGAAATTTAATTCATATTGCTATGACGGCATTGTCATATCGATTCTTCTCGCCCCGTTTCGTGTAACATGAGACTCTAGCCAGACTCAAGTATTTGATTGACGTAATATTTTTCAATATATAAGGTTGGCACGCGCAATGACGCAAATTTTAGTTATGATATCTACTTATTTAACGTAAACATACCTATTAAACGGATTTTGAACAGTTACGATTGCAGAAACGAAAATATGTTTCAGGTTTTCAATTAGTTCAAAGCCGATATGTATGTGTGTATCCGATTGGTGTTCATATCATTTGATTTTTTAAATTGTTCAATCCCTATATAGGCACTGATCATATTAAATACAAATTCGACAGATGGGAACTTTGTTTTATAAAACGATTAAAATTGTTGGTAAATTTCATCCAGACCGAAATCGAGGAAAATTTGGTCAACTTTGTCGTGGTCCCCGATCAGATGAATGTGAATTTGACCACACGTCAGAACAATGCCGTGTTGAGTGTGAAATTTCGTGAGTTTGCCGAGATGTTACGTTCTTCGCCACTTCATGTAAGTGACGTCGTGGGATGAAAATATTGCACGGAAAATAAATAGACAGGATAATTGATGGCCTAGTGTGTAATGAAGTAACTGGTATATAGGAATGAGAGGGAGCATAGGAATATAAAAGATAGACTCTGGATAGTGTTATGACATATAGCGCCAACGGGAGTAGTATGGTGATGAAATGTCCACAATTCACAGGGTTCTGCATTACACTTATTCCATATGGCATTCATTGGTGGTGTGAATGCCAACAACCGGAGAAGTACAAATTCGATGAATCGAGTTATGTAGAGCGTAAGCCTCAAATTGTTTACATTACTTATAATATAAGCTATTGGCAGTTCGTGAGCTGGTAATACACAAGTGATACATGGATTCACTGCATCAGTTTCCTACGATGGTAAATCCATTCCTGAATTATATTACTTAGCATGCAAGACATTAACCGTGACCTTTTATGTCTGCATCTCATATATGCACGTGATTGTCATATTTATGAGACATCAAACATTTCTCTCAGATTATGACCTGAAGCTTGTCTGAGTCATCAGCCCGCATACATCAATTTCTTGACCGCTCCTGGGATATTTCAGACACTTGTTTCGCCTCCATTGCTCATCGGACTGACCACGAGGGAGGTACGAGATGAATTTACGTTGATCTGGTCAAACCGACCAACGGTCAGCGTCCAAGAAATTCTTTCATTGTCCGTACCATCCAAAAGCGTCCGTCATAATTTGTCATCAAAATTACCCAGGAGTAAAAGTAATTTTGCGTCTGACTGGTCAGTGTTACTGGTCACATTGACTGACCACTGGTCAAGACTACTGACCGTTGGAAGTAATCAGCTGATCTTATGCTACACGAATTCGATAATTACAACAATATATCAACGTCACCTTCATATAGACATATAAACATATTCCTATCTAACTACTCACCAGTCAAGTGATACAAATATTTCATGTCAAATTCGTTTATCCGTTTATTCCTCTAATCCGTTATTCCTCTAATCCGTTTATTCCTCTAATCCGTTTTTCCACTGATCCAGTTGTTCAAGTACCTTTAGTATGGTATGACGTAATGGCCAGTATAGATGTTACAAATGGCTCCGATGGTCCGGAGAGGTTGATTCCGTCTAAATGTTTTGAGACATAACAATTTACCTACATTTTATGAAATCAAGTAGGACTAAATTGTTTTTGTTCATTTTATTCTTAATATCAAATTATTAACATAGGAGTAATAAATTATACTGATTATAATGAACTTTCGCTCGGACGGGATAAAATATGCCTTTCTCCCACATTAAGGCCCCTTTCGACCTTTTATCTCGGCCAACAGGAATGGTTGATATGTTGTGAAGAAATGGATATTAAGTATAACCAGGACCTACCTCCAATAAATTGTACGTAGCCGGCCATGACGGTCACCGTCTTCACTACGTCACTCGGAATACAGGAAGTTGTCACGGCTAGGAAAGCGCCACAACACAAGAGTATACATCCCGCTCCATACAACACACATGCCGCCTGCCACGCTCCCGACGGCAAGTTTCCGAGGTTAAAATATCCACCATAGAACTCACAAATCTCGTAGTCAGGCGTGTGCGAGACTTCAATCCGGGTCATACACAAGCTTATCATGCCAAAGCTGTTGGACTGACCGGAAGTGACGAACCACGCAGGCTGGACGAAAGAGTAGGTGCTGAGAGCGGAAACGAGAACGGAAAGTAGCGCCCATAGCAACAAGACAGGCGAGATCATGACGTCACGTCAACCATGATGACAGCAAAGCTCGACTACATCTGTGAAAATAAATGAATTTTTAATATTACTAGAACGAGTATGGTTTCTCGTATAAATCTTAGAGAACGCTATAGAATATATGAAAATAATCATTATTCTTCGAAATAATTTCAAATTACGCAGTAAATTCGTTGATCGAAATGTCATTTTTACTTCTTATGCTGAATGTCGTTTTCATGCCCCATGTCTGTTATGAATAACTGAAATGTACACGTGTACATACTGTTTACTCTCAATTTCAAATGAATTTGTATAAAAAATATATAGAAATTCTCGTCAACAACATTTACTGAAGGCGTTGTTTAAAAACAAAATATTACTTGGCAATTTTCTGCAATGTGTCTAAATGTCACTCCCAAACATTTCACAGATAATACTACAAGCAAAAAATCTGAGCTGACATACAATACTTGTCTCTCGAAACAGATAACAAAACATTACTTTCTCGTGTTTCTAAACTAATAAAAGTGTCACCATATCGCCAACACTGTCAAACATTTAGCTGAATGTGGGCTGTCTGACAGCTTAAATTGAACGTCACGGGAAAGAATCATCAATATTTCTAGTACACAATTATCTCATTTTCCATCTGAATTTTCGTGTTTTGAACATACTTTTTCTTGTTGTTTATGTAGATGAAAAGTGCGTGTAAACTTTTTATTTATTTTATCTAAGGGTTTCGTTTATCTCTTTGACAATCTAGGAAATAGTGGATTTTATCATCAAGAAATGAGTGTATTCAACGTTTTAGATAAAGGTATCGTGCGGAATAAAGTGGCAGATTGGGGCAAAACAAAATACAGTATATATTTATATCTAAAGGAAAAAATCATAGCTCAGACATATTCCCGTGGCTAAGCCCAACCTGTTAAGCAACAAGTAAGCCATTTGCAGTCTGATGGCAGGCAAATAACTACAATCTTTCTAGACTGTCGGCTTCCATCAGTATACTACTGATCCCGGAAGGAACATCCGACCTTTGAAATGTACACACGGGCACGGAAGCTTTACGGGACCGTCTGCATGCAGTAGACGTTAATGAAGAGGGCGCTACAACTTGACAGGGTGGCATGGCAGGAGATGTTCTCAATGGGGGTCACATTTACAACAACACGGACTAAAGAATAACTATTATTGATACTTTAGTTCATCAAAATAGTCATGATGTAATAAATACATACATGTCTGTATTACAGGTAAGATCGGTATGTACGATGCAGGTGAAAGAGGGTGCTAGTGGACTCCTGCAATCCAAGTTTGAATCCATTCGAAACATACATACATATACATATTTGATAATGAAAATCAACAAATCTATTGAATTAAAGAGTTACTGCCCCCGGCCCGGTCTGGTTTGTAACATCTCGACTAGTCTGGATTTTTGTATCTTAAACCAAACCAGGCTTAGTTTGTTATGACGTCAATTAATGTACCTTATTCCCTTAACTGTCTATTTATTCTCATTCATTATATTTATTTGCCAAAGAATTATATCCTGTCTTGTATAAAAAAAACCCCAGAAAATATTAATTCAAATTTTTATAGAATAGATAGCGAAAGATTTCAAAACATTTTTATTGCGTTTTTTTAAGTGGCATTGACAGTGATATCGTCAAAAATTTTATAATCGCCACTGGTAGGTGCATGGTGGTTGAATTAGTGAACATCATGCTGGAGGGTCGAAACATGCTTTTCGGGGTAATTGTGTGACCATGGCTCACATAAGGATACACTAAAACACAAACCGCCTCCGGGTATGGATATACTACCGACTGAGCCATTGTGACTCCAATGACAAAGTGATTCATAGATAGTGTGATCGAATTATTTCACTGCGCGGTTGACTTTTTAACAAAGTGGAGTTGACGATATTTTTGAAACTTTGCTGTGAGATTTCAAAAATTTTGTTATCGCCGTGATATGCGAGGTGTATTTTGGGCATGTTGTCGATTATTCACTTTATTTTGACGTATTTTCAGAGCAGAAAATAAACCAGTGCACTTTTCCACAGTGCAGTCAACACAAATTGAATTTGTTGGAAATTAGAAGTTTCTTAATTGCCAGTAAATTAGTTGTAACTCAATAAGAGGCGCCATGCTGCGGTTTGCAAACATTACTGAGGCGACCAGGTGACTTCTCAAGTGGCGGACCTGTCGTCTGCAGTGTTTTATGAGTGCGGGATAGAAGTAAATGATCTATGTAGGAAATGAGATGCGAGAGACAGAGCGACACACTTGCTTTCCATCTAGTCGACCAGGGTTCGATTCCTAGATCGGGTTTGGAAAAGTTAAGCCATCTGTTTGATTTTTTTTACGACGGTAGGAAGCCTCGTGATTTTTCAGTTTTCATCGCGATCAAATAAATAAATAAATTAGATAAATGGACAAATAGAAGACCCATAGTGTGTTTACGTCTGTTGAAACAACAATCATTTTATCTATGTGGCATGAATAAAAATGTGACTGAATTAAAGCTAGAAATGAAATTCGAAGATATAGAAACGAAAAAATATAATTAATTCCTTTCTCTATCAAAAGGCTTAGGTAAAATCACACGTACTTAAAAACTGCCGAAAAAAGAAACGAAGTAATTGTATTGGCAAATGGATGCATTGCCGAAACCCGAGGTGATGGAACACAGACATGGTTCAGTGTATCAGATGAGTTGAATGTTATTGAAAATACAAAAAAATGGTGTTTTGAGAATCTGCAACTTTTTCCAAATGAAAACGTACAAAAGACATATCGACCTGACATCACAGAAAATAATTTGTTGTCAACGACACGAGCTCGTGCAATATCGCTGTTATTCAATTTACATTTGTTGAAATGTAATAACTTTCTGTTGTGTAGCGCCATTTTGTGGCTTACGTAACAGAAGTCGGGAGCCCTTGTCGCGTCCATCTGTCTTCATCAGTCTTTGTCTAACACCGCTCTTGTCGGATTTCTTTGCTGTCTTTGTTTTTTTCGTTTTTTTTTTTTTGTTCTTTATTGATTAAATGTGAAAATTAAAACGATGGAAAACATTAATCGCGACAAAACAAGAGATTGGGAAGTTCTGGTGCTACGTGGCCCGTGAGGTTCTGTTTTTTTAATGGCGTGAGGAGTTTAGAGTTGAGATGGGGGTAAGGTGAGGGCAACATGTAATTTTGTTCCGTCGGAAAAAATGAAAAAAAAATATCATCCCATGACTTGGCTATTCATTAAATGTCTGTCTTTTTCGTCTTCGTCTCATCTCTATCGTATTTGTTTTAGTTTTTCTTAAATGTGGAACAGTGTGGGTGCGTTCGACATGTATAACATAGAAAAATGGGGTCATTTGATAAACATTTATACATTTTAAAATGTGCTATAGAATGATAATGGAGTGTTTTAGTGATATTTAGTTAACTCTAATTTATCAAATACAAGCGGATAGTTTCCATGAAATTCTTGTTCAATTAATAGTGACGTCACCAGCTTTATCAATATTTCTCTGAATATGTAGACAAAAATAATTTTAAGAAATTAAAAAAAATGATGTATTTATTCACAGAAATGAAATTCTGTTGTAAATATTTTTTGAAAGAAAACGCTTGAAATAGAAAAAATAGTCACCTAAATCACTTAAATCAATATTAGAAATTACTTGTTAAATCTCTGCACAAAATTATCAGACGAAAAACGGCAACGAAATTATTGATTTACAACATTTATACAAACAGTGCTTTCGATTTTTTCCTTAAACAAACAGCAGTATTGTCCTTCCACCGCTCGCGATTTTCACGGACAAGGAACTTAATGAGGCAGGGTTTTGAGTTATGGCTGCAGTGAACACGGTGATAATACGACTGATCACCTAGTAATCGGCTGTCTTTGTTAGTAACAACGGTTTAATTTCTGAAATGTTCAATCTGTAGTCAATGACTTTTGGCTCAAAGAGGATGGATAAGGCTTCACAAACAGCATTTAGTTTTTGACAAGTTTTTTATTACCGTTATCGCAACCTTCTCCCCTCACTTATCGCCCATTTTCATCAAAAGGAACACAACTTGTTAATAGAACAAACACAAACAGCCCGACCAGTTTAGATATCAACGACTCTTTTTGATAAAACGTTATCGGTATCAGCTTAATTAAGTTTTTGAAAGTGTTGAAAGAAATTCTGAAACATGCGAACTGGACATGTGTTGACGGCGCAATGGAATATTTGTTCTTTTTTCAGTGGATGGAGGAGACGGAGAAGAGGGGGCAGGGGATGTAAAATCATTGGAAATTATTAGGCGGTGTTGCTTTTCGATTATTCGTCTTGATCTGAGCCCAAAAGTCTTTAAAAGTGTCCGCATAAAAACCCAGCGAGGCTGTGATTCGCTTTAAGTGCCCTTTTATTTGTAACGTAGCAATTTCATGACACCATATTCATTTTGACATACATAATATAGAGGTATGGAATTAAACGTGGTCTTCCATGATTTCATTTCATAAACATCTATAAAATCTTCGGTACCTGATAAATATAATTCTTTCACGAGTTTCATTTTCACATCGTAACGAATGTTTAATTTTTTTCATTTTTTTTATTCTATTTTAAACTCAGAAGTGGTTCCTTAAATGAAAAAAAAAAAAAAAATCGAAGATCCATGCCATAAGTTTCACAAAATATCGAAACCTCCTTTTTACATTATATCGTATAATGTCGGTTTTTTCATTTGATTAAAGAGCAAACAAATATCATAATTATTGTAGAGCTGTGCCCATTATTTAATGCCATCGCTTACGAAACTCCGGCTCATAAACAGAGACTGGATTTCCTTTCGTTTGTAAGAAACTTGACTACAATCATGTGTATAATGACGATTTTTAAAAACTGTATTTCTTTTGAAATGATTGAGAATTTTTAAGGGGTTATTGGATATTTAATGTTCTTAAAACGTATCAAATATTTCCATTATTAGTAATGAGCATGCAAAATATTTCGACTTTCGTTTCGTTCAATTAGGAGATGGAAAACATTTGATCTTTTTTTGTTACAGATTCAGTCCAGATTGGATAAGTTTATCAGTGCAAACGATATCGTAAATCTCATGACTCAGATGGTAGAGTAGCGAACTAGGTAGCACCCCAGTGGAAATTCAGAGGTGTGTGGTTCGATCCCCTTCCGGGATAGTATGTATATCTCAGGATTCCGTGACCTTGAATCGTTTTCAACTGCAATGGTCGTGTCGTGTGAGAAAAAAATCACCAAAATGAATAAAGAATCAGCGCTAACTTTATTTTTGAACTTTACATTCATCCAATTTGAGAGGAACATGCGAGCTGTGTTTCAAAAAATATGTTTTCACGAGAAATTTAAGGACTAACTGCCTTTACTTCAACTTGAAATTTGATATTTTAAGAAATGTTTAGACATTAAAAATAAATATGCGATTCATCTTCAACCAATTTTGTAGAAAAAGCTTTTAAACGTTCATTTGAAATAAATATCAACTGACAAACGCGCCCCAATGTGCTCATCATCGGCAAAAACCTATTTCCATAAATTCAAAAGAGAACAATCACATGTTGTAAATCAAATCAAGAATAATTTACCTTTATTCAATTATCTCAGCTAATCTTATTAAGAAATTCAATTGTCAACTGAAATCAGCTGGCTTCCTTTTTTTTTTTTTTTTTTGCTGGAAACTATATTTTTTTTATGCGGAGCACTTTGCGCTCCGCACCCGGATCCTGGCAACGTCGCCTCGTTTTCATTAGATTTATGGTTCGAAATTCAAGGACACAGTTTCGTAATTTGATATCAGAGATCTTAACATAGGCATTGCCGATAAACAACATAGATAACATGTTCAGCAATTGTCATTTTTTTTTTACAGAAATATCACTTTTATGAATAATAAAATTATTCCTTTTTTATTAATTGCTGTTTTAAATAAAGTATTGATAGGAAAATTAACAGTACAAAACAATGGAAAATAAAAGCAAATTAAAGGCTTTTTGTTTAAATCGGCCATGGGGATTTAAACAAACTCGGATACGTATGTATGCACTCGGCCTTGCTAGGGACTCTTTTTTATCAATCCCGTTTTTTATGTTTGTTTGGTTTTTTTTGTTTTGTTTCTTTTTTCTTAATTTTGTTTTGCTTGGTTTTTTTTCTTTTTATATATCATTATAATTTTATCGCGAAATTTGATAATCGTTTAGAACAAAATCCAAGTAGATACGTTTCATCTGGTAATACTGTTTTTCTCGTTTTCTTGATGTTGCTTATGACCTTTATTTTGTCGTTTTTAATTTTACATTTGACACTGCATACTGTTTTCACAGATATTAATCTCGATAAGTTTTGTCGGAAAAAAACTATCGTAAAATATTTTTTGTTGCATGAATGAAGAATCTCAACGTCATCTTTCCTGTTTTCGATAAAACACATACAATACAAGGGAATATTAAATTAACCGAATTTAAGATTTTTTTCTATTCATCTTCTCGTTCAGTGCCAGAAAATCACATTAAACCGAATACAACACTGAAAATACAAAACTCCTACTTCTAACTATTCAGATGTGCTCTCTATCGTTTCGCTTAAAGAAGAAGGAATCTCATTTTCTGGCAACTCGCCACTTACACTACTTCCGTGCTGTAGCTAGCATTGATCTTTTCCACTTTTCGAACTCCACTGAAAATACGATTTTACGCTTACGTGTACAGGTATTGACCTTGGTATAAAACAAATAATAGTGTTGTTCGTTTCTGGGTTCAATGATAACACAACAGATCCTGAATAGTCCGGATACTGACCATTTCCACTTCCGGAAAAACGTGTTAGTGTCTCGGAAATTAGGTTTGTCTGTTTTGTTTAAACTTGATTGTCCGAACACAATATTTGTTTGCTTTTTGCTAGAACTTCGTTAGTGCAAACGTCCATAGTCTAAATGCATCTCGCAGAGAATTGCAATCGTTTTATACAGTGGAAGTTCTTTCGCTCAGAAACTGTTTCTGATGTGCAGAGGGACCTTGTCAGTCCTGGAACACTTTTATGTATACTGAATTTCGCATAACGCGTTTAGGTCCCTGAGATTTCGTTTCGTTGGTCCAAATAGTTCGATCTGGTAGATCTTCATTTTAGTGTTTGCAGTATCGAATGAGTTCGTTTAGATGTTTGTTCCCTATGTCATAAAGTAAGTCCGAACATTTAGGTTTTTGAGTCCATTATAGCCGTGTTAGTTTGAATACTGTTTTATATACTGTAAGGAACACTGCTAATCTGCACAGTTTCGTGGGTGTGTAGCATGAGATCTCATTAATCCGTACATGATGATTAAATAATTAGATACATACTTTCACGGATTAACAAAAAACTTAAGCTATGAAGTGATTGTCAGTGTACGGATTAGCGATATATGTACACTCGTTAGTTCAGTTGATAAAAACAACACGAAAACTGTGTACATATGTTGTTACGTGTTGTAGGTAAAAACTAAAATAAGCAAAAAACCTGGAAGATACAAGATTCTGAAAAGAGTGAACACTGACTTTACTGAGTGTTGTTTTTTGGACAGCGTAGTGTCTTCATCAATCATCGCTTACATTCTGTAAGGCATGATGATTAGGCCAGGGCAGAAATTATCTGTTTCTCGTATTTTTCTCAAAAATAAAATAAAGAACGTAGTTGACTACTGTAAACATTTGTATCGTCTAGAGTCCAGTAAATCTTCGACATATTGTCATTATCTATAGACATATTTGACGTCTCGTTAAAGGAAAACTAAGGATAAATTAATATCCAAGTTTTATTTTAGAAAAAAAAAAACGCGGGCAGTGCATCGCGGTATTAATGGATCGAAGTCTCGATGTACTCGGAGGACATTATATCTAGGTTTCCATGTCCTCAGTGGACATTATATCGAGGTTTCCGAGTACTCAGAGGACATTATATCGAGACTTCCATATACTCAGGGGACATTATATCAAGACTTCCATATACTCAGAGGACATTATATCGAGACTTCCATATACTCAGAGGACATTATATCGAGGCTTCCGAGTACTCAAAGGACATTATATCGAGACTTCCATATACTCAGAGGACATCATATCAAGACTTCCATATACTCAGAGGACATTATATCGAGGTTTCCGAGTGCTCAGAGGACATTATATCGAGACTTCCATATACTCAGAGGACATTATATCGAGACTTCCATATACTCAGAGGACATTATATCGAGACTTCCATATACTCAGAGGACATTATATCGAGACTTCCATATACTCAGAGGACATTATATCTAGACTTCCATATACTCAGAGGACATTATATCGAGACTTCCATATACTCAGAGGACATTATATCGAGATTTCCATATACTCAGAGGACATTATATCGAGGTTTCCATATACTCAGAGGACATTATATCGAGACTTCCATATACTCAAGAGGACATTATATCGAGACTTCCATATACTCAGGGGACATTATTTCGAGACTTCCATATACTCAGAGGACATTATATCGAGACTTCTATATACTCCGAGGACATTATATCGAGACTTCCATATACTCAAGGGACATTATATCGAGACTTCCATATACTCAGAGGACATTATATCGAGACTTCTATATACTCAGAGGACATTATATCGAGACTTCTATATACTCCGAGGACATTATATCGAGACTTCTATATACTCCGAGGACATTATTTCGAGACTTCCATATACTCAAGGGACATTATATCGAGACTTCCATATACTCAAGGGACATTATATCGAGACTTCCATATACTCAAGGGACATTATATCGAGACTTCCATATACTCAGAGGACATTATATCGAGACTTCCATATACTCAAGGGACATTATTTCGAGACTTCTATATACTCCGAGGACATTATTTCGAGACTTCCATATACTCAAGGGACATTATATCGAGACTTCCATATACTCAGAGGACATTATATAAAGGTTTCTGTGTACTCAGAAGACAGTATGATATACACGAGTTACATATATAGAGTTTAGTTTTTCCAATAGACTGAGACACTTCTGCGAGGAAATAACGAGAGATTGATGTCTCTAAAATAGCTGCAATCATACGATGACAGCCTTCACTGCTAATTTGGCTTTTAAATTGTCATCACCCTAAAAAATGGACAGGGCAAAGACAGATTTCACGCGGTCACATCATCCTGAAGGCTAACCAGATGTGTCTAAGGAGACGGCGAATAATGGCTAATGTCATAAAAGGACTTAACGACCGTAATGGCCGAAAGTTGAAACAGCAGATCAATGTTGGAGATCATACTCTGACCTCTGACTGACCAGGACTCTTCTTTTTGTACACCACAAGTTCCAGAAGATGGAGAATATATAAAGTATATTAAACTTTCATTAATTTCTTTCCTTAATATTTATATCGGGAAGGAGGTCTTTTTCTTTCCTCTTTTTTTTGTGTGTGTTTTTTCCCACGTTGTTTCAATGATGACGTCACCAAAATTATATCGTTAATACTAAAGTAGTGATTGTTTTACAAAAAAGCAAAAATATCTGAGAATCAGGGCCAGCACGTCAATATAAGAATTCTGTTTTTAAAGTACAGTGTTTGCCCTCGCTCCCTCTTCCACTTTTTTAACTGGTTACACAGTTTCAGAGAGCTCCAGGCGTAATTTACAAAATTTAGCAGGGAACAAAGAAACCGAGATCTGTTTTATTTGGCAGGTTTTTGTGCATTCTCTCTCCAGCAGGTATTCTGTTATCGAAATCACACATTGTGTACCGGATTATTTTAACCCCAGAATATCTTAACCCGGGGATATTTTACCCCGGGGATATTTTCGCCCTTGTACAATTATTCACGAATTCATCTCATGTCAATTCTGCCCACTGAAAATTTCATTAAAGGGTAATTTCAAATCTCAAATTCGCCCGTCGGGTGGAAAATGAAACATTCCACGTAAACAGTATTTAGACAGAATCAGTATGATTGATGTTTTGAGTTGTTCCGTTGTCAATGTTTTCCTCATATGACCATAATTGTGTGTTTGGAATAAAATACATGTTTCTTTTCCAAAGGATATGATAATAAGGGTAGGGGGATAGGGGCAGGGGGCAGGGGGTAGGGGGACAGGGGGTGGGGTGGTGTTTAGATGGTTAAGATGTTTTAAAAGAATACGTTTTGTAATTGATCGCCACATAAAAAACAAAAATATATAGAACACGCAACTTGTTCTCTTGAATGTTTGATATGAAAGAACATGTTAAAGAGCAGTTTGCACCGAGATGAAAGCTGTACAAAAACCCTAATCTTTTTCTTGACCACATCTTTTCATAAGATTAATCAACATTCTCGTGGTATTTGAAAGCGAAGATTTTATAAAGCATGAAGTGCTGAAAATTCCAATTTTATTGAGAGAAATACAGTGAATCCAGTCTTTTGTTTATGATTGCTCAAGCTAACATAGCTTTGCTAGATATTTGTTAGCTTAACCTCATAAAAAATGTAATGCAAGAAGAATTCTTACTTATTTCTTTAAAACAGGAACCTCGTTAATTAAACGTCATTATATCACACGATTGTTTCTGATTAACAATTTAGTAAAATCAATTTGCGGTGAGAATCAAAACAGGGGTATTGATCGGGTTCGTGGATCCATCAGAATTAAATGTTCCAAGATAAGGAAAAGATGTATATGAACTGTTGAGGTTTCTGTGTACGTCAGTCATACATCAATGAACGAATGATACTTACTACAGATCTAACAGCCTTTCTCCAGTATATCTACGTTAAGAACCTTGTAAGTAAATCGAAGTTACTCGCGTGTTCTGGAGTTCCATTCAGACACGAACATACACTATGTATATACTTTCTCAGCCGTTCTACATAGTCAATAAACGTCACACTTCCACCATTAAACGACTTTGTAAAGGTCGAGTGTAATTAATTCCATACTTACAGAATGCTACACTGCTTTAGCTCAGTAGCGCGAAAAGTTTTGGACTACATTTTTTTCGAAATAAATTCTACCCCATATTTTCTGAACATTATGTTTTTATCTGAAAGGGAACAATCGATTCATATTACGAATATTTGAAATTGTACAATAACCACGTGACGAACACCGGGAACCCTCGTTGGTCAAACTAATGATACTTCAATTGAAACGGTTGTTTGCGTTAACTGTACATAATCGAATGTCGTTATATCAAGGTTTGTTGTAAAAAAAAAGATATTAAATGGAGGGTTTACTGTATATACAAAATCTTCTTTATAAAGACGCAGAATGTGAAAAAATATTTTTGTCATTTTTCTAGGTTTTACTGTATATAAATTTTGGGCATTATACAGAGGTTTTACTGTTTACAAACAAATGGCGTTATATCAAGGTTTGGTTGTATGTAAACAAGGGACATTCTATCAAGGTTTGGTTGTATGTAAACAAGGGACATTATATAGAGTTTTACTGTATATAAACGAAGGACATAATATCGAGGTTTTACAGTATATAAACTAGGGACATTATATCGAGGTTTTACTGTTTATAAACGAGGACATTATATCGAGTTTTACTGTATTTAAACGAAGGACATAATATCGAGGTTTTACAGTATATAAACGAGGGATATCTTATCAAGGTTTTACTATATATAAACGAGGCACATTATATCGTGGTTATATACAAACGACAATGCATTTTTTATTGGATGTAGGAACGTTATATCGAAACATCTTAGTATATCATAAATATCTATTATAACGCGGTTAATCTACTTATGTTTACTATACATATCTATGTTAAAATTAATTTGATAAAGAATATGCCCAGTGCTAGAATTTACGAAACACCGTATTGTCTTAAAAGGAAGTGACAGAAGAAGAATACGTGTGAAAAAATCGCTATGAAAATTAAGGTTTTAAATACGAAATAACATGTTATTTCTTAACAAATATTTGAATTATTGCTACTTCCATGTTTTTGATAATTGAAAGTTAAGATTCTCTTGAAACAGAAAATATTAGGCCTCAAAAATATGTCGCCTTACCTCATTTTCATCTGCAGCACATCTAAAGTAAAGCTCCGAAACAATGGTTACAGACAGGAAAACAATAGGTTACAGGTAACAAAACAATGGGTTGCAGGTAGCTATCTTACAACTGTGGTGTTCTACACACCAACAGCCACGTGGTGAGGCTCGTGCTGTTAACAGTCAGTCAGTATTCCAAGTATGTAGAGTTACGCCAGCTCTTTGTAACACTGGTCCACGTAGGATTACAAAAGCACATTGGTTAGATCTCAAAACATAGCACATTTGGTATATAAAGCACACATTTCTGAATGTTACAACAACAATATACGTCCATGTAGATCTCTTGTGATCAATACAATTTTTATTAAACCACTTTCTCACCTGTTCAGGTAAACAGGTACTATTGATTACATAGGCAATTAATCAAAATTCTCGATAGACATAAACTGATTGTTTCCAAACAACGATTCTTTTAACGTTTTTCTGACAGCACTTTAGAATACGTTTGTCTTAATTTATTTCAAATCTGGCACCAAAAATATTTACTTATCCTGTTAGAAACACGTCACGGGAAAATCGTTATTCACCACTCAGTTACATAGAGTTAGACAGTTTTTAAAACGAATAGACACTGTGTAAAATGTCGACTTTTATCATGCGGACATCTCTACCAAGTTTTGTAAAAGTTTGCCCATACAAAAATGATCGGTACCATTCCAGAGAGCCGCGCGCTGGGGAAGCCCATACGTAGCGCCAACAAGTAGTTTAGCGGCAAAGCATGTCTACCGCCTTGTTATAGAGGGTATTGATCCAGGGCAAATAACACAGGATCTCTCTCGTCCAACAGGAACCAGTCAGCGATAATTGGCGCGCGGTCAACATCCGACCAAGATTCAAGTTTCTGATCCGTGAGTTGTACGGTCCGATGTCCGGACACAAAAGTTTTACATGTCTTTAATAAGGAATAATACGTATTTTATTCGACCATTTTGATTAAGTGTGACTTAACAGGCATAGTTGGCTTTGAGATTTATAGTGCCTGACAGTCGTTAAATATCGGAAAGTTGACTCCTGCAGTGTGAAGTTGCGTAATGACGTCATAGCCCATAACCCTTGTATATTATATACTAATATTTATCATAATCACATTGATTTGTAACTGAATTTCAGATCATATCTGCTTTTTATCTTTTATTGTCCTAATCCTTCAAATAACAGTACCTCACTTTTATCTGTAGTGTTAAATGTCTGCTCAAGCGAAGGAGACTGAAAGTTCTCGATTAAACTTCAGGCTGACTGACAATGTCGATAACAGTAAACACTGGTAAGATCGTGTCTAGGTTATGGCATTTCAGTGTGACAACACTAAAGATGTTTCCATGTAGTCAGTACAATGTGACAAAGTGGGATGTTGTAGAACAGTATCAAGATTCTAACATTTTAGTGTGTTGGCTATATAAAAGTGTCCCTGAAGTGACTTTGGTGTTGCGGGGTGTTGTGATGTGTGACAGTATCCATGTTTTGACATTTCAGAGGGATGACACTATAAAAATGTCCTTGTAGTCACTGTAGTATTGCATGGTGTTGTGCTACAATGTCTAGGTGATGACATTTCAGTAGACTGAAGCTATAAAAGTGTCCCTGTAGTCACTACAGAGTTGGAGGGCGTTGCCTTGCACTTCAGATGTGTCCATGTAGTCAGTATTATGTGATAGGGTGGCATGTTGTGCTACAGTGTCCAGGTAGAGACATTTCAGTGTGATAACGCTGTAAAAGCGACCGTAAGTGGCGCCATCATCCGTGGACATTGATGTCAAATCACCGTACATGTTACGAAGATAAAGGAATTTTTTGAGTTTACGATAAAATTGACAACGTAAAATTTACTTACGTCAACAATTAATTTGAACGAGTTTTGGCGATGGTCATTTTTCTGTGCATGCATGCTTGCAATGAGATTTCGAGCATGTATTAAATTAACATATGTCATCGTGGTACTTGGTTTTCAAATTTTATTCTGACTTTAGATTCAGTCGTACGGAACATGAGCTTCGAGGGGATATCAGAAAATCAACCCCCTCCCCTCGATCTAATCCCACGATCTACCGATCGGGTATCACTAACTTTTAAACTATATAGAACATGCGTGTGGAGCAGGAAGGAGACCATGTTGAAAATAATACAGTGCTGATCAAAACCTTAACCTTGGCTTGAACGGATTGTTTTCGCGTCCATGCAACAACCACGGTCATATGAGAGATAAAGTCTTAGAAGCTTTACGTTGTGTCAATGTGGGCACGGTCGCACGTAAAACATAACTAGTTAAAAAAAACGCTACGAAAATGGAGAAAAGAAACAAAATTAATATATGAAGATTAATTTTTCATTTAGATGTATCGTTTTGGCTGTTTTTTTTAAAAAACTAAAATATACAATGTGTTGTCAGGAAGTTACCTTCCTCCACTCGGGCACAGGTGTTAGAACCAAACCAAGATAAAACTTTAAACAAGAACCCAGACATTGGTCTGGCTTACTGTAAATAATGTGTAATTAGTTCACTACTAGTGGGGATGATCGAATCGATTGTTGCACCTGTGTGCTCCAGTGGCTCTTTGATAAGCAGCTTGCTTATTTCTGTAAAGGTCTGCTAAATTCAGGACCAACAGATCTCCATGGTTTAGTTATTGTTTCCGATATACAAACTCTGCCAGTAAAACCCAACAAATAAAAAAATTGATAATTAAACAATCAAACAAGTCGATAAAAAGGATTTGAAAACGGATAGATATGAAAGTATGCAAAATTCTTCAAGGCATTTCCAAATAAGATACAATTTATGATAGATATTCTATCCAAACCACAGGCTTACTTCTGTTCCAAGAGAAAAAAAATCAAACGTACAAACAAACAAACAAACAACCACGTAATTTCCAGGAAGTCGGGGCTACATCATATTACGTCTATAGCAATAATCCTCTATGATAAAAACATAAAGTACAGGCAAGCATCAAATAATATGTAACATTTAGCAGAACAATACCAAAACGTGAATCATTGCACAGAGTCTGTTTTTGGTTTTATAGAACCAAAAGGCATTTATCATGAGACCAAACGTCTATAAAAACTTTTAACGGCTTCTAGGTAACTTCACTCAGTTAAAGAAATTTGACGAAACCTTACACAACTAACTATTACAACCTAATGTCTTAGTCAGACACTTTGATTGTCTTTTAGCTAGTTGTAGACCAGAGAGTGCTGAAATACAGAAAGGTTATTTGTTACACAAAACATCTAAAAACCATACTGTATCTTTCTGGACCAATAATGAAAATGGAAGTGATATTGACGTCAGAATTGTTTTACTTGTGTTGTCATTCATCGGAGTCGTAAAGATGAATTCCACTGGTTTAATTATCAACAACAACAAAGCAAATAGCAACATGTCACCAGAATCTGCATTCGAAAACAAATTCGATGAAACCAGGACAAAATATTAACAAAAGAAAGATTTACACGGAGACTATTGAAAACAAATTCAAGTAAAATAAGACCAGGTGTTCCGGAATAGTAAACGTCTTCTGCTTCATCGACGACTCCCGTCATGCAAATCTTATTCAGGTATACAAAGTCAAGTTCTTAAACGAGAGCAATCTAAACAGCAATGGCAACATCAGACATACTGACGAGCATCAAGCATGTCCGACTTCAGAACACCATTAATATGTGTCATATATGGAATCGTCAATTTTTTTTAATATATATGGTCTTGAGGTTTTGTTAAATGCCGTATTATGGGTGTATGTATCGGGAATTTATGCAACTTGTGAATCTCGTTTATTTGCAGGAGTGTCAAATCAAAGGAGATACATTTTTAATAAATTAAATACGCCGTTGACGTTAGATCACAAATATCGAATTTTTGAACAAAGTGTAAGATATTTTAAAAAGGTTGCAGTCTATTTAATGCTTTAAGGATACGTTTTGTATGGGGTAATGTTAACCAAGGGCCATAACTCTCTTTAATTGTGCATTGATGTTTGAATAGCGTTAAAGTTTCATTATAATTGTCCATGCGTTTGATTCAGACAAACTATCCCTCCACAGACAAACCGACATGTCCGATTCCCACCAGACCCTGCACAGGATCCGTTGTATGGACGAAAGGTGTACTTGATCGGATAAAAGCGACGACTATGTCGTTGAACATGATACCAGCATTAGACGACTGTCAACTGTAAAGTGCTTCGATAAGGTGTGCAAGGTTGATTAACTCTTCAGTAACGTTTATACACGAATAATAAATTTAAATATAATCGAAAATTATTGTATTGTAAACAATAGCTGCTTGTGTTATGTTTCAATAAGACGTTCTCGACTGAATTACTCGAAAGGTTTTTGGTAACCTGACGACATCGCATATATGATATTTACTTTGAAACATAATTATATTTTTAGCACTGTTAGTAATACAACAGCGCTAATATTGCATGTAATTGATAAATGTTTTCGGATGGTTACACAGTTGTTCACGATAACGTTCATCTTTATGTGGTGTTGTTATGAGGCGTCCATGGTTGGCGATTCTGGGCCAGGACTGTACAATGGCGGTCCTGGTAACTATAATCCTCTGTGTCACGCAATCGACCATCTAGGGAAACACACGTGGCCATATTAATTCATGATATAATTCGTCTATTAGGGATATAAAATTATACTGTTTGCATGTCCATTACACGCTAATAAACAGGGAGAAGTTATTGATTGACAAAGGCTTAATGACCGTGCAACATTTACGAGGATAGAGGGAGAGAGAGGGGAGGAGGGGTGGGGTTGGGAATTTATAGCAAATATGAGGTCAGTCTGTTGAAAGAGAAGAGAGAGCAGGGATATCGGAAAGGAGGTTAGAATGAGGAGTGGGGATAGAGGGGGACAGAGAGAGAGAGAGAGGGGGGGGAGATTGGAGAGGGCAGGGAGAGGGGGTCATGGGAGGGGTTGACTGATGAGGACAGAGAGAGGGGGTCCTGGGAGGGTTTGACTGAGAAGGACAGAGAGAGGGGGTCCTGGGAGGGGTTGACTGATGAGGACAGAGAGAGGGGGTCCTGGGAGGGTTTGACTGAGAAGGACAGAGAGAGGGGGTCCTGGGAGGGGTTGACTGATGAGGACAGAGCGAGGGGTCCTGGGAGGGGTTGACTGAGAAGGACAGAGAGAGGGTCCTGGGAGGAGTTGACTGAGAAGGACAGAGAGAGGGTCCTGGGAGGAGTTGACTGAGAAGGACAGAGAGAGGGGGTCCTGCGAGGGGTTGACTGATGAGGACAGAAATAGGGAGTCCTGCGAGGGGTTAACTGAGAAGGACAGAGAGAAGGGGATCGTGGGAGGGGTTGACTGAGAAGGACAGAAGTAGGGGGTCCTGGGAGGGGTGGACTGAGCAGGACAGAGAGAGGGGGTCGTGGGAGGGGTTGACTAAGAAGGACAGAGAGAGGGTCCTGGGAGGAGTTGACTGAGAAAGACAGAGAGAGGGGGTCCTGCGAGGATTTGACTGATGAGGACAGAGAGAGGGGGTCCTGGGAGGAGTTGACTGAGAAAGACAGAGAGAGGGGGTCCTGCGAGGATTTGACTGATGAGGACAGAGAGAGGGGGTCCTGGGAGGGGTTGATAGAGAAGGACAGAGAGAGGGGGTCTTGGGAGGAGTTGACTGAGAAGGACAGAGAGAGGGGGTCCCGGGAGGAGTTGACTGAGAAAGACAGAGAGAGGGGGTCCTGCGAGGGGTTGACTGATGAGGACAGAAAGAGGGGGTCCTGGGAGGGGTGGACTGAGAAGTACAGAGAGAGGGGGTCGTGGGAGGGGTTGACTGAGAAGGACAGACATAGGGGGTCCTGGGAGGGGTGGACTGAGAAGGACAGAGAGAGGGGGTCGTGGGAGGGGTTGACTAAGAAGGACAGAGAGAGGGGGTCGTGGGAGGGGTTGATTAAGAAGGATAGAAAGATGGGTCCTGGGAGAGGTTGACTGACGTGGACAGAAAGAGGTGGTCCTGGGAGGGGTTGACTGAGAAGGACAGAGAGAGGGGTCCTGGGAGGGGTTGACTGATGAGGACAGAGAGAGGGAGTCCTGGGAGGGGTTGACTGATGAGGACAGAGAGAGGGGGTCCTGGGAGGGGTTGACTGAGAAGGACAGAGAGAGGGGTCCTGGGAGGGGTTGACGGAGGAGGACAGAAAGAGGGGGTCCTGCGAGAGGTTGACTGAGAAGGACAGAGAGAGGGGGTCATGGGAGGAGTTGACTGAGAAAGACAGAGAGAGGGGGTCCTGGGAGGGATTGACTGATGTGGACAGAGAGAAGGGGTCTTGGGAGGAGTTGACCGAGAAGGACAGAAAGAGGGAGTATGGAGGAAAGAGTTGTTTAGGAGGACAGGTGGATAGAGGGAGTGATGAGAATGGGAAATTTTTTGTGTCTACCTCTTGTCATCTGGGGAAGATGGACTTGAGAATAAGTTTTTATATGACATGATATATATTCGGAATGAGGAATTATAGTTCGTGTTTGGGGGACGGCAGATAATTGATCTTCTGTATTATATAGCGTGAACTGCGATGTTTTTGAAATATATTCAAATGTATTTAAACTGAGAAAAAGATCATTTCGAAAAAAGGATAAAATAAGATATATTGAATATGTAGTGACATTCAAAACTTTAATTTCGATAACCCGGAAAACAGACAGGTTCGATAGCGATACACAACTTTTTGAAACACATTTGAATTAATTTTCTTTCCACTTTTACTTCTTTTTGTTTTAAAGTTTTAAATATAAATAATTGTTTTGATGTCATTTTAATTTTCATTCTCAAAAACACATATAAACATATCCATGTATTTTAAGTTTTGAAATTTGTGATTTTTCCCACGGCCGGGGATTTTTCTGGATCTTGTGAGGATCCACAGGGGGTCTATTTAGTTTCTGACGATCGTTTCGAGAGAAGGACACATAATTCGATTGTTGTAGTGAAGGGGCATTGCATAATCGGAAATCATTTCAAGTCCTGGAAGATCCCGATGGAAATTTAACATGACTTGATGAAATCCATCCAATTTAGCTTCCTCGATCGTCTGGGAATGTCTTGTTTTCTGTCTCTCAACATCGGCTTTCTGGTATAATGAAGGATCGATCCTATGTAAGGCAGTAGACTAGGCAGCTTATTGCAGTGGGACATCATATCCCAGAACTCGTTTTATTCGAACACTTCTCATATTTCGAACCGTGTCTTTTTTCAAATCGTATTCTTTGTTCGGATTACTGGAATGCTTCTTCATGGAATACTTCTCCGTGTATCTCGAACTCATTGAAAGTTGGTCTTAATATTTAGCATATCTTATTCTGTTGTTTGTTGTTATTCTTTGTTCGGCCAAAACAACCCACATTTCTGGTTTATATCTTTCAGTTGATTGAAAATCGTTCAAATTCGATTCAAGAAAGGTTCGGGAAAGCTCGGAAGTGACGTAGCGAACATTTCATCAGAGCCAGACGGGCGTGGCCACAATGGCATATATGTCACGTGACATGAACGACCATAGCAGAATCGAAACCCTCCGCTCGGAATAAAAAAACGACACTGGAGCACAAATTCGTGGTTCCGGTGTGGAAATACAGCATGACAATTAACTTCTTTACTTTTTCATTTGGTGTTAAATGAAACAATTAAATTTGTAGTTCGGACAATTTCAAGAGAGCGGACTTCGCGTGACAGCCAGGGTTGGATGACACCTGTCAAGTTACTTGTACATTGCACTTGCGTTACCTTTAGATAAGTACAGTAGTGTAAACGACCTCGATTCTTTTGAGTCACGCTATATTGTCATTGATGAAATTTTGTTACAATGATACCTCAGGGATTTGGCAAAGATCCATATCATCTCCCTCTACTTATGTTATGGATACAAATAGTCGGGTTTGAGAATCATGCCAAGTCCATTTGAATAATGCAAGATTTTACAACCATATCAGCGCGAACCGCGTTCATCCTCTGTCTGTCTGTCGGTCTGTCTCTCCCCCACCACTTCCCCTCTCCCCCCTCTCTCTGGTTTGAATCCTTTGCAATAGGGACAAACTTGACATTTCCATTTTTATATAATGAAGTTCAAGTTATCATGCTTTTTAACAAGATAATCTCTGTGACAACATCGTTGTAATTCAGGTGACTGTTAAGGCTTTTAGGCCTATTGTGATATTTGAACATGGTGGCAAACGATTTTCAAAACGGGTATGATTTCCGCTGTGGTGAATATTTAACTCCATATAGTGTATCTATCTTATGGATGAGGGAAATTGTCTGATGGGTTTGGCTTTTCAGCAAATACCAAAGGGCAAATGCTAACAGCTTAAATATGCATGACGGAATGTCAACACAAAATATGCTTGTAATTCTGCAGAGACATATCGGTAGTAATCGAGAGAAAAAAATCGAAAATAAAATTATATCCGGTGTATGTCGTAACTCTGTTCCATGTTGGCTAGATTGCATCCGGTTAAAGAAATTCAAGTTGTCACATTTTGCACATGCGGTGTATTTTGAAAGGAGAAGAGAAGTTCATGTTTTTAAAATGAGGACGTTATTGTCCGGTTTCTACAGGAGAGTCGCTATATATTGACTTTTTATTAAAGCAGGCAAGCTACTTCCTGTTGTACTTAGCGGGAGTAACGATAACAACTTCCTGTTCAATCAGGGGGCATCTCGGTAATCTAATTTATGTTAAAAAAAAGAGTGTCACCATCAGTTTATCTTGTGTTTTCAGGCAAATGTTTTATAAGAACATATATCTGAATTAATCTCTTAGGGAAAGTCTCGGTAGCTATAATATCCTTTTAGATTCATAAGTAATTTTGAATGATATCATTATGAAGAAAAATGCCTTTCAATCTATATGAATAACTATTTTCATAGAAATACTCTGCAATGAGAATGTCTAACGGACTCGTTCTTGTACACAGTAAGCACATACACGCATAAACATTAAACAGACAGACTGTGTTTTTTCCTGTACATAAGGGAGTGTTTGGGTACTAAAACTTACAAATGATGTGTTCTTTTTTCAACAAATGGATGTTTGAGCAAAACTTTGCGTCTGACATAAACATCTACGATGTTAAGAGACCTGGTATTAGTTGAAGAAATACAGACAGAAAATACGAAAACAACAAATCGTAGTATTGGACGATTTTCTCCGCTGACAATCTCCTTCTTCAATCAAAATGGATATCTCGAAAGTAAATCGTTATTACAAGGGATGTCTCGGCAGTCAAATAGGTCTAATCGCTATACCTCTTTTTATTGGGTAATGTTTCGGCAGTTAATACGTCTGGTGAATACTCCTATCTATAAGGGATATCTTTGCAGAAAATGCTTCTGACGGTTGTTCGTAAACATTCGAATATCTACAATAATATTTGTCTGATGACGTTGTATTTCTCGTTCCGGTAAACATTAGTTAAAAGATCCTGCTGTTTATTCGGAAAACTTCAGGTAAAACACATTTGAGGATTTCCGAATGTTTCCTATCTATAACCACGCGGTCTTTTCCCTGTCGCTCGCAATCACTCCTGTCCATATACTTTGTGTGGAGTATCCAATGGGTTCGATCACTTACTGTTTACATGGGGATGTTTCGAGAGGAAAAGTTTGGCAGATCCTCTATCTGTCACTGGAACTTCACGATTCTGACAATTGCCCCATATGTTAAATGAAGTATCTACTGTTAAGAGGGCTTCTCTCGGTAGGCAAATACGTTCGTCATATCTTCCTCTTGTCATAGGGGACCTCTTGGCAGTGTTTTCGCTCTTGTTCGTTCGTTGTATGAACCGACGCAATTCTCCCTATTAACATGCAAATGTCTCGGCATATGAGAACACGTGATTTATTGGGTACTTTCATCAATCTTTATTGCTATTATCACTATCAGGTTCGAGGTTTATATAACTGGTTCTCCATATAAAACATTGATCGTCTTTCCCTGTCTATCAGTTCTAATTTTTGTAATCAAATACCAATATATGTGCAACACATTTTCCTTTGTATCTGAGCATTGATGACGTATTGTACTAGCTAAAAATAAAACGAGTTCTAATCAAGAAATATGCCTATAGATTAAATTACATGTACCAATCAGATACTAAATAAAACCTGGGATTATTGTTGTCATGATAAAGTTGTTGTTTACCATGGTAACACGGTTCACGAGGTGTTTCGTGGCTCTTCTCTGTTTATACATCCACTTCAGCGACGTTTCCACAGAGGCGAAACAATCATGCAAATCAAGCGTTGTGTTGATCTAAGCAGACATGTGATAACTTCATTAAAGAGGAGCTTGGAATTGTTCCCGTCTGTGTTGCCGAGGCGTTTTGATAGTGTCTACTTAGGCTAGGGTAATTTCATCAATCAGAGTTATTTATCACTTGTTTTTAATGAAGACGGCGACCTCAGCGTCCGTTAGATAGTATATGACCGATGACCCTTGCCTTCACGACCTTGTCACCGTAACTGCACACAAGAAAGAGGCGTGGTATAAATTCAGCTATAATATCTCAGCTCTCCTGGCTTGCAGTAAGACATATCGAAGTAAATTTTTAATATGTTTTCAATTAACATTTTTGTCACTCTCACTTTAAACGCGTTTTTTAAAAGATAATTGCTCCTCTTATACAATTGTATTTCCCTGATTGATTAGTAAAAAAATCACATCTCGTTCTGTCTGTCCGTCCGTCTGTCTCTCTTTCTGCGCTTGTTTTTTTTAATCTAAATTATGTTAGTTGTTTTGAGAACATAAGAGATTTAGATAAATATACATTGATGTTTTGCAATCGGTATCAGCAGTAGCCAAAATGCCCGGGATTTTTTCACTCAAAGTTTTGAAACATTTTGTTTATCAAATATGTTCATATTGTAGATTTGACACATTATTGTAGAATTTCCACAACAACTATTTGTGAATCTCTTAGAAATAAAAATTCAATTTGATTGATATCCATGTCGAAAAGCGTTTTCATTATAGCGCCCCATTGTACGTGCAAACGTGGTCTATCCGTGTCTGTATAAATTCCTTCCTTCCTTGCAATATACACCCACCAAGACGTGACAAATTGATTAGACATCAATAAAATCCGAATATGAATAATTAGATATATGTTTTTTTCCTAAATAATCAATGTTCTTTATTCTAACAGCTAGCGATCTTGATGAAATGTTTTCGGTTGTCATGGATGCATTTGGTGCGAGACCATTATTGGTTCGTCCATAAAAGCACGACGTTCCCATAAAAGGCAAACATTTAAGTGAATGAGATTCGGAAATGATAAATCGTGGTTATATAAACCCTTTTCGACGGACATTAGGTTGCGGATACACTCACAATTACGGACGCTATCGGAAATTTGGCGAGATGATGGGGGCAGTCTCGAAGTCGTTAAGATAAGGCACTGTCGATATGGTTTCTTTCTGGTCTCTTTATTGATTTCGTTTTTTTTGTTAAAGTTGCATCTGCAATATAAGCAGGCGTAACCATGCACACATTTAACCAGTAATCAAACTGATACGCGGAATTCAGAGAGACGTCTCCGCTTTGGTATATCCCCAGAGTGTTATTACGGAATATTAATGCGTACGCAAGACGGAATGACATTTCGTATGGCCATAACATAGATACCTTTTGTTTGATTGGCCCAGAGTTACAATTGTAAATTAAATATCCCCTTTTGAAGATTAAACTGGAATATACATTTCGTATCTAAAACGAGTTTGATGTTCTCGTTTATTGTGTAGACTAGTCTGACTTGGAGATATTCGAAAAAAAAAACCAATCGATGTCGCTACAGTAAAATTTTGCGTAGCTCATAAAGGCGAATTGGCGATCATCCAATCGTTCCGTATTTTTAATCTTTGAAATCCTTATTTTTACAACACCAACGCCGTTCGAATAAGGATGTTCCGCCGTGTACGGCTCAATCTGAAACAGTACCGCCTTCACTGGTGCCTTGTGATAAATTGATTTTAAAATCTACACACTTAAACAGCCGTATAGAAGTATAAAAATGTATCAAAGTTGCACTCAAATTGATATCAGTTTTACATGTTTGCATCCGAAATCATTTACTGAATTCCAACTTTTAAAGGAATGGTGTTCAAAATATATGCGAAATCTTCACCCACACATTTTACGAAATATATATATATGATTCGTCTTGGTTAACTTATCATATATGTACCGTAGCCACTGCGGAATACGGAAAATATCAACCCATCGTTTTAATAGTACCTTTAAAATCCTACTGACAAACTCATCACACAGGATTTCAAAAGATGAGGATTGACGAAGTTTATTGTGAAGTTTTACGGTCGTCATAGTGATCTCACAGCTAATGTTTCATTTGTTTGTGCGATATGACTGGGCGTGTTTGATGCTCGTCAGTTTGCCTGCTGATTCGATTGTTGTATACCTTGTTCTCATCTGAGATAGTGATATCACTTGGATTGACCAAGAGTTACATGGCAGGCGTCGTTGATGAAGCAGAAGACGCTTACTCTCCCAGAACACTTGATTTTATTCTCCTTTTGCTTTTTCAGGGGTCACAATGTGAATGTTGTTTTCGTTCATATTTTCACATAGCTTTATTGAATACGAGTTTACAAGAAATTATGACTATGTTCACGTGTTGGTACTTTCTAATTGTTTGAATATTGCGATATTTCCAATGAGTATTTCTTAATCAATATGTCTCACGAAGTTGCATCCTAAAATTACGGACCATTTTGCATTGTTGCGGAAGTGCTCATTGGCAAGGCATATTTCTTCAATTTCTCTATATAACATTCGACGGACCTCCCGCAAGAATTTCAATCATGTAGCCACCACCTGTTTCATACTTAAAACAAAGAAACCCCGTCTTTAAATGTTTGTTTTTTTCACAGGCGATAATCTAAGCCAAATGACCAACTTTCGGTTATAGAATGCCACATGTTCTCGGATCTTAACAGGGATTGAAACAAATTGTTAAGACAGAAGATATTTAACACTCATTAAAATGAGAAATTGGATTTAATGGTCTAAGACTCGTATTTCCTTTATTTCAAAGTGATGAATTGAAGTATTTAATGAACTGCGAACTTCTTATTACATGGACTAATTTCTTGGGAAAACTGTCTGAAATGATTGGACACAAGCTCCTATGCACGCGCGGCGTTGATCTGGTCAACCTTATGTATAAATGAAAAGGACATTTCGGAAATTCCACTGAATCAAGATGGAATAGTAATTGAAATTGACACCGATAGTTGGGAATCGAAACGCGGATGAGAAATTCTGGTAGCCGCCGTTTCGGAGCTTGTTGAACACATAAATTGTTAAAGCTTATAACAGCAACATTATTATCATCATCATTACTTTATCATAATTTTATGACCATTATAAAAAGGAGAAAATGGGCTTAATAATTAATTTATTAGTTTATAATAAACAAAATATCATTTGTGGTTTTATATAAGAATGTCACGTGGAAGTATTTATTCATCCCGTTTGAGATAGATATCTTTAAATAATTACACTATTCTGGTCGTCAGAGTTATACTTAGATTTTGTATAATGTTTTAGAACAGATAAAGAAAAGGTAACACAATTTCTTTTTCAATCTGTATTTGTGAGTAAATTCTATTTTCTTTATCATTTTTGTATGTCTCCATTGTAAAATTTAAAAATATGTACCGAGTTTTGTGTATTTCGTTTGGAATTTGAAGTGAATGTATTATTGTGCTTATCAGATAATTGAATGACTTTAACTTCCACGTTGGCCAACCGATAGGCATATCTATAATATACTGATCAAGTCACGGTTAAAACTATGCGAACCTACAGCCAATCGCATCTCCGCTAGGTGTTATCACACCTGTTCTCAGCGTAATTTATGTAATGGACGTGAAACTTATAACAAAGTATTTATATGGGATTTTGATAGTTATAGACAAGTCTACTGTTAAATCAAAGGGTTCCTAGTTGTACCTTGCATTTTGTCAATTTATGCTTATAGAAGAAAAAACAGATACGTGAACTTTCCTTCGTTGGAAAGAGGCATCGCCATCTGAAATATCTACATTATGTCTAAAACTGTTTCAAATAATTCTTCAAAATATCCTACAAATTTCGAATTATGATACACGGTTTCTGATGAAATGTACTAAATCCTAGATTTGCACGTGACTGATGCCTTATATACAAGACATTTTCGACTCATGTGAATCCAAGGACACGCGCTGTTCGCCACGTTCGGTAATAATGACTGTCTTCAGTTCACACCGACGTATGTCTGGAAAACGAATAACGTCTATTCTGTAACAGCTAATAACCCTGTCACTTCACAACCTCGAAATGTATTGGTGTTACAGAGTAAATCTACCTCCTGAGAAATATACATGCAGTCCGGGGTTGTAGCACGCAATCTCTTCCCTTCACTTATTTTTTACGATGCTGACTTAACAATTCTACATGGCATCTTCAACACATTTTGTTGTTGTGCTCCTTGTTGAATTACTAGTCCCTCAACATTTTTTTTAAATCTGACAAAGTTAAGGGTGTATTTTGCCTTTTGTGAAATGTAGTTTTCCCAAAAAAGAGTTCCACAAAGTTAATACGGAGACAAAATATCTACAGTTGAGTGCTTGGTGAAAGTCATCTCGCACAAAACATCTGCTTAAGCCGACTTGGCAGTTACAATGAAAGTCTCTTCGTCATTTTTTTTCATTGTTTCTCTGATTCTAGTAGTTCAGTATAACTTAATATGACAAATTAGCTAGAATGATAATAAACTTCATAGAGAAACAAAACATATCTCGCTTAATAGTTTAAAGGAATACAACCCCGACAAACCAGATATAGTTAAAGTATGAAAGACGTATATAGCCTTAAGAGAAACTACAAATCGATGGGAAAATTTCTTTCTGGCTATCGCTCCAATAAAATATCTATTGAAAGGAAAACTAAAAAGTTATTAAACATGTAAATCCGAAGGGAAATAACTCCATAAAATGGGAAGGGAGGTAATTCTAACATACTTTTGGTGTTTGATGTGGAACGTAGTATATAGCCTTAATAAACTCACTTATCAGAAGATTTCATTTGAAAGGAAAGACTGATTTATTGAAATTATGGGAAAAAAATCATGCTTGCACAACCAAAATTCAATTACTTCCTGGGTATGAAAGCTACTTTGTCAAATGATCATGTTAAAACTAATGGGGATATTTTCACATCGTTATTTTAAAAAACGCGATTGAATATAATATGGTATCTCTCCATCTCCTTTCTTCTTTTTTTGTTTATTGCACATAATTTCGTGTAGTACTAAATTCGTGACCAAAGAAGATTTATTTTCACCAAAGGTTGCCTCGTAATAAATGACAACTCAACTATTACTTCAAAAGCTTATGAAACAAAAACAAAAAATCCCCAGACGCCGAAATAAATCGAAACTGATAACTAGAGTTCAAAAGCGCTTCATACCCTGTAGACCCGACAGTGGACAGGGCTGTGATGTAGTTTATCTTTAAAAGGATATGTCAGCACATTTCTTTCAAAAAAAATCTTTCATCAGTTTTCAGATGCTGTAGTCGCTTCTATTTGTGTTTTCTCTTATCAGAGATCTGTCTAAATAAGTGTCAATCCTAAACGCCAGCTTGGAGGGAGCTTGAACGCTACAGTCATTCCCCAAATGTGTATACATCAAAGCGTTGTAAAGAACACTACAAACTTAATGTACCAGAATGTTTGGAAGACGCACATTTGTAAAGAAACGTCCCAAGCATCAGTCTAAACTTGATTTATAGTCACATAGATGCTTGAAACTCTGCTCTTGATGTGAAGCTTTCACAAAATAAAGTCTTCTGACTCTCCACGAGGTGTTGGGAAAATGCCGACTACGTTTGTCAATGGATTGAATGTACAATAATTGAATTGTCTTGTTAATGAAACCTTCTTATTTATTGTTTAGTGTGCAACGTGTCGATTTGTGGATATTTACATAAAACAAATTTTCAGCATATTTTATATGTAGTTAATAAATAGTCAGCATATTTATACTACGTCACCGGTTTTGGACAAAATATGAGGACTACGTCATAAGAAATTATTACTTCAATATTTGACGAGAATTGAAAAAAAAATACATTGGTCCTTTTTGATAGACCAATCTTGTGTTACAGTCTCAGTTCGAGAAAGAAATTTCTTGGGTCGAATCTTCAATCATTCAGAGTTTTTTTAGAGACACGGTACTGTCTGTGTCGTGAAAATCGTTGCTAGTTTTGTGTTGACTCTTTCCCCGCAAAAATACGTTACTTCAATATTACTTTGATAGGTGTACCTTCTGAATAAATCTTACTGTATTTCAGTATCAAAAGTAACCAATATTATTTATTTATTTATCTAGTGGATCAACTATCCCAATACCACATCTCAGTAATGGAAACATAAGTTCTGCTTAATTTTCAAATTGACTATCTTACCTTAATGATGGTCCCTTTGGTGGCCTTAGAATTTCCAATTTTAGGCTATTTATTTCCGGTTCCGGCGTGTCCTTCTAAACGTTAACTGCCGTGAACTGCATTTCTTGTACGAAGCCGTGGTTTATTTCAAACAAATATGGAATCGGAGTACTGCAAAACAGATTCCTCTGAATTATGTCAATTAAAAAACATTCCAAAGCGTATGAATGTCACAGACATCATAAATCACACTGATCACATGGCGTGAGAGGTCATAGGCAAACTCTCGTCAAATAAGAAAACACGAGAACTTAACGAGCTCATAAATATCTATTTTCTTCGTCCCATGTACATTCACAATGTTTCTCCACTGATAGAAAGTCTGAAATATTCACCATGTAAATCAATGTGCTGTATTTCTGACAGTTTGTCAATATTCCTATCACGTTGCACAAGAAAACAATAAAATCACAGAATAAACACCACAATTTTATCAACAGCAAACGACGACTCGAGAAAAGCAATAAATACAATCGGGCTTCAAACGCGCCTAAAATACTCAGCACTCTTCTGCACCGAAAGGTAAAAAAGTTTATTGATTGTCAAAACTATCTTTTAAAACCACCATTAGTTAGAAAACATGAGACGCGACGCCACTATTACAGTGGTGAGATAATAGACCCCACATCATAAAAGAATACTTGTGTTAGTTAAATTTTGAAAGCCATTGGCTACCTGATACTTACAAGCGGAGCGCGTGCTAAGCACGTGCTATCTATCTAATTATCGTTATTGGTGCCTATGCTTGTATTATGCCAAATCTTTACGTTAAGCCGAGCTTCACACACTTTATACTGAAAAATCGATAGATATTTATCTCTCTTTGTTCGACTCATAAATATCAGACTGCAGTTTTGTAGAATAAACATAAAAACCGATCAACAAGTTGGGTTGAATCGCGTGAAACTTTCTATTAGGTGTGGAAGTAGTTTGAAATGTGACATAAATGAAAGAAAATGATGATTGCGAACAAGATATAGGAGAAGGTTAGGTGTCAATACTAGATAATAGGAAAGTGATTGGTAAAAGGGAAATTATAGGTCGTATGATGGAAACGAAATATAAACAAAAGAAATTTATTTATTGCACAATATTTGACGTGTCTTAATGTGGGAGGAAACCGGAGTACCCGGGGAAAACCCACGTAGTCAGACAGGTAACAACATACCTTTTCACGTCCGCGCCGGAAATCGAACGCCGGATGTCTAAGTGAAAGGCGAGTGTGTTGAAACTGCACCACACAACCACCAATCACGATATAGGCAGGTCGGCTGAGAGCAAAGATATGGAGAGTAAGTTAAAATTAGAGAAAGGAATATTGGCTAAGGATTAGAAATAGGAGCTTAGGTAAATGACTATCTATAGGCGTGTAGGCTGAAAAGTATAAATAGGCGTGCAACTTGAGGATTAGATATAGGAGTAAATTGATGACTTGATGTAGGAATGTTGGTTGAGGACTGTAAAACAGTTCAGATTACGGACTAGATATATGCGTGTAAACTGAGGGCTAGATATAGGGATGTGAGTTGAGGACAGGACGTAGGATTGTACGCTGTGGACTAGATACTGTAGGAATGTTGTCTAAGGATTAGATATAAGTATTTAGATTAATGGAGATATACAGGCATAGAAAGTAGGAATTAAGTGAGAGATATCAAATGACTATATACAAGGATGTTCATGTACGTTGATGGTTAGATATAGGAATGTAGATTGAGGACAAGGTAAAGGGATATAGGTTGAAGACTACATAAAGGTATGCGCGTTAAGAAAGATAGAGGAGTGTATTTTGAGGACTAGATATAGACGTGTAGGTTGACAACAAGATGTAGTTGTGAAGGTTGAGAACTACTTACAGGGATTTAGGTTAGGAAAATTAATATAGGATTGAAGTTCATGGACTATAAACAGGAGTGAAGATTGAGAACTAGATATAGGCGAGAAGATTAGGGGCTAGATTTAGGCGTTTAGGTAGATTACTGGATAAAGTGACGTAGGTTTAGGAACGGATGTAGGAATGTAGTTCATGGACTACAAATAGGCGTGTAGGTTGAGAACTTGATATACACTTGTAGATTGAGGACTAGATATAGGCTTGTAGGTTGAGGACTAGATATAGGCTTGTAGGCTGAAGACTAGATATAGGCTTGTAGGTTGAGTACTAGATATAGGTATAGGAGTGAATAGTTAAAGAGTATGATATGAAATGCTACTTAACCGGACGGAGAACACAGACTTTGCTATTCGGAGACTCCAACGTAAAATGTGGCGCACTTCTCTCCTCTTTCATTCAATTCTGTACGTTTTCGTCTTGTTCCGCCCATTGATGGATATAACTGTGATATATACTTGAACAGTTCTGTGTCCATTGAGTTGGTGTCATTAATTGTAATTTTTGTTACACGCGGATTTGACTGTGTAGACTCGCACTTTTCACTTGATAGTCAAATCAGCTCTCCCCGAATCTGATATGGGAACTAATTTAATGCTTGTAAGGACAGGCAGACAAAATGTAATTTGACAATATGATAACGAGCGAGACAGTCTGTTGGGAGCATGTAAATAAAGGTCATTAGTTTATATCGACCGGAATTAGTGCCGAAAACCCCTTCTCATTTCATCCAGCCATTTATTCACTGTGCACTATTTGATATACACAATCAGATCACAATATTGACCGAACTTCTGGAAAAGTAATTTCCTTCCGAGACGACGTGTTTTAGAGCAGAGGCTATCGAAATCCAGACTGTTTGTTCAAAGCAATGTCTACAAAAGTTTACAGAGGTCCCTGGTAACTCCGAACAATTGACAATGAATAATACCCATGATTCGTGCCGAAAGATAGCACCCGAATTAATGTCAACCTCGTTACCATGAGGTCGACAGCCCAGAACATCAGTGATCGAGGATGGTCCGTCACGAGCGCCATCTGTCGGAGACAAACACGAATTAAGGTCCGGAGGGCTGTAGACTCTTTAATCAATCACGCGTAGCTCTCAGCCAGTAAACTAAGTCTCAACATTGCTTTCACTAAGGTCAAACTTGACAATTTAATTTCCGATACACAACTCCCGGTGAAATTCGGAAGCCATCCATGGGCAATGAAACAGGAACGGGCTTCCCGAACCGGATGTTTTGTCAGTAGATGGCGTCTGGGCACGTTTTATCAACCGACCGATTTTCCATAGCTACGCTTATACTGAGATAGTGAATCTAACATGTATCGGACTAATGTTTTAAAAGGCTAAATTCATAACAGACGTATTTTTTTCCTGGAGAGATCTACACCGGCAAAAATGTTCAATTAGACAAAATGAATAAAACTTGAATAAATCTTGAGAGCGCGACGTCGGTTAAACTGTTCAATAAAGAAAAAACGGTTAAATCTTGCTGATCAGGCAAATACCAGAGTTACATTCGGAAGCTGAACACAAGATATATATAGAAAATACTGTCGCCAAGTATAACAAGTATTGCAAGGTACATAGTTTTTGCGGTGGCTGATATGTGCCATTTCGTTATTTCGTCTTTTTGCCGCGAAAAGATGATAATCAACTAACCTTAATTCACGTTATAATCGTTTTTGGCCCTGAAAAGACAATATTTAAGGTTTGTTAATTCTCGTCTTTTCGGGAAGAAAACATGAAAAGACGGAAAGACGAGATTTTAATAACCGAAAATACGTAAAATAAGGTCACTAGATAGTTTAGTTAGTTTAAACATATTTTATTGCCAAAATTAATTTGAACAAGGGAATTGGGCACAAGTTATTACAACTTATTAGAGCTACATCATACATTTTCAAATACATGCTTATAAAATTATAGGCTTAAACATAAATTATACATATTAAGCATTCACACGCAGACACATACATGTATAAGAATCTTTTAAAATCTTTTGCTGGATTTAATGAAATTTTGCACATGTCTAAAGACAAAATAGTTTAGGTCCTCAGAAAGATCAATACTACCAAACAAAAGAAGCTCTAAATTCAAATCTACGTCTAATTCAGCCAGATTATGAAACAAAGTGCGTCTTTCATTTCTGAAAGTTTGACACTCAAAGAAGAAGTGAAAGGCATTCTCACAAGGATGTCCACAGGAGCAAACTGGATTTTCGATAAGATTTACTCGATATTTAAGGAACTACAACTGTGTCTAAGTTTAGTGTTTATTACGTTTAACTTCCGTTCACCATAACTAAAATAGATAGGTGGGGATTGTTGTGAATTTAAAGTAAATGAGGTTTTAAACAAATTTATGGAAGGCAGTGACCGTACAGAGAAATCTAACAAGTTCCAGCTACGAAGCGCAGAAGGTATAAAAGAGAGGTTTGTAAGAGAAAGCCCAAATAGAGGAACTCTACAATCATTGTTATTTCTAAGATTGTATCGGTTATTATCTGCAACAATAGGTGGCAAGAGATCGTTTAAATAATCTGGAGTTTGTTATTCATTTTCTTCCTTTACAACGATTCGAAAGCGTATCTAAACCAGTTTCACTAGTTAGCCTGCATTTATCTCATCCTTTCCCTTGTGATTTGTCGACTATTCGTCTTTGAGAGGGTTTGTTATTTGTCGTCTTTTCGCGGCGAAAATACTAAATAACGACACGGCACAAATCAGCCACCGTAAAGTTTCAATTTACAGGTGTAAAACAAAAATAAGAAAATCGTTCTTTCTACAGCGAGAGCTATATTAACCACCATTTTTCCATTTTGTGGAATTACGTTTTTGTCCACGTCACGCGACATAATCAAGTCAAGCGAATGAAATAATTTTTAAACACGATGTCGTTAAAACATATCACTGTGCCACTACTATCATTTCCAATGCTAGAAATAATCTCTTGGCAAAAGCATGAATCCATGGAACTTCTATTAGTAATAGAGATGGAGTCAGATGACTTCCAAACGGATCTTTACAAATAAATAGGAATTAAAAGTAATTAAGATTTTCTCACTGTCAACTTATCTGGCGATACAAGGACCATCATTTCCTGTCGAATATTTATCCTGTATAATCAACTCAAATATCTCGATATTTGGTGACAGATCTGTGCCAGATAAAATGTATTGATCTCGGAAACTTTTCATTGGTTTCCGGAAGTGCCCGAGTAATACTCGTTGGTCGTCTTATATATGACGTTACTAAATGCGGATGTATGCGGACAGCGGAACTAAAATCTTTGATGACGGACACGTTAATATCGTGTACACGCAACACATTACCGTGTAACTTGCTTACAGACGGGCTTAGCTTTCAGCGAGGCTTTTTATACAAGGAAAATCTATCGATAACAATATGTCTTTAAAACTATCATGTTTTCCTGTCGACGTGAGCGAACGTATGTATATTGAAGGGATATAGCCGAAACGAACACTTTAAGTGATGAAGCGTTTCCGAGCAAGACAAACATCCGATTTGTTTCTCATCTAAATAAAAGGAAAACAGGTAGTTGTTTTTAACAAATTCAAACCAATTTGCACGCAAATGTACTTTCAATGAAGACGATCTAGTAACACTGATTTCCATAAAAGGAATTGCTCGATATAGCTTTACGCGTTTTCGTCTCCGATCTTTTAGAGATATTTTACATAAGTAAGAATTCATCTCCGAGCGGTATCGACCATGTTACGGCTTTGATGTAAAGAAACTCATTAGCTAAATCAATCAATAAATAAATATGCAACTGTCATATTCGAATGGCGTTCATGTCATCCATTAATGTCACCATCTAACTCTTGACATATTGTTACGTAACCACAGCGGATTCGTTACTGGAGATTCGAATGACGAACCTACCATCAACTGTGCATTCATTATTCGACTCCTAACGATTGATTGTATTAATTGTATTTATGAAATGACCACTATTTTTGTATTTGGAGCAAACTTTTCAGAAAAAAAGGAAATAAAAATCATGAATGTCATTTCGTTGCAGACTGTGGAATCGTTATTCGAATATCCAACCTCAAATGCCGAGTCTGCTTCAGCACTCCTACAGACGAGGGATAATAAAACTGGTTGTAGTGTATAAAGACGAGTGACGTTATATGAATTCTAGTATAACAAGACAGATGAGTGACATTATATCAAGTTTAGTGTATAGAGACAGATGAGTGACGTTGTATCGATTTTAAGTGTCTAGAGACAGATGAGTGACATTGTATCGAGTTTTAGTGTATATAGACAGATGAGTGACGTTGTATCGATTTTTAGTGTTTAGAGACAGACGAGTGACGTTGTATCGAGTATTAGTGTATATAGACAGATGAGTGACGTTATATCGATTTTAAGTGTCTAGAGACAGATGAGTGACATTGTATCGAGTTTTAGTGTATAGACACAGATTAGTGACGTTGTATCGAGTTTTAGTCTATATAGACAGATGAGTGACGTTGTATCGATTTTTAGTGTTTAGAGACAGACGAGTAACATTGTATCGAGTTTTAGTGTACAGTGACAGATGAGTGACGTTGTATCGAGTTTAAGTGTATAGAGACAGATGAGTGACGTTGTATCGATTTTTAGTGTTTAGAGACAGACGAGTGACGTTGTATCGAGTTTAAGTGTATAGAGACAGATGAGTGACATTGCATCGAGTTGTAGTGTATAGAGACAGATGAGTGACGTTGTATCGAGTTTTAGTGTATAGAGACAGATGAGTGACATTGTATTGAGTTTTAGTGTATAGAGACAGATGAGTGACGTTGTATCGAGTTTTAGTGTATATAGACAGATGAGTGACGTTGTATCGATTTTTAGTGTTTAGAGACAGACGAGTAACATTGTATCGAGTTTTAGTGTACAGAGACAGATGAGTGACGTTGTATCGAGTTTTAGTGTATAGACACAGATTAGTGACGTGTATCGAGTTTAAACTACACAGACAAATGAGTAACATTATACATTTATTTGTGAATTAATCATTGCGAGAGACATTGTATCAGATTTTTACAGTATAGCATTCTTTATTTGCCGAGACCTCACTTCAAATTTCTGGCACTATATCGATTTTTACGTCACACTATGCTACCAGGTTCACAAAAACACAACTCGACTCAAATTTTCCTCACTACACAGAAATTCAGGCAGTGTCCCGTGCCATCCCTAACGGACCTTACATTTGACATTTACATGTATGCAAACATGTTTTATTTGGAGCATCACGTGTTCCTATAAACAATCGAGACTGATTGACAGGTCCTGAATTCCAATGTACGGGCGATGAAGGGAAGTGTATATAATCTTGAACTACCACACAATTTTACCAAATTTCTATTATTGGAATTCCAATACAATTACTCCTACGGGATCGAGTTTTCAAGAACAGCCAATAATGACTAATATCTGTGGGACTATTGGAAGAGATAAGTTAAAAGCAAGAATGACAAGCCATTTGATAAAATCCGTTCCCATGGGAACAAGCCGAATTACCGCCAAGGATCGCGCGCGGAGATCTGTACTTAAGCGTCTTCTGGATTGTGTCAACAAGTCACTTCCACGTAAGTGTTTGTTGCTGTGCCAATGAACGTATGCATTCCGAAATCCAAATTACCAAAGTTAGAAATGACATGACTTTTGATAACAACTGCTCCCAATACGACTACCGGGATCGCGCGCGAGAATCCATACTTAAGCGTCTCCGGGATAGTGTCAACAAGTCATGGTCGCCTAAGTGTTTGCTGCCGTGTGCTTTATGCATTCCAAATTTGTAAATTGGAATCCAAATACACTTATGTTTTTTTCCGCCTCGCCACAAGCAAATCCATTTGTCAGCCAATTAGTTAACATGAATTTGATGCTGTACCTGCTAAAATATGTTTTGATAAATTCGATTGCCTCGAATTTAAACGTTGCCGTTGCTAGAGAAATGGGATATAATTGGTGTGTTGACAGCAGAAGATAGATCGGTTGCGGCCGCAGAATGTCAAAATAGATCTCGCATGTTAATAAGGCTTTATCCCTAATGGAAGCAACATTGAAAGTGATCAACATTCACGCTTGCAAAAAACATTGATTTTTTTTTTCAAAATGTTGTGCCAGTGAAATTCACCAAAGATTGAAAGCCGGATCATGATACAATGGAATATTTCAGTGTAAAATAAACTTGGATAATCCGAAATTTCAATTCAGATTGGGTATAGCTAACCTATGTTATGAAACTTTCTCACAATCCGGAGAACTGCGTATTCCGAAATATATTGACAAGATAATTTTGACGTATAAACAAAATCATTATTTTCAGCAAAGACAAACTGAAGCCTTATTACGGGGTCATCCAATGTATTTTATCATGATAGACTCATGACTACAGGCCTACACCAAAGTCGATCAGATTTTTTGGAGATCTTTATCTTCAACACAGAGATTTATGATATAATTAATGAGATTGGTTCCTATCATTACACCGTTAATGAGATTCAGAATACATTTGGTTTCCTCACACGTGAAACTGTGGAGTAGGGTGTAATAGGAACCTTCCTGGTCACTCGCTCTAGATGAGTGAAAAATTGCAATCAAAGAGCTGAAAACAAGAAGAATAAGCATTCAAGTTAATTGGTTAGGGCTTAACGGTCTCGTCACAGACAGGGCCATATCAAAACGGGAGTTTAGGAAGAAACCAATACAATAAAAGGTTTCAAACTGCGCGGGAATGGAGCAGTCCATTTCTCTGGCAGGGGAGAACAAGAGCGTGGTATCCCTGTGGTCCAATTACATCAAAAGTCACAAACTGAGCATATGTTATATAGCGGAAATGGATCAGTCCATTTCACTGGCAAAGGATTTGATTTCCCAGTTGTGCAATCTCATCCTGGCTGTTGAGAGGACCTTTATTTATTTATCTGATAGAAGTTGAACTTCCTCGCAACAGTCAAGGTCATGTGCAGATGGTGTCTATTGATGTCGGAGACACTAACGTATGTCTTTATAGTGCCATCACACTGAAACATCATTAGCTGGATTCATCAGTATCATATCCTACCTGCTCACATTATATCGACATCGAACTAGCCATTCCACGTGAGCACGAGGTACCATTTTGATGACTTTGTCATGTCTGTCATGACTTTTGGAAAGTGTCCTTGACCGATTGATGAAGCTGTAAGTGACCTACATACAGGGCCTTAAGGTACCACACATGTTGCTTCAGGATCAGGAGGGGTTGTAGCGTGACAATTTGTTACAACAACCCAATTTGTTACAATAACATTCGTAAGAAACTGGAACGTATGTGACAGAAAACAGCGTGCCAATTGGTTACAAGAACCCAATTTGTTATAAATGTCTGCAAGAAATTGACATGCAATATACCGTCAAATACGTGAAACTTGGTTGCAAAAATAATTGTAACAAATTGGGTTGTTGTAAGAAATTGGCAGGGGTTCTTCTCTGTGTGATTCTCTTGGACAATACTGATCTGCTACCGTAATAACACAAAAGACACGTATCTCTTTAAAGAGTTGTTTGTTGCTCTTTCCGATGGTTCACCCCACATTGTATTTATGTATTGTATCCCTATTATCTATTTACAGTGACGGTAAGACATTAAAATCATAGAAGCTCGTCAACTTTATTACTTAAAAATCACAAAATTTAGAGTAAAAATCTACTTTGCGTTTTGCTATAAATATTTTATCCTTGTAAAACTACTAGAGGAATATTTATACTATTCAGAGTCAGATCTCATAAAAAAAAACCCATTTCAAAATGACATACACCGACGTAATAATTACAGTTAATTGGTAAAGGCATATTTCTTATCGGTTTCCAAAAGCCGCTTTCTGTCGTGCCGACACGATCGTTATATCATACTGATTCATGACAGGGTTTATCAAAAATAACAAACACGCATTAGGCAATAGCCTGTTATCAAAGTTATATTTTACTAACCGCTTTTCTACTTTGGATTTTTCGCCGACCAGATTTTACCGATCGTTTTGAAAAATCCTATTTCAGATAAAGGCGGTTGTGACAGGTGGTCGATACATAGGCTGCCCATGTTTTCTCTTGATAACGGAAATTGACAGCAACGCGCAGTGGGGAATCAATGTCACGTGCCCGGTCCGAACATGGACATATATTTCTTTGGCAATGCCGACAGTTTAATAATATCTGTTATTTACCAAAAATAACTGACATGAAAATGGATAGATCTCATTTTGTAAATTTCCACTCAGATATGACACTAATGATTTTCACACTATCCCTCTTGGAGTTAAATAATTATTTTGAGAAATTAATATCGATTATATCTAATAGCAATATTTCACCAAAAGGAATATTCAAGACGAAAAAATAAAGTAACCAAAATGTCCAGACCACTTTGAGAACTGGACATAAATAGTCTTCATAGTGGAGTGGTCTGAGTAAAGATTAAAGTCTATAGACTTAACTTTTAGTCAATTTGTTCATGGTCATGGAGATAGTGCGTGAGATTTATAACATTGATCACACGGTTGTTACATCTGAGTGGTCAGTTTGTCCTATATGTCTGAGACCTTGTACACGGTAGAATATACCTGAGTAACTTTGTGACTTTAAAACTGTTTTGAATTACTAATGTTGAGGCGGTCTTAATATTGAGGTCTAAATAGTGAGGTGGTCTCAATAGTGTGGTGCCTCACTAGTGAGATTATCTTAACAGTGAGATGGTCTTACTAGAAAGGTGGTCATAGTAGTGAGATTAACTTACTAGTTAGATGGTCTTATTAATAAGGTGATCTTAATAGTGATATGGTCTTATTAGTGAGGTAATCTTAATAGTGAGATGGTCTTACTAGAGAGGTGATCTTAATAGTGAGATGGTCTTACTAGAGAGGTGGTCATAATAGTGAGATGGTCTTACTAGAGAGGTGGTAATAATAGTGAGATGGTCTTACTAGAGAGGTGGTAATAATAGTGAGATGGTCTTACTATAGAGGTGGTAATAATAGTGAGATGGTCTTACAAGAGAGGTGGTAATAATAGTGAGATGGTCTTACTAGAGAGGTGGTAATAATAGTGAGATGGTCTTACTAGAGAGGTGGTCATAATAGTGAGATGGTCTTACTAGAGAGGTGGTAATAATAGTGAGATGGTCTTACTATAGAGGTGGTAATAATAGTGAGATGGTCTTACAAGAGAGGTGGTCATAATAGTGAGATGGTCTTACTAGAGAGGTGGTAATAATAGTGAGATGGTCTTACTAGAGAGGTGGTCATAATAGTGAGATGGTCTTACTAGAGAGGTGGTAATAATAGTGAGATGGTCTTACTAGAGAGATGGTCATAATAGTGAAATGGTCTTACTAGAGAGGTGGTCATAATAGTGAAATGGTCTTACTAGAGAGGTAGTAATAATAGTGAGATGGTCTTACAAGAGAGGTGGTCATAATAGTGAGATGGTCTTACTAGAGAGGTGGTAATAAAAGTGAGATGGTCTTACTAGAGAGGTGGTCATAATAGTGAGATGGTCTTACTAGAGAGGTGGTAATAATAGTGAGATGGTCTTACTAGAGAGGTGGTAATAATAGTGAGATGGTCCTACTAGAGAGGTTGTCATAATAGTGAAATGGTCTTACTAGGGAGGTGGTCATAATAGTGAGATGGTCTTAATCGTTAAGTTGTCTTAACAGTGAGGTGGTCATGATTTAGAGGTGGTAGTTAATTACTGAACGTCTATAAGACAGCTTTAAAAAATCAAAAGCGAAAAAGCTAAGCGATGTAATAGCATGTCTGATGATTGCCAAAGAAATATTACCTGGAGAATGGGTTTCGTTATACGTTTGTGCTGTGTCTGACCCATATTAATGGTCTTAGCTACTCCGCAAATATGTGTCTGTCCAATTTTTCATTCGGTATTAGTAAGGAAATTCAATTTGGTATCAAATTTATGGAATCTTTCCCGTAAGATCCACCAAAAGTTGGTGGAACGGAAACATCTAGTAAAAGTTACCTCCCTTTAATTTGATGATGTTACAAGAGTTATCTGTTCTTGAGGTTTAGTGAGTGATGGGCTCGTTACAGTTTATTGGTTTAATTGAAATAAGTATGTTATTTAACCAAGACCTAAGCTCGCTTAGCTACGTACGTTAAGGAGCAACCAATCGATTCTCAGTCTGCTGAAAGGTTGTGATAGTGGAAATACTACTGGGACTTAAATAAATTCAGACACACACGTGCAATATATTTACATGTCTTTAAGTATAAAGATATTGGACCATTTTTTCAGACAGTCCGCCAAACCTAGATAAAATATGAAGTGAATGAAAGAAATATTATGATGTGTGATATAAACGGAATTTCTGTCGTCTGCGACTTGGCAATAAATGTTAGTGTTTGGTGATAAGTGAAACTGTAGTGGTTTTGGCTCTTATAAGGCATACATACCCTTAGTCGCAATTACAGTAGTTCTATGGCGGTTCATCCTATGGTTTACAGAAGGACGTCGTGTCTGATATGACAAGTGTCGGGTTGTTATTCGGCCATCTTGTGAGATGGGCCATGGGTAATTGTATTACGCGCTGTGATTTGATAGAAGCTTCAACGGTGGAGCCAGTCGCTGAGTCTTATAGCTACCTTCGGTTTCAATCCGGTTAGGTTCCTTGGGGTCAAGGGGTATAAAAGTCGCAAAGGTGTGATAGTCGGTGTAGTCCGGAACCAGTAGAAGTGTTTGGGAGTTGACTGTTGGCTACAATTTTGTTTCTAGCTACTTGATTCCGGTCCTGTACTGCTAGCACATCTAAAAAAATTGCATAATGCTAAGTCTATTATGAGCGACTTTTATCAGCAACCCCAACTCCAACCAGCAACCCCCTCCCACCTACCACTAATATAAGTCCCGCACACGTTTAGAGCTTTTAGGTGTTAATGACTTTTTTATAGGTGTACCCATAGCTTCTTAGACCCTGTCTAATAATGGTTGACCTTAATAAGTATCTGAGAATGACAATAAACTGAGAGTATATTGAAATTTCCCAAGAACCATATCTTTTGTTACGTGCCACAGTACACTGTAAATGACCGGAAGTGAAAGGACGGTCAAGGACAACACTACATGAACCAGACATTCCTTGGCAATGTAGTAAAATATATTTTGTAATTCCTTCCTAAAACCTTTTTACGAGATTTCTTGAAAATTTGCTAATTAAGACAATCACGTGATTAGTCGTTCAAGATGACTGATATAAAACTGCTCACATAAAGTACTCGGGAGGATTTGAAATACTCGCCTTGAATCTGGACATGGAATGACCGTTAGTTTTAATAGTCATGTGCTATACAGTTAACAGTCTCAGTATTTGTTAGGCTGATAAGAGATTCCTTGGCGATCAGTGAAACAAGGTTAAAACATCGATATTCATCGGAGCTTGGCCAGACGTGTCAGGATTAACAACGAACATTGGATTCCTGTGGATTTAGGGGATTGATATTGGTTGTAGTGATATGTATTGTGAACTGTGTGACGCCATATTTCCTGTCAGGCGAAGGGATTTTAAAACCTTTCACAAACTGGATTAGCCAGAATGGGTCAGCTATATCTAGTAATGAATCTAACGCGTATAAAAATGCAGAAATTGTTGTACATTTCTTTCCAGTTTAACCCTTTTCCCGTTTGGCCAGAAACTAGAGGTGTTCTATGCTTTTGCCCAATCCATGAAATTTAACAGCGAAATACCACAGTGAACAACATTCTGAACAATGTTCCTAACCCAAAATCTTTTATGGAGATTTACAGCTATTTTAGCTACAGCAGCATTTTCTTCCTCGAAATTCCATACTGAAACCTGGGAGACGAAGATCTAATTGGGCAAAAAAATTTCAGGGTAGGCGATTGTCTATTGTAGGAGCAAAGGAGCTACTTTACACGAGTCAGAAACGTACCTCAAAAGAGCACGGGGTTATTTTTCTACCCCATCGGACAGAAACATCCACACTTCCCGCGAGGGTAATATATCCCTGTCTTGCTAGGGTAAGACAGTCTACACGCCGTGATCACAAACACGTGCTAAACCGGAAGTTGTTAATTTGAGACGTGAGAGAATTGACTAATAGATGTCGACAGTTTAAGATGTTTGATGTTATTATAAGACAGTATCTGATCATTTTTGTTTATACAAATCAAGTTTTATTGCACTATGACAAGGATTTATCATTACGATTATCTTTGTGCAGTATATAATGTAGATTATAAATCGGTTAAAATAAAAGTCGTTATTTAACTGATTTTTTTCTAAATTTGTCAGGATATATTTTTCTCGATAATCTATTTAACGTTTAATGGTGATAAGGGGTAGAAAAAGGACCATCCCCTACTGGAGGCTAGAGCACAACAATCTCAAACCCTTGGAGGAGATTCCCGCATATCATATAAGTCACGTGGTGATTTTTTTGCACAAGAAGAAAGCAGAAAGACAATTACTATCCGATCTTGTGGAGGATATCCGCTCAGGTGCACATTTAGTGTCTCATACTTCCCTATTACAAGGTAGTGTTTGCTGTTATTCCTCAGTGAAGACACCGGTATAATCAGGGGTGTGGGATGTATGTATGTCTAAGAGATATAGAGACGGTGTCTGTTTGGAGGGGAGGGGATCTTAATTGCCTAAAGGGATAATGAGATTTCAATGTTCAAATGCCGCCTCCGTTATAACATTTGAGATTTTTATAATGTTCTTTCTATCCTGTCTTCTCTTGGCAAATATAATCGACCATGATGACACTGCCTGGGGCGATACGTCAGAATATTTTTAAAACTGAACAGTCTTCAGGATCTTCTTGTAAAAGTAAAACAAAGCGCCAAACCCTGGCTGTGTCATCAGGATGTATTGTATCCTTAAAAAGTCCATCTGTACTGTTTCTTTTTTGGACAACCTGTCATCATTTAATGAATTGGACATATCATTCCAGTAGGTTATTTTAAGTCACCCATACATCATTGTCAAATGATTTCTATTCTTGCAGAATAACTTGATTAGGCAGTCCCATGCACAAATTCAGACACTGATAAGAATCTTGTGTTAGTTTGCGACACTCAACAAGACATGTTTTCATATCGTCTTCTATGTGCAGTGATTTGACAGGTAGAATCAGTTTGAATGGACATCAGAGCATACGTCAACAACCACACCGGAAGTATTACAAAAAATCTAAACATTGCGAAATACACACACATTATTTTTGACTGTGATTCTCATCTATATGTGCCTAGGTTTTGGTTGGGTAAGGGACACCACGATTCGTTCGGTTCAGTTGGAAGTCTGACTAATAGGTTTTTGACATACTTGACATAATTCTTTCATGATCTGTTAAGGGTTTTACGTCTTTGAAAATGTCCAATGAGAAAGTGTGTCTAGAGAAACACCAACAGACAAAACAAGGGATGATAGAGGAAAATGTAAGAGCGACAATGTTGCAATAGGACAGCAGTCGCCATAGAATTAAAAAAGAATTTGGCCTACAATATCATCATCTCACAGACGTCTGTAGAATTTAACATGCAGGGCATTATTTTTCATAAAATTGACGAAGCGAATCAGACTTATAGATCATGAAAAATGAACTTATCTAATGAAATAAAGAAATCATAATGTAATTATGACATGAAATTACGTGTTTGCGTGGGTTTTTTGTGTCTTATATATGGTTTTGTATTTTGTTTGTTTTTGTTTTATTATTTTTTTTTATTTCCAGTGAATAACTTCCCAAAACTTTTCAAAAACGCAGAATACAACATACATGATATTTTGTTTACGTTTCGTTACGTTGTCATTTGTTCAACGCCACCTGTATTAAAATTCCCCATCTCCACTATAAAGTCGACTTATCATGTTGTTGCTTTTAGAATCTGCTTAAAATATAACATTGTTGCTGTTCCACAATTTGATCCTATAGGGAATTGACTAAAGTTTACACACGACAGTTAGAAATGAATGCAGCCCTCTACAAAATTTTATTATTGACTTCAGTGAAAATCCATTCGGTTTATGTCGTACATCACTACTTTATACATGTCTATAAATCCTCCTAACAGATATAATTCTCCTATATCTCAATTCGGAGAAAGTCGAACTTTCAGTTATATATGTAGGTACATTAAGGACACAAACCGTTTCTAGTTACAGTATAAACATAGTTATATTATATTTGGTGAATAATTTCCCCATGTCGATGGGAAAACCTAAGTTGTCCATTTTCGAGTAGGTAAGGGTATAGAACATGAGCTATCAACAACATATTTCTGAATATTTTCTTCAGGTTGTAATGCCAATAGAATAAAAGATGTTCTTATAACACAACCAGTAGAAGAGTGTGACGTTTCGATGACTACATGGTCACCTTCATCAGGCCAATGTAATACTACACGGTCACCTTCATCAGGCAAATGTAATACTACATAGTCAACTTCATCAGGCCAATGTAATACTACAGGGTCACCTTCATCAGGCAAATGTAATACTACACGGTCACCTTCATCAGGCAAATGTAATACTACATAGTCACCTTCATCAGACAAATGTAATACTACATGGTCACCTTCATCAGGCAAATGTAATACTACATAGTCACCTTCATCAGGCAAATGTAATACTACAGGGTCACCTTCATCAGGCAAATGTAATACTACATAGTCACCTTCATCAGACAAATGTAATACTACACGGTCACCTTCATCAGACAAATGTAATACTACATAGTCACCTTCATCAGACAAATGTAATACTACATGGTCACCTTCATCAGACAAATGTAATACTACACGGTCACCTTCATCAGACAAATGTAATACTACATGGTCACCTTCATCAGACAAATGTAATGCATGATTTGTCTGTCGAAGGTGACTGAGTAGTCATCGAAATGTCACACTCTAATCTTCTACTGGTTGTGTTATAAGATGAAGGTGACTGAGTAGTCATCGAAATGTCACACTCTAAACTTCTACTGGTTGTGTTATAAGATGAAGGTGACTGAGTAGTCATCGAAATGTCACACTCTAATCTTCTACTGGTTGTGTTATATGATGAAGGTGACTGAGTAGTCATCGAAATGTACACTCTAATCTTCTACTGGTTGTGTTAATGTCACACTCTGTCACACTCTTCTACTGGTTGTGTTATATGATGAAGGTGACTGAGTAATCATCGAAATGTTACACTCTAATCTTCTACTGGTTGTGTTATAAGATGAAGGTGACTGAGTAGTCATCGAAATGTCACACTCTAATCTTCTACTGGTTGTGTTATATGATGAAGGTGACTGAGTAGTCATCGAAATGTCACACTCTAATCTTCTACCGGTTGTGTTATATGATGAAGGTGACTGAGTAGTCATCGAAATGTCACACTCTAATCTTCTACCGGTTGTGTTATATGATGAAGGTGACTGAGTAGTCATCGATATGTCACACTCTAATCTTCTACTGGTTGTGTTATAAGAATCCCTAATTTACTGCCAAAATATAATTTGTTAGGTCCATTAAATCTTAAAAGCATTAAAAATATGAGCCAATGACTTAAATTTTGAAGTGTAAAAGGCGACTTTGGAAAAATCCAGAAAGATCGAGAGGAATCTCAAAATTGACATACGGAGACACACAAATACAATAACTCATAAGATTTCGTTATTTTTATCTATCTTTATTTATTTACACGAACTTAAAATACATATGTATATTCCGAATAGGTCATTTGATATGTCTAAAATGGTGTTGGTAGGTGATATCAAAGGACGGGTTTACGAAGAAGGCTTTCTCAATGCAGTCACTAGTGATTGAAGGGAGGTAACCCATACTGGGCCGGGTTTACTGTTTCATATGTATGCTGGAAGAATTTTCTTAATGCAGTAGTACTATAGTGCTTTTCCAAAAGTGTAAATTTCATGACCCCAGGGTCTCACATTTTCCCTGGGGAGGGTGCAAACTTTACTTAAGTTTATACAGAAAAAAATATTTTTACATCTTCTCAACTCCAAAATATGATAAATAAAATAAATGGTGGGATGGGTCTAAATGTGCTTTACCAGAATTGTAAATTGTAAATTAATTTTATGACCCCCTGAGTCTAGCGTTCCCTCTAGGAAGGGGGTACATTTTCTCGATAGGTCAAACTGGAGTCAGTTTCAATTGTCAGGTTGGATACACGTTACCATAAGAGACCGTTAACGCCGCTTGGCCTCTTACTTCATTAATAATTATTCTACACACAATTTGAAAGACTTAACAATGTAGATAAATTCTATGAATTATATACACCTACAACACGATTGAGTGGGACAGCCTTTATCTAAACTGTACACCCAAGCTTACTTTTCCTGGTGCACAATAATGTTATATGACGCTGATGCACCATGGGAAATATTCATTTTGTTTTCAGAAACTAAACACAAAAATATCAAAATGTTTACATGTTTATTGATCTAATTAATTAAAAAAAGAGTTGTTAAGAAAAATAAAAAAAATAAATAACACCCCCTCCCTAAAAAGAAAAACTAGATAAACATCGATTTGAATTTCAAATTTACTCGAAGTTAATTTTCTGACTATATTATATATGACTTCTGCACATCGTTTGCATTAAGGTTTGTTTAGACACGTTGATAATATCTTGTTTTTCCTGCACGTTCATCTAGAGGAACAAGAGACATATTACTGTTTTTGTAACATTGGCCCTCTTCTGGTCTGTAACGCCCTCAAAATCAAAACAACAACTACAACAACAAATTTAATGAATTATCGCTAAATACACGACACAATGTTGTTTATAAATTATATTGTACAAAAGAAAGGTCTTAGATTGCAGCCTTGACGAATACTAGTGATTAAAGTCTTGTGTTTACCTTTCAATAGACACAGTTATAGCAGGTCGATATATTGATATAGTATTTATCCAATCGATTACAATCTACAGCATGTTTTCCTACCAATATTTTAACAGTGTTGGTTTCACTGTAACTGTTGTGTCTTGTACAAAACGGAAGACCAAATCGTTGACTTTGAAATAGTGAAGAATGTCTGTCAAGAGTAAACAAAAAAAAAAACAAAAAAAAAAAAACAAAACAAAAAATAAAACAAACAAACAAACCCAGTCGAAGTAAGTAAGCATGTTATTTCTTTTTATTTGTTTATGGCATGTAATTGCATTTCTGGTATAGTTTTTCAAGAAGTGAAAAGAAAATTTGACTTTTCATGGTTTTGTTTATGGAAATCTGCAGGAGTTTTGCTCCTATTCCGCTTCCACATTCGTTTTTACTGGTGGGTTATCACTAAATATACATTTCTTTGTAAAACACTATTAAACTTGCAATTCATGAGAGAAATGTACATATGGCGTTATTGTTGTCTGTCCATTTCTCGCCTTTCTTCTATCTTTAAATAAAACGGATTTCACACAAAGACAAAAAGAGAAGAATGTCGCGAGGTAAGTATTGAACTTGGTAGTAAAATCTTACAATCGAGTCGCGGACTTTCCATTTGAACGAAAAATAAATCATTTCCAATCAAGTGTAATTATACCTAAAACTATTTTAAATCAAAATATGTGTATAAATTTGTGTTGGCTTGCTTTTGCTTTTTTTTTTTTTTAAATCAAGCCGCGGAGGGTCGTCCACGTTGCCGAGTGGAAGGATTAATGTTTCGTAGTTTTTTTCCCGCTTAAGTAAGTACCCAGCATGCACCATACTGTCCCATTTCCGGTTCCTCTCATCTATGTTTCGTTTGTTTCATCATCGACAACAAGGCATGAATTTGGGGGACAAGAAGATGTCGACAAAGGCGAGGACAACGATGAATATCATCAGACGGTTCTAGATCGAAATATGTTAAAATGGTTCGGCAAGGTATAAACTCAATGTGTTTCTATTTTTATTAACATTGTAACGATGTAGTTGGTACATATAACTAAGACATGGATAAATGGCAAACTATTTCAGTCTTACAATATCAATACAAAAGGATAGTTTTAAGCAAATTAAACTAAAAAGGCATGAAGTGGAGTTTTATATCCCTTTTTGATCTCCGAATCAATGTGTATGTCAAAGTATGTATAATTAATTCGTTATTCAAAGGCTGTCATTAAGAATGAAAATCAACAAAAGATGGATATCATCTTCGCACTTCCGAGAATAACAATATCTTCCAATATTCATGAGTGCATCTTGTTTGTGTTATACTGAGGTACAATTGTGTAATGCTTCTAAACAAACCAACTCTCGAGTTTTTGGCCTGAAATGACATTTCAACTGACTTAATTATAATACTAGGGCGATGAAATACTCAGAATTCCTCTATAAGACATATTACGTATTCATTCATAGCATAGAGCTAGCTTCAACAGGTATGCTTCATGTACTTGAATTATTGGTGGTATGAATTTGTGATGCACCAATGCAAACACATATGCTAATGTCCCAGTATTAACTTGATTTGTCTCTTCTTGTAATAAACGTCAATCAACCGTTCGATATACAGATTCAACACTGAGAAAATTGGTAGAATCGTAAGTTAAAGAAAGATAACTCTGGAAGAAATGAAAAAAATAAGTTGACCAGTTTTAAGCCAAACTTAAACCGCAGTATTTACCAAAACAACTACATCGATTCAAAATCTTAATACACTACAGACTAAAAGAGCGGATACCGATTTATGACGGAGTGAGGATTGAGGTCAGGGGTCATTTTAATGGTGGAGATAAAAAATGTTTTTCTTACAACAGGTTCGTTCTCGGACATATTGATGAATGGTCGCACTATTAGTTTTGTAGACATGACTGAAGACTTAATCCGCCATACAAGATAATATATATATATTGACTATATCTAAAGGAGGACACCTTTCCTCATAAAACTATATGACAATGTGGAATCATACAGATACAGTAAAGAAATAATGGAGTGGACATCTTGTTCGGACATATTGTTTGTCTCAAAGGTAGACAATCAGAACTCCAGTGACCTCGAGTGAACCTTGTATTAGTCAGTCAGGGGCACAAACGGCGGCCAGCCTTGTAAATCAGAAAAAAGGAAGTAGTTCTTCTAGAGGCCATCAGTATTAATTTCTCAAAGTGAATGTCCAATTTATGATTTTAGAGAAAAGTGTCGGAAACCTGATGAAGAAATAATGATAATAAAATTCAGAGTGAAATTTCCGTTGGGGGAATCATCGCGCTCACGTTCATTCTAATGGATAATGTAATGTTAGATTTCGTTTTGTGTGTTACATGTTCCTGTGAACAGGATCTCGCAGTTCTTTGGAAAATCAGGTCTGCAAGAGTTGTGTCCCTTCCATTGCGACCTTGATATCACTATCAGCTCGAGAAGAGATGGGCTTCTTTCTAATGATTCATTTTTTACCCTGTCGACTAAGTTACCATGGAGACGTTGATAAGTAAGGATTGCCATAACTATTTAAAGTTTGTCATCAGAATGAATAAATAATAAAAAATGTAGTTGGATTTGTATTCTTTAATTAATAAACATCTCCTGCAACACGTGACAATGCTAATATTCTTAGAATAACATTCAAATTAAATGTTACATTATAAGTAACGGAACCTCCTCAATTCAACCACTTTCTTAAAGGTAGAGTTTGTTGACGAATTCCAGACCGTAACAGAGAGTTGAATGTATTGTGAAATGTTTCGAAAGTCACGCGAGATTATCATCCTTGTTTCAGAACTGGCTCGTTTACAATAATATTACGATTTATCAAAATACTTCTCAGTGTCTGGATCCGTTTCCAACACTTTAGCCAGTAACATTCCCATATCATGACATGAAACTTCCTTTCGGCTGTTTCAAAATCCTCAATAAAATGAACTCACAAGAACTAAAACGCTTTTATGATATAAAGCTGTTTGTTAATGAACATTCGTGTTGGCACAAAGCTCCGATATCATAAAAACTTGAACATTGCGTATTTCGTCTAAAATCTGAATATTTGTGTATAAAATTCTTGCGGTATATATGCATTAACGATTGTTCGTCACAAAGATTAACGATCAAAGAAACTGGCCTTAGTACACGATATTAACCAACAATAAGATAAACATATCTGAATCAGATGGACTTATGACGTTACAGGAAGAAAACAAAACATTCACACACGAAATTATTAGATTTTAACAAACAGTTGTTGTACATCTATGTTGTTGAACATGTATGATGACGATCTGACAGTATGATCACTGTTTTATATTGTGGTCTCTCAAAGGAGGCTTCCTAGGGTTTAACATCTAAACTAAGTTCAAAGCTTGTTCTGTAAAAGATAAATGTTTATAATTTATTTATCTTTTTAATCTCGTGAATTATTTTTCTGATTACGTTCATCGGACTGTCCATTAGTATTTGAATTTGTGAAGTAAACCCTTTCGGGGAGAAAATTAAATTAATAATGAATATCCGAATATTTCGATAAACTAGGTAAATTCATTCCAACCTTGAAATTTGCCAAAAAATAATTAATTGATTATAAAAATGCATTTTATCTCCTCTGATTGTGTTTGACAAGTAGTCATAACGTTCTCTCATTTACTGTAGTAACATATTTGTCATACATTTCCATATGTCTATAAACAGTCCCAAACTCATCACATTCTCGATACTAATTAAACACACTGAAGAAATCTGTAGCGATAAGTATCCGATATGTATATTGTATTATACATTTACAATGATGTAGACATATATTTAATCTAATGAGAAGATACAAGAGTCCATCCTGTGAGAAGAGTGATCAGTAGTAATGGTGTTTGGTGAAGGGAGAATGTCCCGGATATTCCGTGGTTTTGTTTAGGAGTTGTTGTGACCACAGCGAGAGGTGCTTTTGACGTCATTGTATTGTTGTCATGGAAACCATTATCGGCTATAAGCTGTCTATAAAAGTTTGCAGACCTTTTAGCTGTGCGCGTCTTTTTTGTCTTCTCAAAGTCCACGTGGTAAAGTCCGTATTTCCGTGTATATCCATGTTCCCAGTCAAAATTGTCCATCAATGACCAGACGAAATATCCTTGGACATTGACTCTGTCCAGATTTATAGCTATAAAATTTTAAAAAAGACGTAAATAAGTGTTTATGCCATAAAATTAGGATGTTTCATGATTCTCAGCAGCCGAATGGGTTAAAACAAAGTGAATTAATTTTCACTTTATAAAAGTGAAATTTTGACTGAAGGGATTTCTCGTGTTCCACAGTTGTGGTATACATTCGTAATTCGTGAAATTCAGAAATTCAGTTATAAAACTTAATTTGTTGCTCTTACCTGTAATGGAGACGTATAAATATTTAAATATATACCCATGTTATACAGACTACACTCACAGTGAGTGTTTCTATCTAAGATTACAACATTGCAGAAATTCCGGTACTCATAATCAATAAATTAAGATGGGAAATTTTCAGAACGGTTTTATAAAGGTAAAAGGTATAGTTAACCATGTGTTAAATAACTTTATCTAATTCAGTGAAGACTTATCATTTCACTAAACATCGGACTCAAAGTACCTTATCTGTGTTGGTGGGGCATTCTAATTGTACGTAATGTAAAAGGTAAGGGGTCACCTGCCCAACCACGTGGGTTTTCCCCGGGTACTCCGGTTTCCTCCCACAATAAGACCCCTAGCGCGCTTACATCCGGGCCAACAAGAGTGATTAGTATAAGTTGACATAACTTGTTTCGCAATTGTTGTAAAATAAATAAAGTTTATATTTATAATGTAAAATTCAGAAATCAACAGGTACACAACTGCCTTCAAATTTTACCACCGAAGTTTTAAAGATTTTTTGCTTGTTTTACGGTTGTACTCCTCTGATGTAAGACGTAAGATATGATTCAATATAAAACGAATTTCAACAAGATATCTTAGATTTCTGTCTTTTTATATATTTTGTTATCTATAGTTGTACTGACAAGTTGATAATGGGAGATTTATACGACATCTTGAACTTGAAGAAATTTCGCTCGTGGATATTTGAATCTTTGGTTTTCGTCAAGAAGATTGAACAAATGACACACAAGTGAATAACACCTTTTCATAATTTAGAGTGAGATACATAGAGCCAAACAATGAATTAAACTGCAAAATACATCTGTTTCGTCCTTCTAGGACTCGTCAGTGAGGGTATGGTCCTACATTTTGAAGCCTAGGAGGCGACTAAGGGAAATCCAAAGTGATCAAAAGAAAAGGTGAAGCATTTTACAGTCATTTCTTCCTGTGATATGTATAAGTAGGATTTTGGCGAGGATCAGAGTGTAACACCTTGTAACTCTACAAAGCCAATACATGTTAAAATGATGATTTTTTACCTTTAACCAGTTGATTGGTGTGCTGTCTTATATACTCCTCCCGATCTGTATCCTCCATTGTACCAGTCGTGTCATACATCCCGTTTTCTGTGACGTAAATCGGCACCGAGGAATATGATTGGTGGATCCAGTTAAGAATCCGTCGTAGTCCCTCTGGGGGTTTCGTCATATGGCCAGTGCTAATGTAAAAAAAAAGTCAAAATAGGCAAGATAACATTCTTCAGCTTAGAAACACAGATACAAAACACAATATAGTGTGAAGGTACATTATGTATCTCTGTTGTAGGCTATTCTGACTCAACTGTTCTTTACAGTCTGTGCGACACATTTTTTGTCGTTTCCTTTAAGCGTCATTTTTCTTCATGTATATAAATAAACGATGGAATTTGTTCTTTATCGGGTAAGTTGACACGGACACAATTCCAAAATTTCAAAAATCGTGTTCTTAAAACAAATGAAATGTTTCCGAAAAGGAAATACGTTTCATCTTTAAACCTTATAACTTTATCTACCTATATATGTTTTTAAATCAATGGTAATTTTATCACAGAATAAACAAGTTGTAATTGATGTCTTATTGTTTAATATCATTGATCATATTTCCAGTGAAAATATGCCATTAAACTAAGAATGATTTATGACCTCTAATAGAATGGCTACTGATTAATGACATTTAAATGGTTGTTTTCCACTTCCTGGTTTTGCCACCAGAGCTGTAAAAGTCCGTTTAGACAGCCAACTGCAGCTTGGTGTCATGGAAAATTCGTGAAAGACAAAACTATTTTTATCAGATGATGAGTCATCAGTGTGAAAATAAAATATTAAAATAACTCCTGTATATAGGATATAGATGTGTTATATATATATCAATGTTTGATGGAATTGCATTAAATGTCAAATGTGATCTTTGACCTATAACACTGACCGATGACAACTTTAATATAACAAATGTTTATCTTGTTGTTATGATGCTATAGGTAAGACAGGATACAAATCTGTAGAGAGGATTTAAAGATATATAATTTATACCGTACGTGAGGAGACGGGAATGTACGGGCGGTCTTGGGTAAAGGTATATGTCCCCCATTTCTGCTACAGATTTGGTGGGACATAAACATGCTTGACAGATACACAATGCTCACGTTTGCCATGGGATGGAAGCACTGATATCAACATTCATATCCGAGAAATAAGTCAGAGTCTGTGATTGTGGACTTCGTTTGACCGCTATGGAGTTGTAGTAGTTGAGTCCTAAGAAGTCAGCAGAACCTGCAAATTAAACCCAATATTTAAACGAAACGAACAAACAATTTTTTGGACGAACAATCCTTGTGAGTCACCAAGTTCAGGTCAAGATATTTGATTTATCAAAACATCAACTTGTCTTAACATGCACCATACTATCGCACACAGAAATAGAATACTTCTCAACAAATTCTGTAAGTTGTCAATTTCTTGCGCGAAATTTGTGATATTTGAAACAGGTCCTAGAATCATCTGCGATATGTAATGTTTGGGACGCAGGAATGTTGTATCCAAAAATGGTAAATCACATTTGGAAAATTAAGTCGTCACACAATTTTTTGCAAAACTGTTCATATTGACTTTATTGTGGACAAGATAATAATTAGTTATGAACAGCAGATGGCGTATTACAAAAATCCGAATTTGAGAACTAAAATTTTAGAGTTTGTTATATGGTTATGTTAAGATTAAATCCATCTACGGATTTTATATTTTTGACACGTTGTTGCTCCTATCTTGCACCAGAAACGTCGTCTGATAAGGTAACATGATGGTAGTAAAGTTTCATGGGATTCAACGTTCTCATCAGTTGCGTGATAGAATGAATGTCAAACCTGCCTTGGAAAATGTTGAGTGGACAGAAAAGAAAGAAATGGTAAGAATTTAGTTTCAAAGACGGTAGCATATCTATTTATTCCCCCCCCCCCCCCCCCCCCGATGTCCACTTAATAGTCCCCGAATTCTCTAACATACAGCAACCACATTCTTTCCCACCAATGTATAGTTTGGTGGTGAAGTAAGAGAGAGGAGTTGTTTGATGACACATACAAAGGAAAAGAACTGTGGGTATAGATTATAAATAGATTAAACCTTACCTTGTAACATTATTTTATCCTGTGCCGTAAATTTAATTAATCTACTGTCGAGGTTATTTTCCATCAAACTATTCTTAAGTACGGATGCTCGCATCACATCGGGGTAATCTCCGTCCTTGAATATTGGGTTGGCAAACCATCCGAGCATGAATTGAAGCGCGCGTTCTGATGCCAGCACATCTTCTTCGTGTGATTTGTTCAATGGTTCAGCCCATGGTGCAGTGAGTGCTATCCCCACTTTACCTGTAAACAGATGAAATACCTTGCTGTTTAAGTTCACAACCGCAAAACATTTTCAAGATGACATTTTTACAGTTTTCCCAACTTAGAGTGACATCGCTCTGAGAATGATACGCCATGTTGCTCTGCTTTTATAATCAGTTGACCTACACACCTTTGTGATAAGGTAGGTATTTCTGGCTGTACAAATGGTAAACTGCAGCGTGAGCTAGTAGGAGGTTGTACCCAACTTTGTACACGTCCTGATTCATCTCTCCAGGGGCCAAGGTTCCTTGTCCATATCCTTTTACAGCTATGGAATAGGGGTCTGATATTGTAATCCAAGTCTTTACCTATGAGGATCAAATGTCAGAAATAGAAATCAAATAGAGTCAAATAGCAAATATTTTCTATGTTAATGTGAAATAAGAATAAAAAGTTGTCTGAAATCCAGAGATGAGAATAAAGAAATGTTCATAGACAAAGATGTCAAATTAAAAGGTATGAAAAATGAGTAAATAATGATGAATGAAACCGAAAATAAGCACAATCCTGAATAACGCAATAACTATTACAGTAATTGTTTTCATTTTATTTGTGTTACACATTTTTTAAATCTGATTCGAAACGGGTTATGAATGATACTTACTCGATTACCAAACCGTGAGAAACAAAGGTCAGCGAAGTGAGTAAACAGTGTGATGATATCGTCATTAAGCCATCCTCCAGTTTGATTCAGGAACTGTGGTAGATCCCAGTGATAAAGTGTTACTACGGGAGCGATCCCAGCCTCCACCAGGGCGTCGATCAACTGGTCGTAATACTCCATACCAGCTTTACTAACGTTGTTGGCTGATCCAGTAGGTAAAACTCGAGACCAGGAGATAGAAAACCGATAACTTGATACCTGCAATAAGTTATTCAGGAAACAAGTTGTTATTTTCTGCATTTTACTTCAAAAGTAACAAGTATTCACTTCATTTTGAATTGGAAATATCTCGATGGTGAAAATGTGTTAAAAAGAATGATGTTTGATTTAAGTCACTTATACATTATACAGTTCATTCAATTGTTACGTGTATTTTTGATTTTACCTTGAGTTTCTTCAGTATAGTAATGTCATCCCGCCAGTAATGGTAGCTGTCACAAGAGACATCTCCAGTGTCATAATTAGGAGATTTACGGTTATGTGTGAAAACATCCCATATACTTGCGCCCTTACCTGAAATGACAACAGGCCGAGGGAGATACATTTATTGGTATTCCTTTCACTAACATTCTTCCTTATTGATAAATACTGCTTTCAGTTTACTTGTGATTTGCCCTTTGTTTAAATCACTGACGAGCCCCAAAAAGGACGAAACTGTTGTATAACGCAGTTTAAATCAAATTTGTAACAAAAGATGCTCTCTATTTGTGTGTCTTTTGTACAGTTTTTAATTCATTGTTTGGCTCTTTTGTATCTGGTTTTAAATTTGTATTAAAAATGTTATTCACTTGTGTGTGCGGGTGGAAGACACTGCTGGCAGACTTCCAGCCCCCAGGTGTACTGTCGCAGCGTGCTGCATTTCTATCCAGTCAAATAGTGGCACAGCTCAAAATAAACATATGTACTTTGTGTTCTATGAAATTAATTGAATTTTGAATTTAATTTCTGAAATTTCTTTTTCGCACAAATTGGATGATCTAAAGTCGCCTCTGTGGTTTCAACATTTTAGGTGTTAGCATCATTAACGACTTCTTGAATAAGAATGGAACAGATGAAGGATTTCGATTTATTGTTTGGCTCACTGTGTCTAAGTCTACATTTGTATTTAAATGTGCTTTTCGTTGGTTTCTTTACCAGTCTTCTCTGTGAAAATGGAAATATCTACATTCGAGTAAATAAGAACTGTATATATATATGTTACTGACGATCTTGAGTACCGGCAGGCTAAATTGGAAAATTATATCCAAACTGTAGAATAAAACAATCAATTTACATTCGTGTTAATTACATAACTATTAAATTGTTCAATATGTGGACAAATAACATATTATAATAACAACTTTTATAACCATGCGAACAGATATGAAATTAAGCATTAAATTTTATATCCCCAACCAATAAATTATATTGTTCTTTTTGATAACATATAATTAGGGTTATAGGGTTATATATAGTCTATCTAAGAAATAGTGTAGAGCGTTTATGATATATAAATCTCAAAATATCGAAATTTTCTTCGTTATGTACCCACAATCGTTTTTCAAGCGGTAAAAAATTCATTAGCAGTTTCACTGCATTTCGGCACAACTTCGACTCACATCCATGTGAAGCAGGTGAGTACTTTAATGTTTTTGTTTTATTTGCCAAGACTTTCCCGGGTATATAATGAAAATCATGTCAATGGATATGTTTTGTATTGGACTTTGGTTATATTTACAATCGAACTGTATAAGTACACGTTACAGCAACAAATCGGTTAAACAAAACAATGCTTCACATTCAATTGTTCCATGGTTCAGTGACTTTTGATTTAGTTCTTTGTTGTAACTCTTAAATGCTTGATATAACATTTATTGCAATAAACGTTGCGATTGCTTCGCTCTATATTTTTATAATTACATTAAACGTTGCAACTGATACGATAAATTTGATGTTTTATTGAATTAAGCGTAGCAGTTGCAATGCTTAATGTATTGATATTACCTTAAGCATCGTTAATACATTAACCGATATAAAAGGTCTCTGTACGTTGAAAGACTTTATTATGTTGATAGATACAAACGATTAAGGCCCATATAACATGGCCTATGGAAGTTTATAGAGGGTTATAGGGGTTGTACAACATGTTGTATTTTTGTATCAGTTAATTCCTGATATTTTAGGATTGATAAATCGATAGGGAAGATATATGCCTTGTGTGACTCAGATTAACTTGAAATAGCCATTACCTCATCGATATACTTTTCCGCATCTGCACGCAAGCAGTGCATTTATAAGATCGTTCAACGACAGCAAAGCATTTTTCCAAAATTCATTCAACGTTAAACTTTGAAAAACGGAAGAGGATATGACAGAGAGGTAATTAAAAGGAAGAAAAACAGCGTCTCGCAGACCAGCATTTTTTATGAAAATGATTTACCGTCCTCATGCCATGCTCCCTCTGTTTGATAGGCGGATGTTGTCACACCCCATGCAAACTCTTGTGGGAATAGACCATACACAAAGACATTCTCTTTTTCCAAGGTTCTCTTTTGTATCATTGGCGATGGGGATGAACTTGTAGGCGCAGTCTCTGTACCAGGGATGAAGCCGTTGTCCTGGATGATGTTCCGGTAATACTTGGCAGAGGCCTTTGGCGTCCTAGGCCGCGCCGGGTCGGTAAAGTTGACGTAGTGGAGACCGAATCTCTCCGAGTATCCTCGGGACCACTCAAAGTTATCCATCAGAGACCAGGCAGTATACCCACGTACATCGATATTGTCTAGGTGAATGGCTGAAATAAGACAAATGAATTTGATGTTGAAAGCAAAATGATCGGAGTAACACAACTGACGCCATACCATACTCTCTGTTCCTTTTACTTTGTTATTTAAACAAAATATCTTAATTTATATTAATTAGTGTGACAAAAGGGAAGCCCTGCCACAAACTTGTGATGTTTTATTTTTATACAATCTCTACATCCTACATCCTGGATGAAGTATATAAGTTTTAACTGTTTGTGTTTTGCCCATGCCTTTTCTCGAAAATTGTCGCTAACTATTTGCAAAAATCAGCCGCTATATGTTATCCTCGCATCCCATTGTAATTTACTTACCTTTCAGGACTTCATTGATGTAGTGTTTGTAGTAGAATATTCTATTATCATCAGTCAAAAAGCCGTTTCTGTCGGAGACTCCATTCTCCGTTACATATACTGGTACGTCACCATAGTGATCTTTGATCCAGTTCAGCATGCGTCGTATTCCGAACGGAGTAACCGTGAGCCAGGATGATCCGGACCTAACAAGTAAAGTAAACGGTAGTTGCAAATAGGGATACAAATTTTATCAATGTATCTTTGGTTAAATGAAAAATAACTTTTATTTGCTTTTTATATAATGATGATAATAAATATTGTACTCTGACCCCGATTCAGTTCTAAGACTTTGCTTATACTAAGAATTGTTAAATATTGATATTTAAATCACTCTGATTTAAGTATGAACATAACGTGTAATTATATACGTTTATAGTATTAACGGACATTGATTGATAATTTTAGTGTCCAATATTAATTGTGAATTTTAGTGTTAGCAAAAGTGATCCGTGATATTATATTATAAGCGAAGAAAACAACCTTTTTGAAAAATCGAAAGATTTTTAGACTGCTTATGATAACTGATTTAGAGTAATATACAACGTGCGCTTGTACCCCACAAATAATCATAACAACATATAAATGAACAAGCTGCGAGCTAATACACACACACATTGCGAGCAAAATAGATATCTCCTTTACAGGTTGTCAAGACCACTGGGTGACACTGGTATTTGAAGGCGACCAAACTAAACTCACCTAAGCCACGACGGGTCTTTAGAAAGCTTGACATCCATGTCGCCGTAATAATCGGCCTGAGTGGATGGGTCGATATAATTTTCTGCTAGGTTTGAGGTGTAGAAATTCAAACCGAGAAAATCGGTGGCACCTAATTTCAGAGAAAATGAATTTAGTGAAATTGTTATCATCTATTCATGAAATTAATTATTTATCAACCAATGCAATATTCTATTATGTCTCTAAACATAATAGATATTGTTAATAGAACAATATTTATTGCAATCTCCTGATCCATTGATAATAGAACAAAGAGAACGACCGGGTGTTCTGGAAAGGTAGCCAGTAATGGGATCTCTTCATGATTAAGAAAAAAAAAAAAAAATATATATATATATATAGATATATCGTACAGTACCTTTGAGTTATAGATACTGAGTTTGTACCTTTCAAATATTCTTTTTCCTCGTTGGTAAATTCTGGCAGTCTGCTTTGCTTTAACTTCTGCAAGGTGATGCTCTTCTTTAAGATCTGCCATTTCATGACGTCTGGATAATCACCATTGTTCAAAACTGGATTAATGAACCAACCGAAATGGAACTGGAGGGCGCGTTCGGCTGCTTCTCGGTCGGAGGGAACATTCTCACTTTTCGGTACTTCCCAGTCACAGTTACATGTGATACCGACCTTCCCTGAAAACAGATAGGCAATACATGTAGTATGTTTTGTGCTGCACCGAAACTAATATTGATATGACCCTGAACCGCTGAAGAAGAAAAATATGAAAACGGTTCGATTGATTTCAACACAGACAAGAAGATGTTAATTCTAATTTCTTTTAAAACAGAAGTGTTGATACCTGGTATGAATTTTGCATAAATAAGACATTTTTCTATTTAATCCAACTTGCCGTTTTTTTTATATTAACAGTCAGTCGGTATTTTCAGAAAATAGGTATGTTTATAAGAAACCGGATTGCTTTCCATTTACTGCTTGATATGAATTTTGTATAAGGCATTTTATCATTTAATCTAACTTGCCATTTTTATAATAACAGTTAGTCGGTATTTTCAGGAATGTTTATAAGAAATTGGATTGCTTACCATGCTGGATCTGCTTAAACTCTTTTTCATACACCCTGTAGGCTTTCCCATGGGCCCTAATGAGATTGTGAGCGGCGACGTATACCCCGTCTCCGGGGCTGACAAGTCCCGGGGCTTTGATACCCTGTCCATACCCTTGGACAGAAACCACCCATGGCTCGTTTAGGGTGATCCACGTCTTTACCTAAAATATTCCAAAGCTCTCTTTCAATTATTGCTTTAGCTGAAGAGATCTGTTCTATATTGGTGCGGCGAATGAGACTCATTTTCAAGTTCATTGACAATATAGAGATCATTACAACTTGTGAATAAACATCAGACTTTATATAAGTTGTCAAATTTCGCGGGGCAAACATTTCGCGGGGCTAACATTTCGCAGTTGTACTGGGTTGGGCATGTTCACGAGTATAAATTTCGTGCATGTTTACTTGGTTTTTCCATCACAATGTAAAAAAAAATAATTTTTTCCAAGACCAACAATATATTTACCGGACGTCTCAATAACTTACAAAACATCCATAGTAATAATAATAAGGCCAGATCTTCAGGACGTTTGAGCGTCTTCCGCTTCATCTCCGATAACTGGCTTGTAAAGTTTTTTTTTAATGAAGCAAGGACCAGGAAGTGAAAAACTATTTTAATGTTTTAGTTTCATAATAATTGGAAGCTGTCAGAATATGAAAATAGTGCATCTAAAGCTCATTGTAGCTTCTTTTACCATTTACATATATTTATAGTAAACAGTTCCTTGATAAACAATCTAGTTCTGTTTTATTTCCGCCGTTCTACGAACAACTTTATAAATGACTTGACTGTGCATCGAAGTACAGGGATCAACGGTAATTGAATCCAAGCGCCGTAGTGATTAATAGTAAATATATCGCTCCATCTTCCCAACCAATATCAAAGCATTTTTGCAAAAAGATTATCACCCTACAATTCTACAATAAAACATTTGCCATTTTAGTATTTTATCATATTTCTCATTTCTGTTTTCTTCAATGCTATGAAAAGACTAGAGGTGTCCGACACGAATGCCTCCGACAACAATCAGGGAGATGTTGTATGTGTTATTTGTGTCATCATGGTTTTTCAAAATGCAATTGAAGTTCCGTCTACAGATTTTTGTCTTATTTTTTACATTCAACGGGAGTTAGGCAAGGCTCCACAATATTGGTCATTTATGTAGCATAGAAATCAACGTTCTTAAATCTATCATCGTTAAACGTAAATAAAACAATTAATAATTCAATTACCGGAAACGAAATTGAAATCATGACAAATGATTGACATTGATAACAATATATGCCTCGACCGCCATATTGGGCCATAAAAAGAACTTTTGATTATCTGAGAATTTACCCTGTCTCCAAACTTCTGGAAAGCTAGTCTGGCGTAATCGGCGAAAACATCGGCTATTGAAGCGTTCAGCCAGCCTCCACCTTGGTTCTGTAGAGCCTGAGGTAGGTCCCAGTGGTAGAGCGTGACCATTGGTGTGATTCCAGCGTCAATTAAGGCGTCAATCAGCTGGTCATAGTAATTTATACCTGCTTGGTTCACGTGACGAGTAGTGCCATCTGGCAATATCCGGGGCCATGACAGGGAGAAGCGATAGTGTGTTACCTGTAGGATTTATTTTAATAATAATTCGAACACTACCCATAAGTTCACTATTTATTGAAATGATCCTCTGAGACTTTTAATTAAAAACCGTGAAGTATGCTGATATTTTTTTGTTCATTAAAAAGTGTATGAAACTGTGTGGAATAGTCTTAATTGAATGATTTTAAGATGTTATTCAATGGCAAATGTTGAAATGACAACAAAAAGCGGGAGCGCTTCGTTTCAATGTATCTAACAATTTGTATTCAATAGGAAATACCAGTATTGAGAAGAAAAATTTGCATGGAAAACAAATTTGCAACATTAACAAAAACTCGATATTAGTCCGAGACTTTACTTTCATATCTTTGAGAAGCTGGACATCTTCAAGGTATTTATGGTAGCTGTCACAAGCAACATCGCCAGTATCATTATTGTCCACGTGATCATGATGAGAGAACGTGTCCCAAATGCTCGGCCCTTTTCCTGTGGTAGGTTAAGATACAATTTAAGAATTTAGTAAGTCGTTGGAGTAAGGATGCAACGATCGGTCAAACCATCGGATAATCCAGTATTTCGATATTCGTTACTTGTCTTTCGTCATAACGCTTTAAACCTTCAAATTGTAGGTAATTCATAGTGGGGTCCGTAGAAGGAAACTTAAATAATGTTAATACAGATATACTAACACGACGATTTCTATTTGATTCCATACAAATAATGATTGTTTTCAAATCTTGTCCAAATTTTTAACAAAAATCGAAGGGGAATAAATCGATTTAAGATTGATCATTAAGAATTATTTCCTAGTTTATGCACTTTAATACAATGTGACAATAAAACAACATTTGTCTTTATTAAAAAAAAAACAAAACAAAAATGTAACAAAAAAGACAAGAAAATAACAACATGTTAATATATTCATAAGCCAAAATAAAATTCAATAAAAAGTAAGGGAAAATATGAACGAAAAAAAAATCTGATAAATAAATCAAGGAGAATAAGACCAGGTGTTCTAGAAGAGTAAGCGGTATCTCCTTTATGGACGACACCCGCCATGTAGAATCTTGGCAAATTCAACTAGGTAATGTCACTTTCTTAAATGAGAATAATGTCTGCAATACGGATTCAACAGGCAAACTAATATAAATATACGATCAAATCAATACCGTTCATAAACCCAGTAATTATATCACTGATTATCCATGTTTTACTTCTTCCTTTACGAAGCTGCACTTTAAATATAATGACTTTAAGTCATTCTATACAGAAGTTATAAATATGGTCGCATGGTAGCCTCAGCTATGATTGTTAAAATGCAGCTATTTGATACCATCTGTCGTAAGACACGTAAATTCTCGTAAGGGGGACCTCGTGATTACGCTCGAACACATCGATAGATGTAATGTATGTATTTAAGCTCCGATTCCATATTTGTTCTACCACAGAACATCTCCGATGACCAAATCATCACATAACCAAACAGCTTGAGTCATTAAATCGGCTTGTAATCAATGATTTTAGACAGACTACATATATAGGATCGAGTCCAACAACTATGTTAACAAAGAATACATTCTCTAATACCAAAAGTCTGCCAGTGGTTTCAATGTCATAAAGGTGCAAATAAATACATACATTGTATATTCCTTTATATCAAAGCACGATGACCCGGCCTTGGAACATAACATACCATCTGCAGTTTATTTTAAAACCTTGTTCTATTAGAATGTATGTATGCGCTTGGTATTTTGGTAATGCACTACAAATATAAACCCTCTATTTGAAAACGTTGATGTACACATGATTCTAAATATACGAGAGCAGTTAGCCATTTTCCATACGACAGGAAAAGGTGCAGAAACTTTTCGTTTTAATTATGTGTGTGATTATATTTTTTAACGTTAGTTTTCAGTTGATGTTTAGAGATCATTTTTTACATCACAATTTGTTTCTTGCTGTTTCCTTTTCAACATGGTATCTTGTATTGGTCCTTTTAACACTTTCTGTGTTGATGGGCTATTCAGATGTTGACAATACTGATACGTACCGTCTTCCTTCCAGCCACCTTCTACCTGGTACGCTGCAGTCGCAGCACTCCATGCAAAATTTTCCGGGAAAGTTCCATAGAAGAATTCACTTCCTTCTGTCTGAGGTGCAGGTTTCGATTGAAGCTCCTGGAATCCATTGTTTTCAATGAGCTGCCGATAGTACTGGGCCGAGGCTTTAGGTGTCCTAGGTCGTTTTGGGTCGGAAAAGTCCACGTAATGGAGACCAAATCTCTCCGCGTATCCTCGCGACCATTCAAAATTATCCATCAACGACCAGGCAGTGTAGCCTAGTACATTCACGTTATCCAGGTGAATTGCTGAAATATCATTTATTTCGGGACAATATGAAAGAACGAAATAGCATATATCAACAGGAGTACCTCCTAGCGGTGCAAACATTGGAATCTCAATGTTTTTAATACTTTAAGATGTACACATCTATGGTAAAAATATAAGTCAATTTGATCTTACGGCATTTTTCTTTTTCGATATTCATTTTGCTGTTGCTGGTTCTTGCTGTGCAATGGAAACAACGATAAAATATTTTATTCAAAACGGCATAAATGTATTATATTAAATTCGGTTCTTATCACCAGTACGTGACCTCTTTGAGAAACCCGATATGAAAAAAAATATACTTTGACTCGGTATAAAACGACTATTTACAAAGATGAATTGCTACCTTTTAGGACTTCGTTGATGTAATGTTTGTAATAGTTTATTCTATGTTCGTCTAGCAGCGAGCCATTCCTGTCGGACACCCCGTTTTCTGTAATGTAGATAGGGGCATCCTTATAATGGTCCTTCATCCATGTCAGCATACGGCGTATCCCAGTAGGGGTCACTTTCAACCAATCAGATCCAGATCTGAAAAGAAAGAAAAACATTAAAGCCATGCATTCCGGACACAATCTTGTTCAGGTTGTCGAATGGTCGCCAGGGTAACGCACTCGTTCACTTCGGTAACTAAAGTTTGATTCGCTAATCGGCCGTGAAAAGAAAAAAAACTTCAATCGGGCTGTACGTCCGAGCACGTGGGTTTTTCACATGTGCCCTAGTTTTCCCCCATAGTTAGACCCTCAGGCCCTTTAATCCTGTTCATAAAAACTGATCGATTTTAACAACAGCTTGTCTTCGCGAAACAAAATGATAAAGTTAGTGTGATGGTACACTTCACTGACGGATTTCTAAACACTTAGACCAACCGTTTCCTGTTTGCCACGTGTAAAACGTTATTAAGAATAAAACTAGGATATGGCGAAAACAAAATTATTACAAAGTAAACAGTACATGACCAGATGTTCCAGAACTGTAAGCGTCTCCTACTCCACGTCTACTGCCGTGTTTTACACCATGGAAACTTAAGGCCTGTATTGATGAAACGTCTCGAACATAGATATCTCCTTTGTAGCGAATATATTTGCTGTTTTGTAGTATAATGTGTTTGCTAGAAAAAAACTGTTCTCAATCATTTTTTTTCGACATTATCTTATTGTTGAAAATATTGGTAAGTGTTGGTAGCTAAAACAAGTAAACCTACTAGATACAGCAATTATTTCACACATAATTACAATACGATTCATTATCAGAACTGGCTGATAATATCAAAATATCAAATGTATATCCCATTCACATATTATCGAGTGTGTTAATTTAGCCTGTCTTAATGAATATTCATGTATTTTATTTTCAAATTAAGAGAGTATTGGCTAATGTGAAACAATACAAATGTATATTTTGAAAGATCGCAACTAATAAATGTTTCTTGTACTGTTAAGTACTGTAAGAAAAGACAATAACACTTCTGCTGGAGTTCGACAGGGTTCATTGTTAGGACATGACTAGAATAAATTATCTAGTATCTGACATTGAGATCAAGGTCATAGTAACCTAACGGCAATGCACTGCACATCAGGTTTTCGGTAATAGAAGTAAAGAACTTCTATTACGATATCTTTTACGGTTTAAAATTATTACCTGACAAAAAAGTACTAGAAGAAGAAGAATAAGCCAAAGAAAAAAGACATTACTAAACCAATATGTCTTTCTTCCTTCATTCAAAGGTGAGACAAAATTATATATTGAGTCACTGATACACTAGGCTGCTCAGATTGTTTTCATTTTGTTAAAATGTTATTGCTGGCTTTCCAATCGAACCCTTTCGCTTTATCAATGCTTCCTTTCGTTTATGCCGTTGTGTTTAATTATGACGAATGCGAAATTTCAACAACCTTATTGATATTATGACTATAAAACATAAGTAAAAACGATACCCGAGCCAAGAAGGGTCTTTGGAGATTTTGACATCTATGTCTGAGTAATAATCCAATGGTAAGTCTGGGTCTTCATAATGCTGTATGACGTCAGAAGTGTAGAAATTAAGTCCAATGAAATCAGCAGAGCCTGAAAGTTGATCAACAACACGTGAATAATTTATCTTTCATAAAATGTGTTGTGAATATTGTAAACAGCCATATTAACAATATTCATTCTTTGTCCCCAAGAACGAACAGAAAGTTTAATTACTGGTTCAGTGGGGTAAAACAAATTATATCTTATTCTGAATTTCCTTTTCATCTATCTGATTATGTCACAACATACAAACAATATCTGTATAATTGTGTCATTACGTCTTCAAAGAACAATGATATGGCATAACACATTCAATAGTGATTTAAATTGGATTCATGACTGCGTCTTTCCACTCAGTCACAAATATAGCAAACTTGAACAGCGTATTTCATATCTAATGCTAAATCTTTTCAATTTTTCGTTTAAAATGTTATATTTGCCATTATAAAACCAGTTTTAATACGACCAATTTACCAGCGGGATAAAATATAAACTTTTTTAGCAGCTGACATGTTCCGAGTGACAGAAAGCGTTTGTAGATTTTTAATTTTTTTATAGTTTCAATCCTGTATTATATGTGATGCTACACTTCAGACACTGCAGAACATTGAATTTGAATAACGAAATTGTTTCATGATTTATCAAATTAAGTTCACAAGGACTATGTGTTAAATTCACGCGACAATTATTATTATTTTTTTTGATGATTTTTTGACGTTTCCTACCGTTTAAATATTGCTTCTCTTCTGATGTAAATTGTGGGAGTCTGCTATTTGGAAGATTCTGTGCTTCACTTTTGTTAGCAATCTGCCTTTTCATGACATCCGGGTAATCGCCATTGACGAGAATAGGATGCCCGAACCAGCCTAGTTGGAATTGGAGCGCGCGCTCGGCGGCCGCTTTGTCCAAACGACTACCCTCCGACTTGGGGACAGTCCAGTGACAGTTACATGTAATACCCACGCTTCCTTAAAAATAAGAAATATGAAATATGTGACATATTATTAAATTTACGAAGCAGTAGCCTTGTCAACCTGTAATTTATCAGAAAACAGTCGCATAGGAAAAGTTTGACATTTCAAAATTTTAAAATCGAAAATCACAATTTAAGAAAAGTTTTCATTTCTGTACCATTTTGAACTTGGCTGAACTCCTTTTGATAGACACGATATGCCTTTCCATGAGCCCGAATGAGGTTATGGGCAGCTATGTAAACGCTGTTCCCGGGGCTTGCAATCCCAGGTGCCATGCTTCCGTCCCCATATCCCTTCATAGCCACCACCCATGGCTCATTAAGTGTGATCCATGTTTTCACCTAATTGTTATGCGAATAGAAATAAACATTATATGTCAATATTTATTGTTGTTTTTCTCAGGTATGAAATACAAGTATGGACGTTTACTTTCATTTAGATTTTTTTAGTTCGTACAAAATATGGCCTCAACAAATGTCATCCTTAACAAAATTTAGTATTATTTTGAAGTAAGGAACCTGTTTTAGTTCTGGGATCGTAAGAAAATAGTACACAAGACTCTCAAGTGAATATCACATTTCAAGATACAAAAGAGCCAAACTATTAAATTAAACTGCATCATAGCGCTGATTTGTCCTATAACTCTTCAATTATACTAAGGGTCTAAGGGTTATTGAAAACAGACAAACAAATTCTATATATATAAATATATAAATCTCTTTCTTTCAAAAAATTTATACAAAGTTGTAATTTATTTTGTAATTACTCTGTTTCCAAACTTCTCGAAAACAAATTTGGCGTAGTCGGCAAAAACGTCAGCTATGGAGGCATTTAACCAGCCTCCACCTCTGTTCTGTAGAGCCTGGGGCAGGTCCCAGTGGTAGAGTGTTACCATCGGTGTTATTCCAGCTTCTACTAGGGCGTTAATAAGCTTGTCATAGTAATCCAGCCCCGCTTGGTTTATAATATTTGTTGTTCCGTCAGGTAATATTCGGGGCCATGACAGGGAGAAACGATAATGTGTCACCTGTATTTAACAAAAATCATATCTTTGTCATCAACTTAAAAATATATGAAATACCTAAAATATTGTAAACAATCCAGGTGATTTGGTATTAGCGGGACTAGACAGGAACAGGGAAGTATCCGTTCCATATATTAAAATTTTAAAATGTAAATATTTGTTTAAATCATATTGACTCACCATTTTTGTCATAAATTAAGATTTTAAAAATATTAAATTCATGTAGTTATTAATAAGATATGGATACGTGTAAATGTGATGTTCATTGGATACTGCATTTTTTAAACGCTAAAAGGAAGTAGTAAAGTAGGATATCAGAGACGAGTAAATTGTTAATTGTCAATTGATCGTGAAATCAATAATTAAGCATTGATGTTTTCAGTTATTGGTATTTAAAACACATGAAATATAATTGATTTTTAGCGTCAAAGTAGGGCTATTTCATTGTTTTTAACACGAGTGATTTCTTTTGGTCACGCAAGAGCAACCAGACACTTATTGCGCACTATAACTACATTAATTTGCTCTCTTCGATAATAAACGGTTATCGCCAAAGTAGACTAGCAATAAGCCTGAATCGCTCACATGATCTGAAGCTTAGAAAAAAAATAGTTTGTAAAGTCAATTTATTGCAAACTTGATAAATATATTCACAGCATGCTTTTTACGCATAACCAGGGCTTATTGGTTATTTAAAAGAATGACTGATCTACTTCATTCCAGCATTTAACATACCCAACAGCAGTACCCTAAACCTTTTGGTTATTGAGAAATATTTTTTTTGTTTGATATTTTTTTGTATCGCTTGTTAAAAAATGTCAAGGTTATTTATTTACACTAACTTGACAAGCCTTCACCACCGCATTCTACAAGCACAATATCGGTACCCTGAAACGTTTGTTTATTGAAAAGTCGTTTGAAAATTTAAACGCATTTGACCCACGTGATCTTGAGAATAGGTAACGGTCACTCATATTTAAAAACTTGGCAATCCTTTATCTAAGCATGTTAAAGATCCCAATATCAGTTTCTAGTGCCTTCATTGAGAAAGGAGTCGTTGAAAGGAAAACTTAATAACATGGTATAAGCTAAATTGTCCTTCAGGGAGGTTATGTATTACGGGATACTCCTGATTGTAATTACAAAAAATGATAAAATATAGAAAAATATACCTTCATGTTCTTGAGAAGCTGAACATCATCCAAGTATTTATGGTAACTGTCACAGGCTACGTCACCCGTGTCATTATTGTCCACGTGACCTTGGTGAGAGAACGTATCCCAGATACTAGGACCTTTACCTAGAGAAATTGTGATAAATTGTTATCACTGGTTTATCCAATACAAAGCACATTAACTCAACGCAAGAAGTTCTTTAAAGAGGTCTTTTTAATCGTGATTTTACCAATAAATCGGCATTGTATCATTTGGATGTAAACAAAAATAGCTCTTGGAAAATGTTTTTGTCATAATGATTTTTCAAGATTTAAACATTTAATCCTTGATTTGATCAGGTAACAAATGTCAATTTTGACAAATTACAGATACTCAAATATGATAATTTATTAAACATGAACGCACTTTGTTTTTTTTAATATCAAATATGTAAAAAGAACAAAATTAATTCAATGATGGGGCCAGCGCACTTCCCTATCTAGACTTTGACATTTCGTTTGTTCACTTTGGGTTTTCTTCAGTCGCCTACTAGCTGGTTTTAAGATTTAGACACTTAACATTACCGACTAATTCAAGAAGGGCGAAACATAAGAGCTGTGTGTTGCAGGTTTATTTATTGTTTATTTTTGCTGTATCTTATTCTAAATTTGTATGAAATATACTATTTCCTTCAGTATCATTAAAACGTTTAAAGCAACAAGATAATAAAAAAGATATTGATCTCAAAACTAAATCACAAATGTCATGAATATTATTTCTTTCTTGACGACGATAGGGTATAGCATTGTGTCTGATACCTTATCACCAAACAAATCAATTTCGCATAGCGTTACAGATGTGTGTATTTTTGAAAACTCGTATATTATAATGCAAGGTCAAAGTTGGGCCAATAGAAAAGAACAATACTGAAATAAAACATAATGTCGTAATATATTTACAGGTTCTCTGTGTTGGCAATTATTTCAATATTATTACGAAGTCTGATCTAGGATTGTATGTATGTAAATTATGTGTGACATTAATGACTGATTTTAGGACTGGGTTAATTTACATTACATAAATCTTCAAAAGTTAAATTGAATTTGATTATTATTAAGCGTGAAAATAAATGAACACAAATTACCATCTGCCTGCCAGCCGCCTTCGACCTGGTAGGACGCAGTTGCTGCACTCCATGCAAATCCTTTTGGAAAGGTTCCGTACATGAAATCATTTTCCTGTATGAGGGGACCACGGCCTGACAGCAAAGGAGTTTTAGAGGGCGTGGTTTTGAAGAATCTGTTGTTCTGAATCAATTTTTGGTAAAACCTTACCGAGGCCTTGGGCGTCCTTGTTCGCGCTGGGTCTGTAAAGTTGACGTAGTGGAGACCGAATCTCTCCGAGTATCCTCTCGACCACTCAAAGTTATCCATCAGAGACCAGGCAGTATACCCACGTACATCGATATTGTCTAAGTTAATGGCTGCAGGAAACCGGTATAGAAAGAATGACATCACTATGATCTTTATAAAAGATATGTGATGAAGTCACCAGAAGCCTACTCTACGTTTCTGTTTTAGAAACGATGTTCGTTGATATGATCTTACTGATGAAAACTTGCTAGACTTAAACTTGCATTCTTGGATTTGCTAAACAGCAAGATGAAATTATTCCTTTGAACTTGGTAACCTATGTAATCAGCTAAATAGGATATAACAACAGCACATTAAAGTCATTAATCAAGAAGATGTAGCATTTAACGAATGAATAACATATATTGTACTGCAGTTTTTTTTTCAAAGTGAAAAAAAACGACTGATGACAAGTCATTTCAACTGAAAATGATCAATCAGCAAAGTTTGTAGACAGAGAAGTCACGCCGTGTATGAGCTCAAGCATTGGCTAATCCAAAAATGCATTTCAAGAAAGAAAGCTTCACTGCTTGTTTATAACATGTAAAGGTCGTCAAAAGAAATCAGTGTGTTACACTGAGACCTTTTCCTCTTTAAGAAATTGTATTTTTGCACTTCAGTTCAAAATGACTTTCACTACAATTTTGCTGCAATATTAGTATTATAATTTTATAAAATTTCATTTAAATTCCTGCACTCTGACGTAAAATTAATGTACCACTAGCATTAAAATGTTAAAGAATCGGTTATTCATGGAAGTCTTCTTACACGAAATATTCAGAAATTGTGAATAGGAAAAAACAATCTAAGGTCATAAGTTTACCTTTATATACTAAGCTAGTTAAAGGGTTAAAAAATCAGTGATTCATGAAAGGCTTCTTACATCAAAATTCAGAAATCGTGATTAGAATTTTTCTATATAAGGTCATAAATTTACATGTATTTATTAAGCTAGTTTCAATCATATTGAAAATTTGAAAAATTGTAAATCATAGTGAAAACTTATCTTGAACCTTTGCATAGCCCATATTTGTTTATTTACCTGCGTACTGGTTCATTTGCTGTGTAGTTTACATAATTTTAAGGGTTTAGTTTAAGTTTTGATGGCTTCTTTTTCCTTGTATCTTGTTGTGCTGATTTGCCCTAAACGACAAATTGTCGTATAATAAACCGAAAACCTTAGTATGTCTTAGTTTTGCTTGAATAGACGCAAATATTCCACAAACAAATGTTCCAAACTTGAATAACTTTAAAAGCAGATTTATACAGGAACATTTCAGTAAGCTACTGCATTTGAAATGAACTTGTTTCGAATTTTTAGTTTAAGACATGGACGTCTGCATTAGAGAGATTTGGTAACGCGTCATATACATTTTACTTCAGATACGATCAAAGTCCATTTCAAGTTATATGATTAGGAAGTCATTCTCTCAAGTATATTTATGTACGACAATTCAAATCACAATAAAGTTACAAGAGTAGAATAATGCGTTTGTGACGACTGAGTGACTTGTGTTTCGAAGTTTAACAAGTTTTAAAACGATTCAAAATGCAGAGGAATAAGATAAGAGTTCAGAGATGAAATCTGTGATTAATTGGATTTTTTGTTAAATATAGTTTTTTGATAAAATTTGGAATGGTATTAAGATTATTATTTTAATTAGTATGTCACTGTCTAGATTTGCGTTTATTTGATCTGGTTTATGGATGTCAAGTGAAGTATTGAAATAAAGGTATGTACATATATGGTGTCTTTGAAGCGTAAATCAAGTTAGCGAAATCTGCTTTTCTGTGAAGAAGGTTAGAAGCTTGCAAGGTTAAGCAACGACGTCAGCAGTAGGATCAAAAGCGATTTCTGGGAATAAGCAACAAAGAAACAGGCAGGTTTACCACAAGCTTTTTATACTTTTTTCTTCTTTGATACAATAGCGCTATCAGGTGTGAGATGACTTAGCTCAGCCATTTCCCATTAATTCCATTAATCAAAACATATCCAAGTTATATTCTGTAAGTAAACACAACGATATATAAGGAAGTATATGCAAATTACAAATACCAATTGTTGAATTGTTTCCAGTTTCAATCAATTCTTTATTTATCATGATCTGACATGAATTTTCAATACAACACTCTCTTGATTGCTTCTCTATAAACAGACATGGTAGATATTATCATTTACTTGTAGGTTAAGTACATTTTAAATGAAGATATATGAAACGGTTTTCAGAATTAAATAATTCAGTTAGCCATGGTCTTTACACGTTATTATGATACCAATCATAATACTTCTGGAGTTATCTCTGTCTCAGAAACAAACTGCTGATTGCTTAAGAAGTTCTGGTATGAATATAATTTTGGTATGAGCACCAAAAGCATGACAAACAAATCATACAGGAGACAGTGTTAAAACACAGTTTATATTATGCTGATATACTGCTGTAATATTTACTTAATAAAGCCGCAAAACATATTTACATTGTACTAATTTATATCAACTATTCACACAGTCTCGATAAATACAGAAGATACAGGTTTACCATATTCAGCTATTTGCACCCGGAGCGATGAATGGCATATAATATCAAGACATGTTATAATAGAAAAAAGAAAAAAATGCCTACTAACAACTTTTTGTATATTTAGACATGAAGAACATCTTAATAAATGTATTTTAAGAATTGTTGAATTGGGTGTATGGTTTGATGGTAGATAAAAAAATTGTCACTTTGTGACTTGCATAGCAAAATGGTCATACCGTGATTTTGGTTTAATACATCAGAGACGTATGCAATAGAGTAATGCTATTAAAAGCAAAGTTTTCATCTTCCGGTATATCTTTGCAATTTTACGTTTCCTATTTTTCTTCATTCGTGAGGAAAACTAGATACATGGATAAAACTCTTATTCTTTCAAGAAGAATATCCCCCTTGCCTTCCTTAATGTACATGACGCATTGCTTCTTTTTTCCTGCTTGTCTCCCTAAAACTCTTCAAATTGTAAACTTTTTATTACATACAAGTGAAAAAAATATCATATACATAGATAATTAACACGTTTTGTCACAGTGTTCGTAAGAAATCTAAGTCCTAGGAAGAGTCCAGTTACCATAAGTAATGGTATTTGATGTAAAGATCTTGACCCTGATATACTTTTCGGCGTGGTTGGTGCTATTTGAGCAGTCGGCAACAGTCGGTAAAATCCGTTATCCTGGATGAGCTGTCGGTAATACTGGACTGAAGCTTTAGGCGTACGGGGTCGTTTCGGGTCAGTGAAGTCGACGTAGTGGAGACCAAATCTTTCGGCATATCCTCGCGACCACTCAAAGTTATCCATCAACGACCAGGCAGTGTAACCGCGCACGTCAACATTGTCTATGTGAATGGCTGAAGGGAACCGATTTCATAATTAGAAAAGAGCATTTTAGTGTTTACATGCATTTCACTTGAACTCTTAGTTTCTAAAATGTTGGCACCCAGTGTTTCTAGCTGGCCTTGAAACAAAGTCATGGAAAGCAAAGTGTGGTTATAAAGCAAACTTGTCTTATCTTTATGAAAGAAAAGCACAAACAAATAGTTAAAAGCAAATATTAAAGCAACAAGCAGCCTCCACCCAGTAAAAAGCAATGTTCAAGGTTCAATAACATTATTTAATTAAATTCAAAATTCAACGATTCCAAAATCGATAAAATATACGAACCTTTCAGGACTTCATTGATGTAGTGTTTGTAGTAGAATATTCTATGATCATCAGTCAAGGAGCCGTTTCTGTCGGAGACTCCATTCTCCGTTACATAAACCGGTACGTCACCATAGTGGTTCTTGATCCAGTTCAGCATGCGACGTATTCCAAACGGAGTGACCGTGAGCCAGGATGATCCGGATCTGATTTTAAAAAAAAAATAAAAAGTGAATGTAGTACTACCACAAAAACACTAAATAGGTTATGCCCGTATATTCAAGTCTGATCTACAACAGCATGAACAAATCAAACATAATTCTAGTATTCGAATCTCGATGTTTACAATCGCGGATAGTCTTGTTTACCATACCAAACCCGCATAATCACAAACGATTAGTTCTGTGTTAGATAAAAGCGTGTAAATATATACGTATATTTATATAAGTCAGGAATGATCTTTCAACAAGTGGACATCCATAGAGTGGTTTAGATATAATAACCCAAGCCAGGAAGGATCTTTCAACAAGTAGACATCCATAGAGTGGTTTAGATATAATTACCCAAGCCAGGAAGGATCTTTCAACAAGTGGACATCCATAGAGTGGTTTAGATATAATTACCCAAGCCAGGAAGGATCTTTCGACAAGTGGACATCCATAGAGTGGTTTAGATATAATTACCCAAGCCAGGAAGGATCTTTCGACAAGTGGACATCCATATCAGAATAATAATCACGTGCATATGTCTCGTCCAGGTAATATTCTGCCAGATTAGACGTGTAAAAGTTCAAACCCACGAAATCTGTGGCTCCTGAAATGAGATAAACTACAGTTACTGTACTAAAATGTATTATGATCGAGAAGGTGTTTATTTACCGTAAAATCATTCATTTTGGTGGAAGATAAATTTTCATTAATGAGGTATGTACTCTTGATCCATGAATACATTTGCCCACGAATTGTTAAATAAGTGTAGGTAAATATATTGAGCTATATTATCCACGAAACAAATAGTCCACAAACTAGCATTTAAACACAAAATCACGAACATTGAGCCACATAAAAATATGTGATCTTAGAGAATCGATTTTTGTCAATGGAAAACATCCAGAAAATAGATATATTGAAGGTATCATTGACGAAGACAAGCTTTGCCTTATTCATAACTTAAATTTACCTCACTTCAACTTTACTTCAACCTTTCGGTCATACTTCAAACACTTGAACTAACGGTATCGCTCCGACATGAAGTTGACAATTCGTTTTTGAAAGTGTACCTAAACGAAAGGTAGCGAACTCTTCTAATAACACAAATTTGGTGAGTGTCTTCTTACAAACTAGAGAATTAAGGGATGCGAGTTATAACGTACCCTGTAAATACTGTTTCTCCTCTAGTGTAAACTGAGGCAGTCTGCTTTTTGATAAATTCTGTGTCTCACTCTTGTTCCCGATTTGCCATTTCATGACGTCTGGATAATCACCATTGTTCAAAACTGGATTAATGAACCAACCGAAATGGAACTGGAGGGCGCGTTCGGCTGCTTCTCGGTCGGAGGGAACATTCTCACTTTTCGGTACTTCCCAGTCACAGTTACATGTGATACCAACCTTCCCTGGAAGCAGATACACATACTCACCATTACACGTAAACATGAACATTTTTGTTTTCTGTTTGTATTACTGAACTTCATCAGTTTTTAGCCAATACGTTTAAAACTGATACTCATGATTCTAATAACTTTAGTAGGAGTACACCTTGGAACCATTTACTAGTACTGAACGATGACCTATCGAGTGAGTCAAAATTCCTTTCAACTCTACGTGTTCTCATCTTCGACCTATGGACTTGAACATCGACAAATTCTATCTAAATGAAATTGAATTTGAATATATTTATCTCTAAAATATGTGATGATTTAATTTTTATTAAGAATTTAGAAAATAAACATTATATGTCTTCAAAATGTGCATCAAACATTCAAACAATATCTTGCTATACAAAATCTTATGCATACGTACCACGTTGGATTTGCTTAAACTCTTTTTCGTAAACCCGGTACGCCATGCCATGGGCCCTAATGAGATTGTGAGCGGCGACGTATACCCCGTCCCCAGGGCTAACAAGTCCCGGGGCTTTGATACCCTGCCCGTACCCTTGGAGAGACACCACCCATGGCTCATTCAGTGTTATCCATGTCTTTACCTGTGAAATATTTTTTGAATTAATTGGTTTTGAATCTTTTGAATGTTGTAACATTTTTTTTAAGACGGTTCCTCTTAATATTAGGTTCACTGAATAAAACTTTTACAGATTTTTCAAGATAATTTCAATCTTGCAAACAAATCCTATAGGAGTTCCAAACTTTTTATGTTTACCCTGTCTCCGAACTCCCTGAAGGCTAGTCTGGCGTAATCGGCAAATAGTACAGGTATTAAGGGATTAAGCCATCCTCCATCAAGGTCCTGTAGGGCTTGAGGCAGGTCCCAGTGGTAGAGTGTGACCATTGGTGTGATGCCAGCGTCCATTAGGGCGTCTATCAGCTGGTTATAATAATCTAAACCCAGCTGGTTAACGTTGTTAGTAGTTCCATCTGGCAATATACGTGGCCACGACAAAGAGAAGCGATAGTGCGTAACCTACGAATTAATGACAAAAACATCGATGATAATACAACATGTTTCAGATTTTGGAAGAAAACTTTGGATTAACACTTATGGGCGAGACAGAAGATTGTACAAAAGACACAAGAGAATAAAACCATTTAATGATTTAGAATTAAATATAGTAGAGCTAAAAAAAAAGAATTAAACTGCATCATACAGCTGTTTTGTTCTTCTAGGACTCGTCAGTGATGCTAAGAGTCTAAATTTTGAAGCCTAGGAGGCTACTAAGAAAATTTCAAATTGTTCAAAGGAAAAGTCAAAATTAAGACAGAGAGGTGTAGCAGCCCCATGATTAAATAAATTTCGTAATTTTCATACATCAGATAATTTTAGAATAGCGTCAAGTACATGTGTATCTTTTTAATCGTGCCACTATTCAAGATAATTATAACGTGTCTTCCTGGAACTCGTCAGTGATGCCAAGAGCTCAATTTTGAAGCCTACGGGGTGACTGAGGAAAATCAAAAGTAATCTAGATGAAGGTCAAAATCTAGAAATATAGCGGTAACACTGAATTCGTCATTCGAAGTAAACTGGAAAAGGATTTTTTGTAGCTAAACGTTGGCTTAATTTGTTCATTTGTGTTACATCACAAAAAACACTTGTTTTAATTGCTGCAGATTCTAACAACAATCTCGCATCTTTAAGAACATATTATATGTTTATTTGTAAAACCAGTGATGTCTTCAGTCAAAGTAACGGAGGATACTAGATACATTAAGAAGATGTTGCAGATGAGACACTTGTACATATGAAAATCTGAGGTGAAAAAAAATAGAAACATTTCTAAGCGCTTAAAAGAAATATGTGAAAAAACAAACATTAATTCGTATCAGATTAAGGATATTCATATCGACAGTGGTATGTTATTTGCCAGTTTTCCGTTTGTCACTTAAGACACATATTGTTTTTCCCTATCTAATATACCTTCATATCCTTAAGAAGCTGCACATCTTCCAAGTATTTATGGTAACTGTCACAGGCCACGTCACCCGTGTCATTATTGTCTACGTGTCCTTGATGAGAGAATGTGTCCCAGATACTTAGTCCTTTTCCTGTAATAAAGGTAGAATGAAAGAAAAAATTGTTCAGTCATGCAAATATGGATAGCGAAACGGATATACTTTCCATTGTAGATTTAATATCATATCAAATCATAGTAGATAATAGAGAATATAGTTTAGAATCTTCAGTTTTCTTTTTGTATCGTCAATTAATTTCACATTCATCTTAATGATATTCTTACAAATGCGTCAGTACTAAGCATATGGATTCTACCATTCATTGTTTCAACATAAATATCTGTTCATAGCTTAATAAGATACGATACTGAATACATTATGCGCCATACCTGTATGACAACTTCTTATATAAGAAAAAAATAAAAAAAGAAGAAAACTTAACAAAAACAACAGAGATTGGTAAATAAGTAGTACATCCCAATACACACGTTTGTCTCTCTTGAAATGGTTTTCCTTCATGTTATGTGACGCTGATATTTTACAAAAGGGACGGGACATCATTATACTACAATTTTGAACAGTGAAACTAATACTACAATTACACTTTCATGGCTGCTTCTTAAAGTAATGAATATCTGCATGCGAGCAACTCTATGAAATGTGAATTTACAGTACCGTCGACAAGAATAGATTGTACTCAGATTTGACAATTTTCGCATAAAATCTTAACGTTTAGGAGGCATGTCGCCTAATCGTAACGTTTTCCATAATTGTGATATTTTGTGATGAACAAGATACTGCCGTTTAATAATGACCTTGACCTTCGTCTAAAAACAATTATAGTTTAATCAAGGCTTGTGGTAATCGATAATCAGAATATGTACGAGGCGTGACATCATATGATTTGGAAACAGAAATAATGTAATGAATGTGACATGTAATTGTAATTGAATTGTAATTGTAGATTGTAATCTTTTTGTGAAAAATCCATCACCATGTCCTTCAAACGGATGGTACAACTGCCAAATAGTTAACAAAACATACCTTTACAATCGATCCTTTTTTGGACCGGAAAGTAAATTGATATCCTTAAATAGTTTCTTTATAGGGCATTATAACGTGTCTTTACTTTGTAAATTGTAAAACTGTAAGGTGTTTCAAAAGACGCTCGATATATTTACCATCTTCGTTCCAGCCACCTTCCACCTGATAAGCTGCTGTGGCAGCACTCCACGCAAAGCCTTCTGGGAACGTTCCATAGTAAAATTCGTCCTGGTATGGCAGTGGGTCCGGACCTTTAAAAAACCCATTAGCTCTAACCATGTTCCGGATAAAGTTTGCGGATTTTTTTGCGGTTCTTGTACGATTAGGATTTGTGAAATCTACATGAAACAGTCCAAACTTCTCTGTGTAACCGGCGTTCCATTCAAACTGATCCATCAGTGACGATACAGAATATCCACGTACGTCAACACCATCAAGGTTAATGGCTGCAAAATGAAACGCAAAGTAATGTATCGTAACAACTACTGAAATGAATTATTTTGGAAAAATACTGAAAACAGGTAAATAATGGTCGCATGCAAGAAACCACTTCATACGGGTTATGGATTTGTTTTGATTCACTCAAAATGTTTTGTAAACTCTGTTTTGGAAAATGGTAAACTTGGGTCTGGATAGATACGTAAAAATGAGGATTTGTACTGGATAAATTTCGTTGATGCGGAAATTAATGTATTTGAAAAATTGATGCTAACGTTGGTCTGTAAGGAAAACTTGCTCATTGGATCATTTTGATAAAAATTGAATTGACAGCCAATAGCTTTTATGTTCCGTTTTACTTACCCTTGAGGACCTCGTCAAGGTGATCCCTGTGGTACTTGACACGGTTGTCATCCTCTAAAGAACCATCCTTGTCGGACACCCCATTGTCCGCAACGTACACTGGTACATCCGGGTACTTAAATTTTATCCAACGCAACAGCTTTCTCATTCCAAATGGTGTCACACGTAACCATGAGGACCCGCTCCTGTAATAAAAGGAAACAGAGTTGGTTTAATAAGATCAACTTTAAATACGTGGGGCAATGAAGTATGTACAAAATTATTAAAATTATTTTCTATTTCACAAAGACTTTATCCTTTCTAATTTTACTTTAAAAGCGTTGTTTCCTTTTCGAATACTAGTTTCAAAAATTTGAATAATGTTTAAATAATTTTTTAAGAATAGCATCACTGCCAATGCCTTTCGAAGAAGTTATTTAAATAGTGCAGCCTAGTGTAACACTAGAAAATATTATTTTAACAATGATTAAAGAAGTGTCGTTATCTAGTTAACATGTAGCTTACTTTGGCCAGGTTTCATTTACTTCGGTTTTGAGGTCTTGGTCATCAAAGTAACTTGGGGATGACACGGGCTGCTGGTAATTACTGACAAGTCTTGACGTGTAGAACGAAATACCAAGATAGTCAGCAGAGCCTGAATAATGCAGGATGTTACGGTATATCTTAAATCTCAAGACTAAGCCATCAATTTCTCGTTTATAATGCAGAAATAATGGACAATAAATATAAGCGACACGTAAGTACATATTATTCATATTTAGATGAATATTAATACACGGATATATTCCAATTGTTCAGATCTAAAACATAATCAAATATCAAATGTTATGGACGTTTTTAACTGGCCAAGTCCATGTTCTTGAATAAAATTTGCACACTCTAAACTTCATGCATCATTATAAGCCAAAGGGGCTAGGATAAGCTTATCTGAATACAGTTGTGAATAAAACAAGACACGATACAAAGAACCTCGTGGTTTAAACTTACAAATACAATACAAACGTTCAAGAGTGTATTTTTTTTTATCAAAATCCCATAAGAAATCAAGCCATAAGAGGGAAAGAAAAAAAAATAAATAATAAAAAAAAAAAAAAAAAAAACGGAGACCCTAAAATCCTGAAATTTGAACTCTTAAGTGATATCATGGTTATGGTGTTTTTATATGTGAACGTGAAGTTTCATTGAAATCCCTAAATGAATGAAGCTGCTGCAGAGCAATAGAGTTAAAGATTGTACAAAGACACAAATTAATAGTACCATTTGATACAAATTTGAATAAGACGTAGTAGAGGCAATTAATGAATTGAACTGCATCATACAGCAGTTTTGTCCTTCTAGGACTCGTCAGTGGTGCTAAGAGCCACTATTACAATAAATCAAAAACGAGGCACAATGTTCAATGTTTTTTTCCAGAATTATATATAAAGGAGAAAAAACAGAGGATCAGTTTTCAAACGCCTTCATAGAATTGGAATCATTCAGTACATAAGGTGGTATTTCGATGAAGAAATTACCAGTCCTGGGAAGAACTTTACTACACTACCTTTAATCATGTGTTGTTCATCAGAAGTAAACGTGGGTAGCCTACTGTCCGTTAGGTTCTGTAGATTACTTTTCATTTGGATTTGTGCTGCCATCACTGGCGGATATTGTCCCGACAAGAGGATGGGATCAGCGAACCATCCAAGATTAAAATCCAGATACCGTTCGGATGCCAACACATCAAAAGGGTTGAATGTCTGTTTTGGCTCAGCCCATTGAACGTGTAATATGATTCCAATCGATCCTGTGAAATGAGGTAACAATTATGTCAACATTCATTCATCATGAACAAAACATATTAAAAAAAAACAAAAGAAAAAACAAAAAAACAAAAAAAAAAAAAAAAAAAAAAAAAAAAAAAAAACAATATAAAACAAAAACAAAAAACAATGAAAATACCAACATGGCAACAATGATAATTCAAATTTAAATTCCATAAAACTAGGGCAAAATATGGTCAATAGAAAGAAATGCATGTAAGTCTCCGTTTTAATTTTATCCATACATCTTGAACTTGAATAAGTTATAATTAGCTTTAAAAAGAAGGCGTTATCGATCTATACCGTTATCTTATAAAGGCAATGCGGGGTGACGCGCAGTCATCCATATTAAATTCTTCTTAATTTGTTGATCAAATAAGATCAAGTTTGATCCTTGACCTTCTAATCTTCACCATTGACCCAAGTTATTCTGGCCACTAGCAATTTAAAGGAAAAAGAGCTTGGAATCAATTTTAAAAACTATATAAAATCCTTATAATTTTCTGCATTGGTGTTTGGGGTTTGAACTAACCGTTTTGCTTCTGTCTGAATTCCGTATCATATAAATGGTAAGCTTGAGCATGTGCCTTAATTAGATTGTGGACGGCTGTATAGACATCTGTACCGATTCCGGATACCTGTGGCGGTGACGAAGCGGTACCGTATCCAGATACAGCAAACGTGTGTGGATCATCCATAGTGTACCACATCTTAACCTGTGTAGAACAAAGCAAGAGTGTATATTTCTGTATGGAAGATGTTTGGGTGCATCTCACATTGGTTGACTTTATAAAATAAATAATGATTTGCACAAGTAGCAATGGTGTGTAAGCACTTGTAGTCATGTGACACTTTTTTCCAATTTTCAATGCCTGTTTCATTTTACTTTTTTATTATATGATATCTAAAATAGTGGCATATAAACAACGTTGTACCATCCCCCTAAGATTTCATGGCGAAAATTGAACTGATGAAATATAACTGGCAATGAGTTACATGAGTCACTGCCCTTATATGGCAAAAACAATATGTCCTTGCTTTGTTAAAATCAATATCGAAAACGTACATGACGAAATGAACCCGTCATTAGCATGATATATTGTGGGATCTTCGTTGAATGAAATGGTAAAAACTAAAAGCGAAGTCTTAATATGTAGCACTTTTGACATATGACAGACGCACTAAGCAATTGTACATAAGACACACAAATGAAAAATGAAAAGTACAATTCAATTAAAAGTTATATATAGTTACAGAAGACTCAGTTTATAAATTAAATTGCATCATACAGCTCTTTCGTCCTTTTAGGTCTCTTTAGTGACAATAAGTTCCTTAACGTTTAAACCAAGGAAGCTACCTAGGGAAACCAAACTGATTGTAAGAAATGTCAAAATGTGGACAGGGGAGGTGCACTAGCCCTCAAATTTATTTAGTACCTTTGTTTATCTGATGTTTTCTAAAAGAACGCAAAATTACATATCCACTATCCAGATTAACTTATACATGATATGTACCACCTGCAGTTTCGAATATTGTGCAACAGACACAGAACTCAATAGCAGTTTCGCATTTGTTATAATTTTTGAATGAAAAAATCCTATTCTCATTTTCATCATAAATGAAATTTAAGTCTTAAGTTAACATTGGTTTATTGCAACAAAAAAAAAAAAAAAAAAAAAAAAAAACAAAAAATACATCGTTTTTAAATAACCTTATTTCCATATTCCTTGAAGCAGATGTTGGCATAGTCAACAAAATGGTTGACCATTGTTTCATTAAGCCAGCCTCCATCGTCCTGAAGGGCCTGTGGGAAGTCATTGTGGAAAAGTGTTACAATAGGTTGAATGCCGGCCTCCAGAAAAGCGTCTATGAGACGATGGTAGTATGCCACACCCTGGCTGTTAATGTTGCCTGCCTTACCAGTGGGAAGGATCCGTGACCAGGACAGCGAGAGCTTGTAATGTGACATCTAATAACGAGGAACGTTGCTTCATTACGTTTGTGATGGATGCAATGATATTTGTTCAACATTGTAGAGAGCAGAACATAGATCTGACTGAACGTCGCCACATGCCAGGAGGATTTCATTTTTCTTTCACTTATACTTAATGTATTATTTAACAACAATTTGACCGTTACTGCAAATTTCACATGTATATATGTTACACACACACACACACACACACACACACACACACACACACACACACACACACACACACAGCCACACACACACACACACACACACACACACACACACACACACATATGTATGACAATTACAATTAAGGGCTTGACATTTTTTACGTTTGACAGAGGAAAATGGATATAGAAAAAATATCAGTCCGATGACTGACAAAGTTTATTATTAATCGTTTTTACTTTCTATAGAGAATTGTTGGTTTTGACTACCGCTGTCTAGAGTTCCAAATACAATCTTCGTTTTATGCAGAAGGATTAATATAACGTTATTGCTAGTATAACATCATAACTGGTCGTTTATTTTGACAAGCTGTGGGATATAGCAAACATTTCCCATTCACGGACTATTTTGATATCTTCTTCTTGAACTATCAGATCTAGTTTTATTCATTTGAAGATCACATGATACTCACTCTAAGTCGTTTAAGCATTTGAACATCCTCATTGAAATTGTGATAACTATCGCAAGCAATATCAGCATTATCTTTTGTTGTGTGGTTGTGAAGGTAGGAATCCCAGATACTTTCACCTCGTCCTGTAATTATACAAATTCTCAAGATTAAGGACATATCTAACACAATCCGGCAGTTATCCAGTGAATTCGTCCATGTAATAATTTGTCACCAGTGTAATATACCCTTTAGCGTTTTTCATTGGCTACACCAGTCAGAAATCGAATATGACGCTATACCAAGAACATTGACATTGTGTCGTAATCAGAAAATGGCACCGTAACGCGGCTACCTTCATTTAATTTTGTTCTCCCGATTTTTACTTTTAAAACCTGTCAAAGTTTTCATAAAAATATCTTAAATCTGACTTCATTTTATCTGCTCGGCTTAATTAAATCTTCGAAAACTTGATTAATTAAATATCAGATTAAATTAACACTAATTTATTACATTTATTGTAAAGTTCAAGTTACATATTAGTGAAATATAACTGTTTTTCGTCATCTCCAAGGAGGTTCTTTCATATACTAAAAATTCGTTCTTGTTACCAAGAGTTTCAGGTAGCAGTAAGAAAGTTTCCTTAATAAGTCGATGATCTCTTCAGAAATTTACATAAAAATGAGTGGTTTCCTGTTTTGGATCCAAAGGTGATTTCCAGTTGAAGATAAGCAAGAAGCATTAAATGTCCATGCTCATCTACTATATCAGATCTATATTTATGTTGGTAGTTTCGTATTAAAGTAAAATATGTATATTAAGATTGCCGGATTAATTTCGAGGTAAAGATTAAATTCTAGTTTTATTGATTAATTATGTTTCTGAGAAAACAACATCACATAATACCATTACAAAGTTATTTTACCATCCACATTCCACGCTCCCTCAACCTGATAGGCCGATGAAGAAGCACTCCATACAAAATCCTGCGGGAACTCTCCATAAATGAACTCATTTTCGGAAGGAATGGTAGTTATAACGCCAGGGGCCGTTACAGCACCTCGCCGGAAACCGTTGTCTTTGATAACCTGAGAGTAGAAAAAGGCCGACTCCTTTGGGGTTCTGGATCGAGCAGGATCGCTGAAGTTGACAAAGTGAAGGCCAAATCTTTCGTCGTAACCGCTACCCCATTCAAAATTGTCCATCAGCGACCAGGCTGTATATCCCTTTACATTGACTTGATCGAGTTTTCGAGCTGTAAATCAGAATAACTTCCGATACAACCTACTTCCGAACATGTCATGATCTTCAGATTTTATCTGTTGTTTTATCATTCATAATATGTCGTTCCTTCAATATATGTTGTTTGTTGATTACAATCTTTATCACTTCCGCTTAAATAGATGTTCAACTTGATCTTTGTTTATTTCATGGAATAAAAAAGATCTATTCCTCATCGTCATTGATACGACTTCCTTTAAAATTCAGTTTGTAATATGCTTTTATATACCCTACAGACTCGAAAATAAGCCAAACTCGAACGTAGGCCTATCCTGAAAATAAACCTGTAGTTTCGTATTAAGTAAACTTTCGTTTGTTTACTATTAAATAAAATTAACCGCGTTTTTTTATCGAAATTTTAGGGTAAAATTAACATTTATATATCTGTTCATCTACTGATTTTTGTTACTTATGTACTGTTACCATGTAAATTGTATGTTTAAGCGAAAATCTTTCGAGGGCACTTTCTCGCTAAAAGTATTGGGCTAAAATATTTTTTGTGTTAATCACACCAATCCAAAGCTTTCTTCGCAGTGATTTACCAAAAACTCTTTGATCGTGTAAAATTAAGTACGTATATTGATATTAACCAACATTTGAAATTCATATATGATGTTTAATTACCTTTCAGCACCTCGTTAATGTACGACCTGTAGTAGTTAATTCTGTGTACGTCTGGTAACGACCCATTCCGATCTGACACACCATTCTCCGTCACATACACTGGCGTATCTCCATAATGGTTTTTGATCCAGTTCAACATTTTCCGGATACCCCACGGAGTCACCCATAACCAGTTTGACCCCGACCTTGAAACGGATTTTTGTGTGTGTGATTACAAGCGACGCTCGTGTATTGAGTATGTCACTTATTTTTCAGTGACGGTATCTTACAACCTTTTGTTTACGAAAATTTCGTTATATTTTGAAAGTATTTTTAAGTTGTGGTTGATTCTCTGTTCTTAAATGAGTTAAAACACATTGATATAATAGGTTAACAGAAACTGAATCAGGTACTTTATCAGTTTTAGTGCAGTTATGAATTTTTAAGACTGCTTATAAATAAACAAGTTCGTTTTTTTTTCAGAGTAATAAAATAAGATTGTTTAAAATACACATGTTCATAAGCGAACAGCACATTTTAATGCAACTTTAGATTAAGATACAGTAAAGCAAATAATTGAATAAAATTTAATTATTTATTCGATAAATGTCGTAATTTTCAATATTTACGATTGAAAATGAACGCCAAGTAGAAGTCTATATCATGCATCAGTTACTTAAGTATAACTTAGAAATGACTAACTCACCCCAGCCATTTCGGATCTATGGAACCACCGTTATCTTTATCCGCGTCGTAACTTATATCGTTGATGTCTTTCACATCAGGATGGACCAGGCCAGACGTATAGAAATTGAGTCCAAGGAAATCTGTCGCGCCTTAAAAAGGATAAAAATAAATTGTTGAATGAAGTTTTATATTGACATTGTTCCGTTACCAAAATCCTAGGTTTTTAAAAAATATACATATCTGGCGGATGGTCCTGAATGCAAACCTTTTATCATCATCTTTTCAGTGGCTGTGAACTCCGGAAGTCGTGATTTGTTAAAACCCTGCAGTTCACTCTTCTTTCCAACTTGCGACTTCATGACATCAGGATAGTCTCCGTGAATGAGAGGGTTAGCAAACCAGCCGAAGTCAAACTGGGTCGCCCTCTCTGCAGCTTCAAGATGGGAGGGGTTGAAAGGGTCCTGTGGCTCCGACCAACCAGCATTTAACGTTATACCCACCTGTCCTGTAAATATATTTTCATACATTACATATACATTATTATTTCCATCAAAATTAATTTTTGGCTAGTACGAAACGGTAATCAGCCCTCTAGATACGTTTTTCGATATCGACAAATCTAAGAGGCTCTGTAAGATAATTTATAAGCTGAAATTGGTATTTGTTTCCTTTACATAGGGCAAATGGCAGTTTATTGTCCACTGAGTTCTTATAGATGACTATGCAGAGCAAGCTTTCTAAAAATGTGTGTCTTGTACATGTGCCTGTATCCATGTCCCTAACCCTAACGAAGCAAATCACTTAAAACTTACACTTTTACTTTCTTTTTAAATCACCCTTATTATCGTCATTCAGCGTTGAAAAAAAGATGCAACGCTATAAGTAATTATATAAGAAATTATCGTCCCTACCTTTCTGAGTTTCCCGGTAGGTGGAGTTGTAGATTTGCCAGGTTTTTGCATGTGACAGGATCAGGTGGTGACTGACAGTGTACGCGTTAGTTCCAGGTCCGTACATACCCGGAGCAAATACGGCTACACTGTACCCCAACCACGACACAATCCAAGGCTCATTAAAGGTAATCCAGAATTTTACCTAACGGTGTTCATCAAAGAATAACACGATGTAAAATGTATTATTGATAAAGATATTAGTTCATACATCGTTATCCTAAAGCATGGACTACAGTATATATACTGTAAATCATTGAAGAGTCTGGCTTTTTATAAAGACAATGCACGCAATTGTAAAGATACACTCAAAAGATACACACTTAAACTAGATTTTTCTGGTGTCTCTGTTTTTTCTGCAATAAATATGGTGATAAATGTATACGTTGTTATTTACCAGCCACAAAAATAAAGTAATCAGTCATACTATATGTGCATAGTCTTGTGTGTTGGTAATAATTTAATTGCAACACGCAGAACTGAAATCAAAATAGTTACCATGAAAGAACATGGTTTGATATTACATATATCATATTCATATAAAAAAATAATGCTAAAAAGATCAAATTTAACTACAAGGGAATAGAGAGTAGAACAGCGATGCAAAACCTTCTTTGAAATGCCGGAAACATCATTAAGGGAACAATTTCAAAGTCAGCTTAATACAATAAGGTATTCCAATCTGAATGACCGATGTTACTTGAAATCAAATTCGACTGAACTAAAATGGTTCTGACACTACCACAGGAATTTGCTGTCTACCTGGTATATAAAACCGCTAAAGACAATGATAGTCAATCATTCATAATATATTTAACTGAAGTTATTGCGGTGTGTGGAAATTCAATTTGGTGAAATAGTTAACAAAACCGAGAAACCTAGATTGCTGAACGAACGGAGAGATCTCGATTACTTGATTGGTTGGGAAAACATTGACCTAAAACTTTTCTGTATAAAGAAAAAACAAATATCCTGTTCTTTTAAACCACATGGTGTTTTGTTTTGTTTTTCTAAACCTTTCCAATCAAGATAGGCGCACATCTTATTTAAGGCCAGGGAAAAGGATCGTCGCTGAAGGTGTCCACCATGTGTTTGATATATTGCAAGGATTTGTATTGCTTATATTATAAACTGATTACTTATATTTCATCACATTGTAATGTTTTATGGAATTTTCCACTTCGATGAAGCCTCGAAACAGACAGTTCAAAATGAAGTATACGAGTAAATGGAAACCAAACGTCTTATTATATTTGCAAAGTTTTTCAATATGTAAAGAGTGTCAAGTAAAAAGATGCCAAAACAAAAACCGCTGGCGTATAGAGAAGAGTAATTATATTACGAAAAAAACACGATTAAGGTAATCATTTTTCCAATTTCTAAGGTCAAACATAATCACGGGCAAACATTTCAATCACGAGAAAAATAATTTAAAACCACTAAAAACATACCCTGTTTCCGAACTGTTTGAAGCAGAAATCTGTATAGTTAGCGAAAATGTCAATCATTGATTCATTGAGCCATCCATTGTACTTGAGTTGTAAAGCCTGTGGAAGGTCCCAGTGGTAAAGTGTGACCATTGGCTGGATACCTTCTGCCAGCAGACCGTCGATTAGATTGTTGTAATATTCGATTCCCTTGGGATTCGCACTGGACACAGTTCCATCGGGTAAAACACGTGGCCATGAGATGGAGAAACGGTAGTGGGAAACCTGGAGAGAAGGTTGGGAATAAAGTAATTGATATCGCTGATTAATGTATTAGTGAAAGTTCTCGTAATGATGAAATTTTACTTTCAATGGATTTAGCAGTATAGATTTGTGGCAGAAACTGAATTTACTTTTTTTATTTGTTTTTCACGGAACTAAAAATAAAAGACAAGGATGTATCAATGATGAAATTCCCTAATGGCCAGAGAATCAATGAAACAAGGATTAAATATGAGATCAGGAAACATTTTGGTAGGAGACCATCGAAAAGGTTTACAGGAAGAACAATTCCAGGTGATGGAGAGAAAACGTTTTCTGCTTCATGTCAATCTTTGACTATCCGCGTAAGCAATCACACGTTCTCAAATGAGAGCACGGAACCGCCATGAATATCAGCAAGTATTGTGATGTAGGATGACGATATGTTTCAGTACGTTTTAGGTAGTGTTGTAGCATAGAATTTTAAATGGTAGCCATCAAACAAGATGTTTTCCAAAATTTACAAATTGATTTCTTACAGTTTGAAATATGAGTTAGAGACGAAGATCGATAATAGGAAATTACATTTAAAGGAGAGAATGTGAATTCGATCACATTTATATTTTCATGTAATTTAACGGATAGTATTTGACAGTGAGAAGAATTTTTTTATAATGAATCAAGTAACGATTTATCATGGCGATTCATGAAAATAAGTGAAAAGTTTCACGTCTGATATGAATCAACTGTTGTTTCTTGCAACGATGGCAACGTATATCTTCAGTAATAATTTTGAATTAATTCTAATAGCCAAAATCTCAGCTATACTTAAGTTTTAAGATCTAGATAGTTTTTAAAAAAACATAGAAAATATTGATCTTGTGGCATATCCTAATAATCTGTCATTTAAAAAACTTGTCTCCTAAACAATTTAAAATCAGAGCAACAAAAATTTTCTAACAGACAGGTTTTATGGGAACACAAATATTCAACACCATGGAAACCACACCTTAGTATTAATGACATGGTCTGTCTGATAACGACAATGTCGTCAATAAAATCAAATGCATTAGCTGGGAATATTTTCTTTCGTTAGAAGCATTTTGGACAACACTGAAGAGGAAATCATCATCAATGTAAAAGTTATCACATAAATTCGTACCCCGAGTTGTTTAAGCAGCTGGATATCCTCCTTGTAATTATGGTAACTATCACAGGCCACATTGCCGTTGTCATTATTGGCTGTCTTCCCTGGAGTCTGTGCCCAAACGTCCCAGATGGACAGGCCACGACCTAGTAACAATATTACAATTTTACACCTATAGACAGATGGCCACCGGGATGTTTGGATACCTTACTTATGTCACACATTTCATTATACGACAGGATGATGAAAGCGAGTCTTAAATTTTTCAGTTTGCCTGACTCCTCCAAAAGTATGAAGAGAATAAGACCAGGTGTTCCAGCAGAGTAAACATCTTCTGCATCATCGACGACATCTGTCATATAAATCTAGGTCGATCCAAGTAAAAAGAGAACAGGGTGTACAACAAGGGAACCTTCAGGTAAACAAACGAGCATCAAACAGGTTCAGCTTTATATCGAACAAACTTTATTTAACTTTCTCATTTTGGCACTGGTTTTGGTCAATTTCGATTTTCCGCTCTTGTCTCCCTACATTACCGTATTCACTGTATGGTTATACTATATATACTTTAATTTTGAAGTTGTATTTAAAAGTGTTATTCGCTTATCAGTTTTATGCACTATTTCATGTAAACAACCCACACAGAATTGAACCCGACATTTTTTACATTTGAAATATCAATTACAAGTAAAGTACATGACGAGTTTTGACACAATATTTCCTCCATCATCATCATCATCATCATCATCATCATCATCATCATCATCATCATCATCAAGAGAAGAATGTTACATAAATTCCCATTTTGTTTCCTATTTTTTCTTACCATCCTCATTCCAGCCTCCCTCAACCTGATAGGCTGCTGTCGCGGAACTCCAAACAAAATCATCCGGAAAAACATCATACAGGAACTCATTCTCCATTTCCGGAGCTACGCCCCGTCCACCTATTCCAGGATAGCCATGCTGGAATGCACTCTCCGACACAAGTTGTCGGTAGAAGGAGGCGGAATGCTTCGGAATCCTAGTCAGACTAGGGTCGCTGAAGTCGATGTGATACAGTCCATATTTATTTTGGTAACCAAAAGTGATGTCAAAGGTATCCATGATACTCCAAACAAGATATCCTGTTACATTTATCTTGTCAATGAGTATCGCTTCAAAGAAAGGAAGAACAATATGTCTTAATCTTACTTAATTTTTATTTCATTTTCGTGTCATCTGATACATGTTCATTCATAACGACAAGTTTGGAAAAATAAAAAAAGTTTTACATTCGTATCATATAGATAATGAAAAAGTTGTGGTATCTATAGCATTGATTCTATCAGCTTGAGAAATTCGGTTCAAAACTTCCTGCCCTGTGAATTCATAATTTTGTTTTTGATGACAATTTACCAGGTGACTTTGATTTGAAAGGAGACATATCACAAACGTTTACGATTTATTGACTTATTTCCTTTAAAATGAGATTCATTTCACCTTAACAGCTTTTTATTGTCATTCACCATTTGTTTCAATAATTTATCTTAAAGATTCGTCCCTACCTTTCAGTACCTCGTTGGTGTAACTTCGTAAGAAGTCTATTCGATCGGGATCAACGATACCATCCCTCTGATCACATGCCCCATTTTCTGTTATCAAAATTGGAATGTCTCCGTATTTGGTGCGGATCCAGTTCAGCATTTTACGTACGGCGAATGGGGTTGAATACATTCTATCTCCACATTTTCTGTAGAAAGAAATGGATAAAAAATGTTTCATTTATAAAATCAAAGAGTATATATTTCGACAAGAAAACTAAACACGTCACATATTTGACAGTATAATGTGTTATTCCAAGGAAATATCAATTGAAAATGGAAACAAGAAACTAGACTGGATTATATTGACGAAATTTAACTGTATATACATTGTCAAACATCAAAATATCAGAGATATTATTGCAATGAATTTAAAGATTTTTTCACAGTCGAATATTCCAGACAAAGACCGAAACAGATCAGGATGTTGTCTATAATGGGTTATAACAGGAAGAATATATTCCTTTCCGAAACTGAAAATATAATTTAAAACCAAATGATCACATTTGATGAAATACATCAAATGAAGTCACGGCATGTATTATGTAATTTTCGCTCTTATTTTAAGAGGATAACATTGAATTTATGGGATATTCAAATAATTAATTATATACATACACTTTCCACGAGGGATCTGCGCTGAGAACATAACCAGCATCTTTTTCGAATGTAGTCTTCAGTTCGGTCGGATCGGCAGATGCTACCAAAGCCGCGGTGTAAATGTTGATGGCAAAGAAATCGGCCGATCCTAGGAATAAGACGTACCATATGTTGGCCATATATTCAACAAAAATTCTGTCAAAGTAACTTGCTGCAATACATTAACGTTGTGATAAGTGTAAGAGGTTTTATCTATTTTTTTCTATATGAAATTTTATCTCCTTGTTCATCATGTTTTCACAAATCAGCCAACATTTTCGGAATACATATATCATAATTTCATTTCCTGAATTTACGTAAAAATGTCACGTGCGACGGGACCCAACGGAGCAGCCATTGATTAAATATGCTGATCATGCCCGACGTTACTATACTTCGGTACATAAACACTACACTCAAAAAGCAGAGGCACAAGGACAAACTTTAAAATACGTCTGTAGACAGTCGCAATGTTCATATCATCCATGACCTGCCGTCACATTATCCACAATACAAACACCACCCCCTTACCCTCAGCTTTTTCGGTTTGAAGCTCTTTTTATTGCTACAGTGGTGTCACCTTAGGAATAGACCCCAAAGTTCCCACCAGGTCTACAATAAAATTGTGCTTCTCTTGCTGTCTGAGGCACCCTGAGGCTGGTTTGTGACCACCAAATGTAGCATGCACAAATACAACGAAGCGGCCATCCATTCTAGAACTGACCCTGCTGTTCGATGGGGCTTTACTACGGTAGATCGACAAGCCTACCTATTGCAACATGTGGCATGGTCACTTTTACACTTGGCAGTTAGGGTTACATTAAAATATCCACTTAAATAGGTAAATATATCACTGATTCGAAAACATTTTATTACATCAGAATGGCAGTATTTACCAATAATACCTTTCTTCATATTTTCCGACACGTTTTATCAAACCTTTCAAATATTGTATAACATCGACATCTAAAAATAACACTTAGTTCTATCCTACCGTTGATCATTGAACGTTGATCATCTGTAAACTCTGGTAATCTAGCCTCAGGCACGCGACTTTTCATGACAGCTGGGTAGTCACCGCTACCAAATATTGGCTCTGCAAACCATCCGAGCTTGAACTGCATCGCTCGCTCCGATGCCTCGATATCCGAGGGGTCTTCAGCATTTTTCGGCTCCATCCATTCCGAGTAAAGCACTAAACTTACTTGACCTATGAATAGATATCAAAAATAAGTAAGAATGGATTGGCATGTAATAAAATAGGGTAAAATACACAATGGAATCGAACCCCGATCTCAAGCGGGATATTCCACAGCTCCATCAACCGAACCAAACGTCATGCTCTGTCTAATGAGCGACCGAGACTGTGTTTAACACTATATGCATGCCACAGTCTCCGTTATTCCTTTAAAACAAAATGGAACACAGCATGTAATTTTGTAAATTGTTTAACTCAACATATTGCAAAATTGCACAAACGTCTGCTTTTGATATAGTTTAAATTTTGAACATTCGAATATAACTGTCAACTCCCACACTTGTCGTGATTCCGTGAAGAAGTATTTCGGAAATTTAGGTATTCATTATGTATCTATGTTATTGATGCATTCCAGGAAAGAATGTTTTAACATCGACTGATTGAAATAAAATAAAATTATTTATCTATTTATTATAGATTTTACCACAGGGAAGATCATTCATTACGACTTTGTGTGTGAGCAAAAGTGTTCATGAATTTTTTCCTAAAACATATGAACATGTATTTTTTAAATTCAAGTTTCAGCTCAACTTTACGATTTTAATTTGTAGAATATTATACGTTACAATAACTATCAAATGATTTAATCAGTGTTAACAGTTTTATAAGATACGTGTATATGTAACAGTAAATTGATATAGAAGTCACGCTCTAATTACGATAGCATCTTAAGGTTTTTTTAAGTACGTCCGAAGTATTGAATAATACAGCGACTGAACTATAAATGCACACAAAGACATAGGAGATGCCCATATCCTTATGATTTTTCGAAAATTGCACCAGTTTTGAATTTTCTCAGTCGCCCCTCGGCAGAAACAAATTAAGGCCCTGAAGATCACTGACAAGTCAAAAATAACGAAACAACTGTATAATGTAGTTTAATGCATACGTTTTGCTATACTCTGTCTAATTCCAAATGTGTATCTGTTGCCCAACTGAATATGTATATACATATTAAGGACAATCCGGTCCTTATGTCGTATTGGCACATTTTAACTTAGTTCTTGAATGCACTGCTTTGTCAACGTAGGCAGCCAACAGAGCACGACATTACAAATTAATCTACCTCTTGCTGTCCAATGTATGTAAACAAAAATGTCTTGTCTTATTCTTCTGGTATTGTTTCAGCGGTTTCTATGTGGATGTTTATTCCTTTATATTTTGCCTTAGCTTCATCGGATTTGTATTTGAATTATGATTCCGCTGAGACGCCGGTATTTTTTTTCTTGTTAGTGGAATACGATCCTGGATTCTGCTTTAAACTTTTCTTAGGAAACATAAAATAAGTCAAAAGAAATAAGCAACATCTAGCAGTTAACTGCTCTCTTTTTTCTCTGTAAGAGATAAACTTAGCTTTGGAATGCATATACAAATATTTTGTCGTACGTGAACATGAAAGACGTCTTCCATAAATCAAGACAAAAGCAAACTGATGATACCTGTAATTGGTGATTAATCTCACATTTAGTATTGAATAGGCAGCAGGCAGAACTGCATGATTCAATGTAATTGTAAATAGACTGATGAAAATATATTCGTATCCAGGACAAACTTATTCAACAAGCAGACAATTACTAACAAACCCAAACAGCTGCCAGAAAATTATCATTTAGTAAGAGGACACTTACTGACAAACCAAAACAGCTGTCAGAAAATTATCATTTAGTAAGAGGACACTTACTGACAAACCCAAACAGCTGTCAGAAAATTATCATTTACAAACAAACCCAAACAGCTGCCAGAAAATTATCATTTAGTAAAACAAACCCAAACAGCTGCCAGAAAATTATCATTTAGTAAGAGGGCACACTTGTCAGAAAATTATCATTTAGTAACAAAACAAACCCAAAACTGCCAGAAAATTATCATTTAGTAAGAGGACACTTACTAACAAACCCAAACAGCTGCCAGAAAATTATCATTTAGTAAGAGGACACTTACTAACAAACCCAAACAGCTGCCAGAAAATTATCATTTAGTAAGAGGACACTTACTAACAAACCCAAACAGCTGCCAGAAAATTATCATTTAGTAAGAGGGCACTTACTAACAAACCAAAACAGCTGCCAGAAAATTATCATTTAGTAAGAGGACACTTACTAACAAACCCAAACAGCTGCCAGAAAATTATCATTTAGTAAGAGGGCACTTACTAACAAACCAAAACAGCCGCCAGAAAATTTTCATTCAATAACGGTACACTTAAGAGGACACTAACAAACCCAATCAGATAATAGCTTGACAATGAGGATGTTTTTATTCCCAATGACAAGCTACTCACCATTTTGTGTGGGCTTGAAGTCTCTCTCATACATGCGGTAAGTCTCGGCGTGGGCCAGGATCATGTTGTGAGCAGCGATGTAATCATTTGTTCCCGAACCATTGTCAGCATATACCATTTGACTCATCAGATACGGTTCGTTAATGGTAAACCATGTCTTCACCTTTAATTATTCAAAAATGAGAAAACATTTCAAATTGAATTGTTTTCCTGTATTTGTCTTCAGGGCAAACCTTTTGCACAACGTAAATGAGGTGAGCTTTTTTTAATAATTTGAAACATGATTGTTGCATAATGTAAAACTGTATGGATTGCATTTAATGATAATTTATCGGCCATGAGATTTTGATATGTTTGAATATTTACTGTCAAATTTGGCAGGCTGTGTTACACTGTCATAACAGTGATAGACATGTGAAAACGGAGTGGAATATTTATAGTCCTGAGTGATGTTATCTATGCCTCAAAAATATGAAAATAAGAAGTGTAACATTTTCAATCTAGTTTTTTTCACTTTTCAGGGAAAAGTAAACTTATACCACTTTCTCTGTATTTATTAGTCCTGAATTTTTATCGATGAAAAGGCTGAATAAATATTTGAGTTATGAGAGAATCAAGACAGTTTACAGTGAATTAAGGATTTAGCAAACTATCACATTTTAATTAGTATCTGATTTTTATCTTGTTATTTCCCATGCGTTTTGAAGAAAACCCTAAATTAATTCCAATAGTGTTTACAATTTATTATTACATTAAATCGGAAGCGCCGCCTGTAATTACTTTTAAGAATATTTTTAACTGAAATGAAAGATACTTAATATGAGACTTTGTTTGTTTGAATCAGAAAGAAAAATTGGTTGGTAATTATCGTAAGATATGATCTTCTAATCATTGATTAATTTAGCTGATTTTTTTTATATCTTATCTTATTTACTTATTTATTTATTAAATGAATGTCTTACTTTGCTTCCAAATTCCTGAAAACAGACTCTTGCGTATTCTTTGAAATGTTCGATGGTATCCTGATTTGTCCATCCACCAGCATCTACCAGATCCAATGGCATGTCATATTTATAAATGGTGGCCATAGGTTCAATTCCAGCAGCTAAGAGTGCATCAATAACCTTGTTGTAATAGTCTACTCCTAACTGATTCACGGTGTGGTTGGCGCCATGCGGAAAAATTCGCCCCCATGAGATTGAAAAACGATACGTCGTCACCTATGAAGAAAATGCAAGGAAAATATTTCTGGTCAATGGTTTTGAATAATATATCAAAAATTTTAAAACTTCATTATTTCAGACGCATATGATTTAATTTAGCATACAATGTAATTGTACCTTAAACTATTTTACCAGTCATATGGATTATATAACAGACAAGTGAAAAAAACAGTCCGATACAAATAAGATACACTTGAGCCAAATAATGGTTCAAATCACATCATACAGGTGTTTCGTCTTTATAGGACTCATAGTGATACTAAAGGACTAAACTTGTGTAATTTAGGAGAAGAGTTAGAAAAATCAAAATTGACAATATCGTCGAAAACAATCTATTTATAACTCGATACTGGAAATAAAATCTAGATATTATGATAACCACTTTCTTTGTGTGCTGTAAAATAATTAAATGTCGTAGGGGGATGGATTTTCGTTGAATTGATTGGTGCTCTAAATTCGTTTGAACAAAAATAATAAAGTGTCAGCGAAAATGTGCATTTTGGGGAAACCACGAAATTTGAAATCCACGAAAAATTATAGTTTTGCAGAAACAGATTCATTGAAGTGTGATCGATATTCATTTCGTGAAATGTTGGCCTTTTTCAAACATAGTTCTCTGGTACTATCTTTGTTTGGTGTAGTGTAATAATGCAAACACAGATAAGGGCCTAAAACTAGGGAATCTTAACGCAAAACCACTGCTCGCCAAAAGTGTCACAGTTGAAGAATGAAAATCTGCCTACCTTTGTTTCTCTTAGGATTTTGATATCTTCCATGTACTTATGGTAACTGTCACACGCCACGTCCCCTGTAGAGTTGTCAATGATGGCACCACTACTGTGTCTATGCGAAATCCTGTCCAGAAAGGTCGGGCCACGCCCTGTAATAGATGCGATTTCAATCAATCTTTAAAAGATGCTCATTATTTCAGTGTGTTTGAAAGTGAAGAACTTATTTCTATCGAGTACTTAGTTCCTTCAGTTTAGACTGTTGATAACTATAAATGTATATGAAACAATTCTTCGAAATGTTAAAAAACTGTTTGATTCCACTTCAAGTTAGAAAAAATACATATTGTACATTGGAATGTCAGTAATTCAACGCAATTACTTAAAAGGACGGATCTGTTCAAATGATACATGGCCCCGCTATTTCCTAGTGCAGTCAACATATGCCATCTTTGCTTGTACAAAAGAAGACGTAACAGTCAGCATTAAAAAAACGAAAGTGTTCAGAAGTAAACAGAGCATAAGCACTTTCTTCTTCAACGTCTTGAAGAAATCAAAATATTTTACCATCCTCGTTCCATGCTCCCTCAATTTGGTAAGCGGAGGTGGACGCTCCCCATCGGAAGCCCTCTGGAAATTTGCCAAAAAGCATGGTGTTTTCGTTAGCAACGCGGCCTGTTGCCATACCACCTATCATGTTATAGCCTTCTGTGAATCCGTTGTCGCTGACAACCTGTTGAAGGTACAGTTCGAAAGCTTTCGGTAGGGATGTGCCAGCTATTCTGTTTTCCATCTCATTATACATTGCCATAGGAGAAATAGTTAAGAATCCTTTCACTCCGAAACAGCCGTCAATAGTGATTGCTACAGAAATTAAAGAAGTAAACCAAATTCTTACGATCATTCAATTTCATTTCAAATGTGAAACATAATTTTTGTGGCTACAGTATTTAGATAAGTTTTTTAATGTAACATAGTACAATGAACGCAAAAAGTAAGTCTCAAAATATTGTACAAAATTACAAGTGCGAGACTTTTTATAAATAAGAAATTGAAAAAAAACTACAATATATATTTAAAAATGATTAAAAGTGAAATAAAGCATCTGTTTTATGAATATACAAATCTTCAACGCTGCTAAGAAAAATCAAAACTAAAGCATTATATACACCTTGGTACCTTTTAATATCTCATCTAAATGGTCGCGATACCATTCCACTCCCTCCAAATCCCCAGAGCTGATAGCTCCATCTGCGCAAGCGTCATATGCCATGACGTATAATGGGAGTTCTCGATCTATTCCCTTAAGCCAGTTCAACAGCTGTCGTAAACTTTGTGGAGAACTAGCCGCTTCTTTTTGTCTAAAAATAAGTATTATACCTTAGAGATTTTTCACATTTCATTTTCCAAAGTTGTGTACTTTTTGTTCTCACACTAAAGTTACATCATTTTTGACTGTGGCTGAAAGTAAAAAATATTCGATATTCGTGAAGGAATACACTGTGATCGCAGGTGTAGCTACTAGGGTATCGTTTACACCTAGCCTTTATCATACAGACCGGAAACAAAGTCAAGAAAAACATTTTTGACAAAAATTCAATTTATTTTTCTATTCATATATTTATTCATTTAATTTTTATCATTTTATGAAAACTTTTGTAACTTAATCAATCTTTAAAAATATCTTTGTCCTGATATTTTCTATCAGCAGCACATTACGAATTTTTATGATATAATGATTTAAAGCGGCTACTGACCAAATAAAGATATTAAGATTTTCATATGTAAATCTCAGTTAATCTGATAACCGAGCAGGAAAAAAGTGAGACACGACATCAATACTCAATCTTTAAAGCGATTAAATGATTAGCTTTTCATTATTTCATAACTGATAAAAACCATTATTACATTCAAATATATGTTAAACATTGTGCACGTTTTGTTGAATATAAAATTAAAACCATTTATTTAAAATTGTCAAAAAATAAAGATAAAATATGAGTGACTCAACATTAATTTATATCATTATTACTCAGAGTGTAAACGACGTCTTTGCGCATGCGCGATGCGGAAAAATTTTACAACCGTAACAAAGCGGCGGGTTTAAATGAGGTTCCAAAAGGTCACGTGACGAACTCGACTATATCCAATCAAAACAGCAAACGGCGGTAGACACAACAGCGGTGTCGACCAGCCAGTGTTAGTCTGTAGCAATTTTTTTTCTCAAAAACTGCGTTGATTTTGTCTGCAATGTAATTACAACGCTTGCCCGAAATCAAATGCATTGAAAAACATAAGGAAATCTATCCATTGAGTGCCTTTTAAATAAGACAATTATTGGGTTTAGTCTAGTCTTCAGGACATGGTTACAGAATAAAAGTATGTTACATAATATTATATATGTATCTTAATTCTGTGTTAATTTATAGTTAAACTATAAGACATTGTACTTGCAATCAAAAAATGGGAGATAAGACATGAATCAATGGTAGTGGGTTTTACGCAAGACTAGCAATGACTTGTCAGAACCAGAGAACATGTTATTTTCAAAATCTTAAGATTGATGACTTGTAAAAATTTACCTGTCGTTATCGGTTGTTTCATGTCCAGACAACAGTGACTGGTCAGCCGTATGGTACTGCACACCCAGAAAGTCAGTGGTGTCTGAAATTTTAGTGAGGTAATTTTCAAATCATTTCAAGTTTTCAATTGATGCTGCTAATTTCTGTGAAATATTTGATGATTTAGGATTAAGGCAATTTAGGGTTATGTCTATGGTTTGATTTTTTAACCTGAAACGTCAAAGAAAAGAAGAAGAAGAAAAAACTATCGGAAAGGATTTCTTAGGTAAAATGGAATCAATCTTCAACATCATACAATTATGAACAAGCTTTCCTTAATGTAGAAAATATTTACATGCTTTAATTTCGTGCGTATAGTATTTCTTACGGTTTCGTAGAAGCTGAGAAAGCAAGTCTCCTTCGTCACTCTCCCATGACGTAGAAGTTTCCATCACGTCAGCATGCACGTGAGGTTCACGTGACTCCAACCATCTGGTAGATAAAGTAATGCCTACTTGTCCTACAACAGGAAATGGATTGTTTGAATTCAAACAAATATTTATTCCAAATACTTTTAAATTGCATCAGAATTTATCCGTAACGTTATATTGATTACATCATCACAATATTCATTAAATGTACACGTTAGAGTCAGGATAAATTTTCGGATTGCAAAAATCAACCTTTATTACCAGATGTCCATTGTGCTTATTTTTAGTTTCAAGATAATAATTTTCAATAGTTATTTAAATTGTCCTCAAGAAAAAATGACAGTTTGATGCACTTTTACATTACTGACCAGTCATGATTCACTAAATGTATTTTATTTCGTAAATCCTGATAAAGCAACTTATTTATAGTTTATTGAAAAAAGAACAAAAAAAAAAAAAAAAAACCCCAAAAAAAAAAAATTAAAAAAAAAAAAAAATAAATAATAACTTATGGATAACGAGATAAAGTACCATTGAATAGCACAAGCCGATAGCGAAAAGTCTTTATTTTTCAAAATTGGATATTCTTTTTGTATTACCTCCCCTTGCTTGTTCGAAGTCGGTTTTGTACAGCTTGTACACTTCGTTATGTGCTGTAATCAAATTTTTAGTGGCTTTGGAATGTAGAGTAGTAAAATCTTCTATAGTTTCATCTAGCCCAGATTTTATTATGGAATAAGGTTCTTGCACTGTGACCCAGAAATTGACCTGGAAAACGAAAACTGAAGTGTCACATTCTGTAGAATCCAGTTACGTGGAAATCCGTTTGACATATTGATAACGATGGGCAATGATAAAGTAGTACTGAACATAACCCCCTCCCCCTCTCACACACACGGATTGGACGTAAAGTAAGCCAATCAGAGAACAAATAAATAACACTTCGTGAAGTGATAATATATCCCGGCAATGTATAATGTTCTTAAATAGGTAATAAGATCAATTATGCGCTAGAGCAAGCAGGTGTTCGCCAGTCAACATAAAAAAACTACTCTGATGTTCCGTTTTGAGGACTTTGCAATGTATTCAGCAGCATTAACCAAAGTGCATTTCAGCGAGAATTGTTGTCACACTACAAAAGGGTCCATTGGATGTCATTTGAGATCATGCAAAACACAACCTAAATTGAACAAAAGATCTTTTTGGTCCTTAAATTCACGACATACATGTAAGAATTGCATTTGATAAAGAAATACATCGAATCTTATAATCCTTTTAAATCCTACAGTCCCCAGGTGCAAAAGGGGAAAAATAACGAAAAAGCCATCCCTCATTTGAGCATTAACTTGAAACTTTTCTCAACCGCGAACGGGAAATTTTCAATATAGTCAAAATTGGTAAAGTAAATTGAACTCTCTACTTCTATACACAGTGTCGCTATCAGTAATGAAATTCAAGAATTCCTTGGTTTTGTGTCAACCTCAGTATAGGAGTAATCTTTTATGACATTGTAACAAAAACAAAGTTTTACGTCAAATCTTGAATTCAATTAAATACTGAAATGTGTTCATCAATATTGTCAGAAATAAACATTTGTACCCGACATGTCAATAGAAGATTAAGTATAAGACACATTTATTCTAATCCAAGATATGAACAAGGGATTTTGTATGCTGAAAACAACATGGAAACCACACTTTAGCCCCTGGACCCGCCTAGCACTCCTTTGTCTGCTGGATAAAATGAGATGTTGAATAAAATATATATTTCCATACACGAATACCACATAAAGTTTGTTATCATAATTATTTCAAAATGAATGAATTAAATTCAATCATTTTTTAATCGTCATGTTTTTTTTTTATCTTTGGAGCTCGAACGACAAGTTCATTCGATTCAGCAACGCTACACCGGAAGGTGTGTTTCTCGGTCAAACTAATAAACAAAGCGACACAAAATTCCGGACATGCGTTTCTAAGTAACTCTTATCGATACTCGTCATAAGAGACCACGGTACACGGGATATCAGTTATATAGGTCCGTCCTTGCATGTGACACACACGTGAAAAGTGACACACTCTGAAATTTGTTGATTATAGTACATACAACATTATTTCAGTACATTTACAAATATCTATCTAACACACCTTTTTCAAATTACATTTTACTTTTTATTTTTCCCTTACGCTGATAAGTCAGCATATTTATACTCCTGTAAATAGTGTTTGCTACGGAACAATAATGTTCTATGAAAACAGCCTTTACATTAAGAACTCCTTCTTAAGGTGATACACTGTGTACCCACCATGTCGTTTGATCTACTGGTTGACCTAGATACTCTCAATTTTAATCGTGTCCAAAATAGTCATATTTCATTTTCCCTGTACTTGTTTATAAAAGGAATAATCTTGTTAGTTGAATTGTGAAAAAATGTAGTCTGAGAGTCATTCTATTTGCGTTCCCAGTCCTTTCACAGAAGAAAACATATCGGTATGGCTAATTGTATGTTTGCGACAAAACTGGAAATGTTTAACAAACCGAGGGATTACCCTGGATTCAAAGGACAATGAGATAAGATTAAATGTTGTTTTTTGCGGTATCCCAAAGACAGAGGTCACTGATGAAAACTCCTAATTCTGAAAACTTGCTCCTTATGATCGTCAAATTGTTTCCAAATCAGCACACAAGTTTATAGTGAAGTTCTCAATATTACCGATAAGGACTCTTAAAATGAGACAATAAACTAGATACCCGACGAGTGATCTCCCTTACAAGAATATTGGTGACTTTAGAGTACCCCGATGAAATGATAATAATAAAAAAATGTGTTTATGAAACACAATACCCCAAGTTGCAACAAAATTCTGAACTTTAAAACTGTACGGTGTAAAACATATGTTAATTGCACATTTTGTGAAACACTAATGCCGTCATTGTAGTACTTTTTTTTTTAATTTCAAGTGTAGGTCAAAGGTCCCGGTCAAGGTTACCTGTTGAAAAAAAATTGGCATCATAGGAAAGGTCTTGTCACAAGGAACACACAAGCCAAATATGGAAGCACCTCTTACGGTACAATAGTCATGGGCAAGGCTATAGTTGACAAAAGACAAACTGACCGACAGCAATCCCCCTCCCTCAAAACAAAAAAAAATAAGATTTCAGAATAAAGCTACTAATCTGCTGTGCACTAATTAACTCGCCTCATCTTTAAATGCTTTGCATCGTTGAGAATTTTAATACTGCATTAGCTTAGTAAACTAAAAGTTAAAAGAACAAAATAGATTATAAAGTAACAAAGTTATACTTACTCTATCTCCAAATTCTTCAAAGCAGAGGCTGGCGTAGTCCCGGAAGTGACGTATGGTAGAGGCGTTCAGCCAGCCGCCAATTTTTTGTAGATGAGCAGGAAGTTCTCCTGTGAGTAACGTCACCACTGGTGTCATACCAGCTGATAATGTCGCGTTGATCACGTGATTATAATAAACCAAGATGGGGCTATCCCTTGGGATATTCTTTTCTTTCCCCAGCGCTGACCAGTTCAGGGCGAAGTGATAATGTGAGACCTGAAAGAGATGTGGAACGTATATTCATTTCTAGTTATAATACCTTTTGTTTTGCTTGCCACTTCGCATATCGCCAATATGATATAAAAACATTATCGTTTTCAGTGATTTCTTTGCTCGCTTTATCTGTAAACACCATTTATGACGTCACTTTATAAAAAAAACACTATAGCATGTTTTCTTCAAACATTAAAATTGATAGGATTGAACCAGAGAATGTAAGGAAGTTTGTCATTTAAAAAAATCTTCTCAATTCTTTCATTTAAAACTTTAAATAAAATTTATGATTTAAAACTTAGAAAGTACGTAAAAGAACTATGGATAGAGGTATATTCAAGACAGGATTTTGTCCTGGACGAAGATAAACATTTAATTTTTTTTTCAATACCCCAAGGAATTTGGCTGTATCGATACTGTTGTCAATTTCCTCCGACGACACATGATGGCTTGGGTCTTTATCTGAAGACGAAAAATATATTTTGTTATTAAAGTGTTGGTGTCTGTTCAGTATCTAAACCTTCAGACTGAAAAAACGCATGAAAGATGTAAGCAATTATTAAATAGAAGAATACCCTTTTAAAAGAATCATTCGACTAAGAAATGCTACCGAAGTTTTAACGGAGTTGTACACAATGTTCAAAAGATAGGACAACAAAATTTATAAACCACATGTTCAAAAGGTAGGACAACAAATTTTATAAACCACATGTAAGTATGCACAGGAAGCATCGAAACTGATAAGGGAGGAAGGCGAAATCGATACAGTATTTAACACTAAGTCTGCATCACTTATATGTAACATCATTGGAAATTTTATGTATAACATGCTGTTGCAAACCTATCGGACGTTTTCATATTTTTACGACATGCTTGATAACCATCCGAGTTTTGTCGGAAATATTCGAAGATGCACATTCTGAGCCGATGGTATTTAGTTAGAGCTGATTAATTATGACTGGAATAATATGGGTCGACCTTATTTTTTGTTTTTGTTTTTGTTAGTTGGTATTTTTTTATTTATTTTTTTTATTCAGTTACCAGGATTCAGGTGAGATTGACCTATCAGTTTAAATTAATTGAAGAACATTTATATTTATTGGCATGCCAACTTTATACATTAGATAAGACTTCAAATATATTCGTTATAATACACATACGAAGTATCGAAATCAAGTTATCATTGAAATGCTGGAACTGTTTCGGATTAACATATTTTTCTATTTCATACCAAATTATCTTTTCAAATATACAATTACACTCATTTCATATCTATAGCGTACCTAAAAGATAGGCTTTATATCGTCATAGGTAACAAAAACATGGCGTCATGAAATTATGAAAAAATAAAATAAAAATGGAGTCGCTTATTATTTTTCTCTACTCTATACTTATAATATATATACCATACATCTTATAACTTTTTTTCTTCTGCTGTTTACTTCAACCCACGAATGTTCTGTCACTTAGCGACCGAAAGATCCACATATCAAATCCTGACATTTATATTAAATCAAAGCTTCTTTAATCTGTCCGTAATTACCTTAAAAGTGAATTTATAGTCATTTTGAAAAAAATGAAATCAAATACAAAACGAAGTAGTTCAAGTGGCCGATATAAATCTTCAGATATCACTTAGACAGTCTAAGGCCATACGTTGTAAAACTTAACTAAACCCAATCGAAGTGTATGCCCTTGTCCTGTCGAGTCAGTTTCCGGAAGATCTGCTCGCAAAACGAATAGGAGTTATCACCCTTGGCAAGTCTCAATCAGTATGCCGATGGTCAAATTTTAATGTGATAAATCAAAATATCCAAACAAAATTATATCTAATTGATCGATTTGAGTTACATTCAGGGGTGTAAGAGATTTAAATTGTACATGTGTGTACAAAAACATGACAGTTCAAACTGCTTAGAATTTGAAAGCGAAGATCCAAATATATTCAATATCATTCAGAATATGTATATACTCTTCCTAACACTATTAAAGGATGAGCCCTGGCGAGTGAGATCGCGGTATATTAGTCTAGTCTAACAAAAGTCCAATGACTGATTCCGTCTGATTACACATCAAGTCAGACATTTTATACCGCGCGCACTACAACGGATTATTCTCTACTTTCCTGTACTTTTTTGATCTAATCAAAAATTTTCACTTTTTAATTTAGAATTTAAAATTGAAATGTGTAGAATGTAATTAAGACAATAAAGTGGTGTTTTAGACGGCTGAAGGTTCGGTCTAGTCATAATGTATAAATATCTATTCATATATATATATATATTCAGGTATTTTGGAACATTTTCTTCGGGTTGGTAATGTCAATAGTGTAAATTAACAACATCTATTCCTTATGTATTCATAGATTAAGGCTGTGATGTGAGAAATCATATCGTTATCAAAATAATTTACATTCCCCATAAACCGAAGAAATATTTCATAATACCCCTAAGGACTTAGCCAACAGGGCTGAATGGCGGATTTGATATGGATTTTGAAGGGCGGTGACAAAATTGGCCGAGTGACTTTCACATCTGGTAGGAAAATTAGGGTAAATTTTGGTGTTACTGTGTAGATAACAATAAGGTCATTGTCAGCGAAAACCGATAAGTGGGGTACTTAGAGAACAGTTAAACAGATAAACACTTCTGTCACTATAAACAAAATCCATCGTCGTTTCAAGGTTTTATAAGGTGTTAACCTTAGTACACATGCACTCAGATTTGAAGGCAAATAAAACTAAATGTGATATTACGGCGGATTCGATAGCCTAGCGATTACACACAGATGTATTGGGGAGATAAGGTTATGTCAAATCCGCGAAGATTTATTGTGTTATTGGTAAAAAAAATACACCCAATATCCCGCGAGCAATACGACGCAATGCTATTTGCACTCGAATTATCGGGAAGCTGGGATGTCTGGGTTACGTAACAGAACGATATCCTTCCAGACCAGTATACAATCTCGTACATATGTAAGGCTTACTGACTGTAAAATACCATAAAGATAATTAGTCAGAGTGATTTCACTGTCTCGCTCTATTACGAGAATCATTCCGATTCGCATTTTTACGATTTTAACTTTAAACTTAAATCCAATGCTTGAAATTTTACAGCCGGTATGATTTTGGCTGTTTTTTAATCTGCTATTGAATCGACAAAAATAACAATAAACAAATACAAAACAAAACAAAAAAACAAAACAAAACAAAAATGCAATAACCGTAAACAAGACTAACATTTGCCATTCTACTGTCCTGTTTTAACATCTTTGCAGGCATGCAGTAGCATATTGTACTTCATATTTTCATGCAAATCAATGTCGTCCTTCAGTCGTATCGACTGTATACATTTTAAAGGTTTAATGTTTACAAAATGTAATTGTTTCCACAATAAATAACTCTTTCCATTGGAGGTACATTTGTTGGTTATATTGAATTGAGTAGCATACAACCCTAACATGAAAGTAGTATTTTACCTCATTCAAAGTTATTAACTACACGAAAGAGGTGTAAAATAAACGATACTAGTGGAAATTATTTTTCTTTTTTTCCCCCTTCTAATCTATGAAGACATGATACATAATTATTTTTTAAACGCTAACTTTAACATATTAAGCAGAGGTAAGAAACACAGTACACACATAAATATACGATACTTCATCACTTACCGAACATCCCCGAACTTGCAAAACCCCAAAGGAAATCATTAGGGAACGTCCCAAATGTGAAGTCCTCGCCCGACCCCCGGGCGAAGGCGAGGGCGCCAAAAAGAAGCGTAAGGCGCACGAACATAATCGACGCCTTAGATGCAGAGAAGTCTGGAGCTACTCCTCCGGCTAGCTATTTGACTCTCTGATAGTCACGAGATTTCGTTACCAAGGGGATCTCGGTTTGACTCTGTTTCTGCTATACACGTGAGTAAAGGAATTTTTGGTGCGTAACTATTGATAAGAACCAATGTATGCAGAGTATATATATATACATATAGGTATGTAATGCGTTATCTGTTAAGGCGACGTCAATCGTATCGATATACTACCCAAATGGCTAACTAATTCCAGTATTTTCACTAACATTATTAACATTTTATCACTAAAGATCTAAATTTAGTTTTTTTAACTTTAACACTTGTTGTCATGCTTGTCTGAGGTTTTAAGCTTTGGGCGGATATTGATTTCATCGGATCAAATTTGCTTATGATGAAAAAAGTCCACACCAAAGTCCAAAGATTTGAAAACAGATTTTTAAGGCTTTTCTTCAAAGAAAACATTCACTAATATGTTTTCTGATAATCCAAAATCGTTGCCGAATTTGAAATCATATAACAATGAAGATATCAGGCTTCAACCTCTACCAGAATTGTCGTTCCTTACATAATATCTTTATATTTCATTGATTCACAAATGAATCAAATGAATTGTTGGTTCTGAGGGCGGAATGCCTTATGGGAGGAAACCGGATTTCCTCGGGAGAGCCCACGTGACCAGGCAATGGCAGAAGGCAATATACCTACCACGCCCCCACCCCCAACCCCTGTAAACTCTTGCCAAAGTATATCACACATAACATTTGTTTACAGTAACTATTTTTGGAAGGGGTTAGGGGTTGTTTACCTTTCCGACAGTCGGCACTTACGCTTACTCTTCCGGAACATCTGATCTTATTTCCCTTGTACCGTTTAAGGAGTCTCCGTGTAAACATTTTTCTTGTTCATATTATGCCCTGAGTTTATTTGAGTGTGAATATTGATTATGTCTACATGCTGGTATGATACATTCTTGTTGTTTTTATGGGCATGGCATCAGCCGTTCTTTGGTATCGAATACCTCGCCAACATTCGGAACGCCTCTGCTTTAATTGGTACGATTATAGTCATTCTTTTGTAACGCAGACCTCGCTAAAATTCGGGACTTCTTTGATTTTGATCATTACCTTAAAGGCCAAAGGGCCGTACTAGTGGACATAATCTGAACAATATTCGGAACTCCTCTGTTTTGGTGTTCTCTGCTTTCGACATGGTAAGTGCTTGACTTTGCGCGCGTTCGAGTCATGGAATCGTTAACTTCTTGTATTTTAACTATCTGAACACTCTTCCGTGAATTTTTATCGTATTTGTGAAGTTGTGTCTCTGTAATAATTGTAAATAGGTGAATATAAAATAAAAACAGACGAATTGAAATATATAGCTACGGATATTAATAAATGACGAAACCTGGCCTAATTCAGCACACGTGCATGTACACGGTATATGATTACAAGAATTGAAAAACATTTGTTAACAAATATATTCTTTTATTGTCTGCGCTACTGAAAAAATGACGACATTTCTCTCCAAAGACGTCTTTCAATATACGACATAAGGCGATATTTGTATAATTAAAACATGATTATGACACCCAGATGGATGGGTAGAAAATAATTTATGTTTAAGTATGGCGTCTTTTTACGAGCAGGTAACTCCGTTTGGAATATTTTCTAAACTTGGATACAGACTAATCAGACAGCGCTGTGATCTTTACTGTTAAAGGCCATATCTTGTGTACTGATAAATTAGATAGTGTGTCGACCGAAGTATGTGTCAACATATCCAGAGTAACATTGCAGAACATGTGAACGCTATCCATTAGGTGGTTAGAACGGGTTGAACGACCCAAGTATACCTAGACTGGACTTAGATTTATATAGGAGGATATATAGGAAACTTTTATCGAACCCATGTAAATAATACAGTTTGTAATGGTAGGTAAAATAAAAGGAAAAGAACATTTTCTGACAACAAAAATCAAAACGAAAGCCGTTGATGAGAAAAACAAAACCCACATACACAATGAATTTACACTCAGAACAATGAAGATTGCCATGTTAAGAACTATTGATAGAGGACAGGTTCAGAAGGTTTGGATAAAAACAATCGTGAAAATTGATGTAAACAGTTTCAACTGGAAACAGTTCTGTTGTCTGGTGGTTATAGATAATATGTCTGCTCTAACCCGGTTACGCTGGTAGTTAAATATACTATGTCTACTCTAACTTGGTTATACAGGCTGGTACAGATACTGCTCTGACATTGTTCTACTGGCGTTTGTCGCTGCATCAAATGTGTCAACATTCCCATTCTATGATCAGGAACACTGAAGGCCATAACTTCGAGAGAGTAAATTATCTCATGTCAACGACATTTGAAATTTTCTTATTACCTTTTTCCTTGTCTGGTTTATGAAAAAATCCAGTGAAGCACGAGGTAAATTGTTCGTTAACGCGAAAACGAAGGCTTCTCGGTCACGCAATTTGTTGCGTGTCCCTTTGTAATCATAAACTCATCAGCCAGACAAGGTAAAAAGGTAACATGAAAAATTGAAAATATCATACGTAATATGGTATATATTCTCGCTGAAACTGAAATCTCAGATAATATAAGTCGGTAGCTAAGTCTAGAAAATGTCTTCACCAAAAGATGGTCGATTGAACTTCAATGATAAAATTATCCTCGCTTTAGGCCAACTGACCCGACCATATAAAGGAAGGCCAGCGAGGTGTGCCAGCCATTGTTACCGATATCGCAATGGAGGTGTCGGGGAATATATGGATGTTAGCGTCATGCTTCCTCGTCCTCCTCCCCAGGGGCGGGGCCCAGATGGGGCAGTCGCAATACGACCCAGATGCTGTGACCACCGGGACATTCCCTGATGACTTTGCCTGGGGTGTGGCGACATCCGCGTACCAGGTGGAAGGAGCCTGGGACAAAGATGGTAAGTAGACAATTGTAGAATAGACAATACAAGTGAAAAGAACTTTTTAATACAAATTAAGAGATAGAAATTTTGGTTTAGACGTTTGAACACCACAAGGAAGTGCTCAGGAACAAAGACTCGTTGTATCTTAGTCACTCAGTTGACAGAGCATGCTTCCTTGACTGAGTAAGTTGACCCGTGGAGTATTACGCCGAAGACCTGGGTCCGATTCCTGGTCGGGAAATTCAGCATGAATGTGTATTTTCTCCTGTTCTTTCACATATGTATTTATAAATAAAGTAGAGCAGTACCAATATCGTTTATGTAAATTCTACACTTACCGACTGAACCAGATGGCATTGAATCGCCGCGATTATAAAATCAAAATATATCATGACATTGAGCAAAAGGTTTTCACAATATTTCAGGGACATGTATGTAATTATGCTTAGCTTATTTAGTGTGCCTTTTTCATCGCGATTCTGAATTCAAAATGATTGATAATATAAAATTGATGAAGTTAATTCAAAGATCGAGTATTTAATATTTCCAGCCTATTACCACGAAGGTAAGTGTATTGGTGTCTTAGTCTAAAGCCAAAACGTTAACCGAAGACTGCATCTGTTTAAGTAGAAAGTCAGAAAAGCCACCAAAATTTTTCACCTGTCGTGTCCACTAGGACGGAACTAAACCCATAGAAAATGCATCGTAAAACTTGTTTAAGACACGAATACTTCATAAGATTATTGTTGAGAAGAATATTTGATTTAGGTTTTACTTGAGTTATTAAATATAACAAACCATTGCACCGGTTGTTTTCTTAAAGCTGAAAAGCTTTCAATTTCAAGGATTTTTCCATTAAAACATAAATCATTTACAGTTTATCAGGGTAAAAGTACAACTCCTTGTTGTATATTGATTATTTTCCTAGAGGTCACTCTTGCTTTATTTTCAAAAAAGACAGATTTCTCCACATTTACTAGTACTGGTTTGTTTTCTCGGTTCATTTCAACTTGAAATGGAGCTTAAAGCGATCACTGACCAGACCTGAATTTACTTCAAGATTTTTTAAATGCTGAAATATGGTTGTATTCCTAAGAAAGAAAATTTTGTATTTTGTATTGCATATCTCATTTCTCATGTCCATATTTCCGTTGTCCCAATTTTATTTATCATGCGTTAGTATTTTCGTCGGCTCAGTTTCTTTGTGATTGGTCCGTATCTGCGTCGGGTCAGTTTCTTTGTGATTGGTCCGTATCTGCGTCGGGTCAGTTTCTTTGTGATTGGTCCGTATCTGCGTCGGCTCAGTTTATTTGATGTGTGTTTGTATTTCAGTTGGCTCAGTTTGTGAAAGGGACTATTAAATTTGCTATGTAAGCGATCTTCAATTTAGTTTTAATTGGAACAAATCTCTTTGTTAAGATAAAAACATAGAAACCAAAAATTCTAAGTGACCCCTTTCTTTCCGTCGCTGAATTAGCAAACCTCTGACCGGGCGCAGCTATCTCTTCGTCTTGATGGTGTTGATGGTAGTAACCCCGTCATTGTTTGTGTAAATAGATGACGGTAGGTGGCGCTACGTATGCAAGATGTGCTTGTCTTCAATGAAATGTCGGTCATTTTAAAGCGTTTAAGTGATATGGATGTCAAGGTTGTCAATACCTCAAGAGTTAATGTTAATTTCATACCGTTTGTCAGATGTTAACATTATTGTTGTAAATACACTTTACTGGAATATAGGTTTCAAAACGTCAGCATCAGATGTCTGTTTGGAGAATCAAATATTTCGAAGAACTAATTGTCTGATTCTATTAACCTATGACCAAAGGAATTCGTTTTTGCTATCTAGGACGAGACGATATATAAGTTGTAACAAACCTCTGCGGTATATATGTCAAAAGCATTTGCATTTCAAAGTTGTATAGTAGCACGAAAATGTGTTTAAAAGGTTGCCAAACTTGTTTGAACATTAATTTAGTTCAAAACTGGGGTCAGAAATTGTGCTCTCTGCGGTGATCACAAAGTATTGGTTCAATGTCATTCATTGATTATTTTTGTGTAAATTTCGAAGGTAGTAATAATTGTGTAGGAATAACATTTATTGTTATACAACCATAGTCATATCAGTTTGCATAAACCTGCAACACTGCAGATTCACGCTTTGATTTCGTTTGGTATCCGTTTCACACATTACTTATTATTAAATAAGACGTGTTTAAGTAAGCAATGTACGTATACGAATTTTTCTTATTCTGTTTTAGTCCGAATGTTCTTGACCATCTATCCATAATTTCCTTTTTTGTCTTGGTCTGTTATCGACCGCGAGCAGAATACAGAACCTTTCGTACTTTCAGAAACTCTTGTGGCGTCTATACAATGTCTACACGTATGAAAGATGAATTCTTTTTAAATAGATATTATGACCACTAGTGTTCGGACACGTTGCCCGGAACATTATACCTTAAACTGAAGTAATTGTATACGAGATCTCGGGGCTAATTAAATATGCTAGCACCAGCAGAAGTCATTATGTGCTGGTAACGTAATTCTATATCATGTTAACTTACTATATAATGTTAATGATTTTGACTAATATTTCCGGGTCAAAAGAGGAAAAAAATATTTGAAATCTTTAATAAAGTACTTTTATCAGTTAATTTATTAATAAAATCTATGAAACTGGCTTACAACTTTATTATATAAATATAGATAAGAAATTGGTATTGTTATTGTGAAGGGGTAGATATAAAATAGTTGCTTGTACTCTGTAATTTACCAACAAAGGCATATAGGTGTCTAAGTCTACTTTTGTTTTAATTTCCTTTCGCCTTGTCAACGGCCAGTATACTGAGATATATGGTGGTAGGAACGTCGAGACAGATTCTGTCCATCAATACATTTTTCAACATTTCAGGGCGAGCTCCTAGTATCTGGGACATATTCACCATGGACGGATCAGGTCACGTGAAGGATGGATCCAATGGCAACGTGGCATGTGACCAGTACAACCATTACAAAGAGGACGTGCAACTCATCAAATCTCTTAACGTTAGTGCACATGAACGAGAAGATTATATTACCTCGAATAATTTGAATAATCTTAGCAGAGCCCCCTAGTGGTAAAACATATTGCGCGTCAAAGCGCAAGTGTGACCAAAAATAAAAGAGAAAAATCAGAAAGATTATCAAGGACATTTATTAAATATTTTCAGGTCGTCAAAGTTGATACCATGAGCAATATACACTATAACGTAGGGCTTTCCGGGCTTCAAAAGTGTTTTGTACATCGATCATATGTACCGACTTTTAGGCAGCGGAATGAAATAAGATAAAACCTCAAAAATTGGCAAAAGTGTGTGCTGCTACCGAACACTGTATAGTAAAATTGGATAAAACATATTACCTGTTTATGCTTTCTATCCTGAATTTGTTATTAAAGTTTATAGGGTGATAAAATGAATTACAGACCACAAAGCTTTGAAATAGCGTCATGGCTTGTTTTGCTGAAAATAAGATTTTTTTCGGGATGACCTGGTGTTTGTTAAACCATATCGACTAGAAATGCAAATAATTTGAGTAGGAACAATAACTCCTCATCCAAACGATTAGGACATTTTCGTTTGTTTCCTTTCAGGTGAAATACTACAGGTTCTCGATTTCCTGGAGCCGCGTCCTTCCAGATGGAACTGAGGCGTCCTTGAATCAAGCCGGGATAAATTACTACAAAAATCTTGTAACAGAGCTGAAGGCTAATGGGATTGAACCTATGGTGACACTGTACCACTGGGATCTTCCCCAAGCCCTTCACGATAGAATGGGCGGTTGGCAGAACGCTTCGATTGTGCAATACTTCGGTGCATATGCTAGGGTTATGTTCAGGGAACTCGGAGATCAGGTATGCCGTGTTCTGTTAGAGGTTTGTCTCACGTCTCTCTCTCTCTCTCTCTCTCTCTCTCTCTCTCTCTCTCTCTGTTAACTCACTCCCTCCCTCATCTCTCTGATATCTAATATACGAAATCTCCTTTTCGAAATTTATTACGATTTAACATGATGAAGTAAAAAGTATTCACATGAATATTGAACTAAAATACCATAAATTTTCTACTGCACTGAACGAAAGAAAATCAGTTTTAGCTTTTTCTATTAATTCTTGTCAACGAAACGTTGAAACTGGTTTGAATGACGCTATAATTGCTTTGACTGGTTTCAGGTGAAGTTCTGGATCACTTTGAATGAGCCGTGGGTAGTTGCCTGGCTCGGGTATGGATCGGGTCAAAACGCTCCGGGGATCAAGGAGCCTGCCGTTGCCCCGTATACTGTTGGACACAACCAAATCCTTGCCCACGTGGAGGCCTACCACATATATAATGACGAATTCAGGATATACCAGAATGGTTTTGTTTTGTTTTGATTTTGTTTTTGTTTTGTTTGTCTGGAAAAAAGAGATATATCAAGTGTTTCGATTTCAAATCTCGATAAGTAAAACAGTTTTTGCGATAATTGGAATGTGTAAATACTTCTGACTTAGATAATGGTGCCAGTTTAAAATCTTCTTTCTAGGTATATCGGTTGTCAAATGCTCTATAATCAACAATTTGTGAGCAAATTGTCAATGAAACATTTTTGGATGGTAAATTTATTCATCCGAATCCCTCTTTCAAGCTCTGTTGATTTGGAACACATCATTTCCGTGCGTTATTTGGATAGTGTTCCGGAACGTCAGGAATAACATGTAACTTAATTTGAAGTTTATATTCATATATTAAATTTATAAGCACATTTTTCAAATTGGCCGCCAAGATCTCGCGAGTTGACGTACTATACCTGTTTAAAATCTCACGAGATCGTTGGCTTTGACACATGCGTTGGTTTAAAAAGTTGTTTCTTTCTATCGATGACTGATTTATAACTACCACACGTTAATTTATTGGAAACATTGCTAGAATACCTTGCCGTATCATGTACTGGTTGATAAATTTTTGTGTGGTCATTACACTGTAGGGTAAATTCTGACTATCGATCCCGGCAAAGGCAAAGAAACTATCGTGAATATCGTTTATTTTGTCATATATGGTATAGCGACCTTATCAGGCAAAAAGACAGAAATGATGGTATTTATCGACAACGGTTACAGTACTTCATGAAGACATTGTCTGAACAATCATGAAAGTCAAATTCGGTAAAAATGAGGGTAAAAGAATAGAAGAAAAGAAGATCGACGAGGAACCCATTAAAAAGTACTCGGTTAATGACAATAGCTTCAGGGTTAGCGACTTCTATCACAACAATGATTCAAATTACCATACCTAGATAATCTATGACGTCACTTACAAGTGAAAATCTTTTGTCTTGTAGGACGGATCGGTATTACGATGAACAGTGATTGGGCCATTCCTAAATCCCAATCACAGGCAGATATTGACGCAGCTGAACGACAGATGCAATTCAGTCTTGGCTGGTTCGCAAACCCCATATATGGAAGTAACGGCGACTATCCTGATGCCATGAAAAGTATTTCACGAGTTCCGGTTTTCACAGCTGCTCAGAAACAACGCAATAAAGGTAGGACATGAAACTCTTAAGCGGTTACTATCTACTAGTGAAACGATGGACATTCTTCTCAACATACAGTAAATCAAATGACGTGGCACAAGAGTATAAAACTGAGACATGTAATTCAGAGGTAGGAAACAAAGCCAAGAACAGTTGTTAATTACCTATAACCTATACTACAGTTTGTGTAGACTTAGCACTGACCAGCCTGACTGGTACCATTTCAATTCCAATTTAACATGAACCTCATTTCTATAACAAAATAATGCTAATAAATTATTATGACGTCTTACAAAACTTACAGGAGACAATCGAAAAAGTATTCAGCTTTTAAGTGCCATTGATTTAGGTGTGGTTTTACCATTATTTTTGGCCGAGATTTATATACAATATGGGATGCTATTTCAGTTGTAAATATTTTTTTATCTTGGTATAACAGTTTTTGGTTTGATAAGCTTATTAATTCTAAACAGTATCTATCACATTTTCACATATATATCTGCTTAAGTATATAAATCAAGAGTACATGAAAAAAGTAAATCCTTGAATAACTGGTGGTCAAATAAGGACATTTTTGTGTTTGGTAGGCTCTGCTGATTTCTTTGGCCTGAATCATTACACAAGTCAGTTGGTGTCCGACAAACCACGTTCTGCCTCTGATCCAAACAGCTACATTACCGATATAAGGACTCGCACAGAAGCTGATCCCAGCTGGAGAGGGTTTGTAAAATATTACAAACAACTGAGTTGATTTTTATTCTTTTTTCTTCTTCCTGTGAAACTTTGAATGAAGATAATTTATCAAAATTGAACAAAAGTGGTATTATTTTTGCATACGATTTACTTTCGCGAATTCTATGACTGAAACAAATTTGATGTCGAAAAATATGCAATTAAGTCTGTTTTCCGAAACAAAGAAATACAAAATGATATTGAAAAGTTATGGCGAACGTATGTAACCCTCTGTTCGGAATCGTCGTTATTTGACAATGCCTCAACCAAAGTCTGGTTTTAGTGTTTAATAAATAAAATGTCTTCACTAGGGGTAATAGGGTAGATCTTCTGTCATGTGAATTTATTTATAACTAATTTGTTATTGTGTCAAAGGTGTATATAGCTGTACCAATATGAAAAGCAGTTACTCTAGTATTTATGTATATTTTGAAGGTCATCGTCGTCGTGGCTCAAGGTCAATCCTAGTGGAATGAGGAGTATACTGAATTGGATCAAAACCACGTACAACAACCCAGATGTTTATGTCACAGAGAATGGTGTATCTGACTGTGGAACATTACAGGATCAGGCCAGACTTGATTACTACAAAGGTTACATTAACAATATGATGAGGGGTGAGTCGAGCAATTTTTATCTTCGAGATTTAATGGGAAACACGAGTTTTAATGGGAGACACAATGGGAGACACGAGTTGTAATGGGAAACACGAGTTTTAATGGGTAACATAATTGGAGACACGAGTTGTAATGAGAAACACAAGTTTTAATGGGAGACACAATGGGAGACACGAGTTGTAATGGAAAACACGAGTTTTAATGGGGGACACGAGTTGTAATTGGAGACACGATAGGAGACACGAGTTTTAATGGAAGACACAAGTTGTAATTGAAGACTCGAGTTTTAATAGGAGACACGAGTTTTAATGGGAGCCTCGAGTTTTAATGGGAGACAGGAGTTTTAATGGGATACACAAGTTTTAATGGGAGACTTGAGTTTTAATTGGATATACGCTAATATGGTATAACAAATCACTTCATGTCATTATTTAGTTGTCGGCCATTTTAGTTATAACCGTAAATTGACTGAGAAAGACAAAGAAGATTATTCGGATGCCCCTCGTTACTCACTTTCATGGGACTATGATGTTAATCACACACACACATTGTTGTATTAGGCATGTGTTCACTTCACATAGATCGAATGTTATTCGAAATCAAAATGGGAACATAACTCAAAATTAGCGATCGAAATAAAACAAAATAGTAAATGATGCCAACTTTAGTCCATTTACTGGTTTGGAACACCGTTGACAACCTCGGTAACGTCCTAGATGTAAGACAATCCGTGTCATATTTAAAGCCTCATAATGGAAGTTGATTAGTTTGTCATCAAATTTCAACACAATACATAGATACGTAGATGTAGGCTGCATACAAAAGAATAGCCCGGCTGTAACAAATATTGAACCTACCCGGTAGATTAGCAGGTAAAGACAATAACTGTAATAAAAAAATCGGTACAGACTGAGATTTATTAGGAAGAGATATCAATATAAAACGAACGGTTGGGGAACAAATGTCCATCTTGTTTGAGCTTAAGTAGGTCACAGTGAGCAACTGCTGTTAAAGGGACTACAGATTCAAATTTCAAGAAAAGTTACTTCATAAATAGATTTGCTTCTATGTTTTCTTGGTGTATCGCTCCGTCAACAGTCAGAGGCATTTTGGGACATGGCCTCCTTGTAATAACTGGTGGTCATCTTCCTGAACAACATACGGAATTCCCGTCGCATTTCATCCAAAGCAATTTGATTTAACTCTCTCTGCCAATGTGAGAAGCACTAGAAACACTTTAAGATCCATAAGAATAATCATCTAAATCATAACTTTTATAATGAAAATTTCTTTTAATTTTACTTTCATTGTCTTTTCAGCAATAAAAGTGGATGGCTGTAACGTAAAGGGCTACGTTGCCTGGTCACTGCTGGACAACTTTGAGTGGGCATCCGGGTATACGGAAAAATTCGGACTAATCAAAGTGGACTTCGAACGTAACGAGAGACCAAGAACAGTCAAAGACTCTGCCTTTTTCTTTGCCGACCTTGTCAAAAACAATGGCTTCCCATCTGGTTGGGATACCTCGACCTACATAATGGCAGGTAAGCGTTTGCATTGCTATTATATTGGATATTTGTATTATCCCTGCCATTTTACATAAACCATTTCCTTCTTGCCGTATCTGTTATGATTTGGTTCCCGTTCATTTACACTTTGACGGATAGAAATATTATAATGCATGCCATTGTTTTATAAGGCGAAGCGAAGAGGCAAATAATGTTGTCATTTTATTGTGGTCAGTTTATGTGAGATAGTGTTGCACTTGATGAGGTGTTTATAACTGCACTTAGAGCTGTTTATTTAAGACTTTTGCCGTCAACAGTGGTAAAATATTACTTGTCACAGTTTGGAAAGCTATGGGTACAGCAATTAAAAAGCCAGTGTCGATGAGAGGACCCAAACTTCCCATTGTCATTTTTGTGACATTTGTGGTGCACCTACACTTCATTTCATACCTACGGTTTGGATTTAGGGGTCTTCCTGTTGACATTATTTAATATTGATAGTTATGATTGAAAATGATTAAATTTTGTTATTATTGACCGTTCCCATGTGATTTTTGACATATGATTCGAGGATATTTCACTCTGCCACAAAGTTTCAACATTTAGATTTTCAGCATAACTGATGATTCTGAAAGCAACTGTGTGTTGTAGTTTGATACATAAGATAATTCTAGAGTATGTGGTTGTATACTGAATTACTGGGTTTCTTTCTAGATGTTGAAGAGAGGGACATGTTCCTGCATGGTTCGTTCCCTGACGGGTTTGCATGGGGCGCCGCTACAGCTGCCTACCAAGTAGAAGGGGCATGGAACGAAGATGGTAGGTTTTTTTTCGAAGTTGTACATTGTTTAAATTTTAATTCAATCTTTCACCCAGATGCCTGTGTACGTATAGATTGTTTTGTTCTTTAGATACATTGTAGAGGAACCTATGTATCATTTTCACCATATGCCATGGTATATTCAAGTAAACTTTTCTTATTGAAAGTAACCACATACATGTTTTTTCAGGAAAGGGGCCAAGTATTTGGGATGTATTTTCACACAACGGTCGAATAGCGAACCACGACACCGGGGATGTGGCCTGTGATAGTTACCACAAGTACAAAGAGGACGTGCAGATGTTGAAACAATTAGGGGTATAGTCACCAATATCACATAGCCACATTACTTACATAAAACGTCATCATTTGTTGTGTGCTTTCTTCAGTTTATATATAAACGTTAAATCATGCTATCTTAACGCGTAAGGAGTGATTTTATATTATGAATCTCTGAGATTCTTTCTTACTAATTTGTATATTCTTAAAGACAGCCAATGTATGTTCACACTTCAATAGTAAGATTCATATAAGAATAAATACACAGAACATACTGAGAAACATCAAAACAGATTTAAACATGTACAACAGAGCTACAATTAACATTATTTACCATTAACAAACTATCTGCTATATGATCTAACCAGATGGCATTACTCTGCGATTGTCCAGTTAAGAGTGAGAAGACAAATGAATGTCAATTAGATGTGTGTGTATGAATATTCTAACGGACACTTGTTCCTTCTGTCTACCAATCTTAAATCCTCTCTTGCATTCCCAACAGGTGCTTTTATGTTAGACAGACATACATGAGTTGAAACCACTCAACCGTAACTGATAACGCCTATAAGTATCAATTCATGCATGGACGTTTTTGTTCATATCAAAAAAAAAAAAAAAAAAGTGCGCAAAATTAATTATCGTCTCGACAACAATTCATGCTTAATACTGACCGGTAACTTTAGATGAAATTCAGGAATAACTATATACAACTATCCAACACATCAACATTATTAAGTTATTTATAATGTAATTTAATGTGTTATGTCCAGTTCATGTGTATAACCTGTACCATGCCACTGTTGGAATGAATTAAAACGTGGCTTGTAAGTTACGGCAAATTTAGTCGACCAAAAGACACAAGTGAAAATGCAATTTTTCGTTATAGAGTTAGATACATTAAAGCCAAATGGGGGAACTGTATTATTTCCGTTGTTATCGAATTTAAATTCTCATTGGATTTGATTAAAAGGTAAATTTAAACGCACTTTTTGTTTCAAATTACGAAAATTCTGTATGAATGTAAAAAGAAGAATTTAAACTGTAAGCGGATGGCAGTACACATTCACTGTGAATTAAATCTGAGTGACAGGTACAGCTTATATCACCATCTATCAATGATTCATATGGACTGTATACAACCATCTGGCGCAGTGCAATGCTTCCATGATCATGATAACTGTTTCACGTCAATGCCATAAGTGACCTTATTTTCTACATTCTCTAGGTATCTCACTACCGTTTCTCCATCGCCTGGTCCAGAATCATGGCAGACGGCACACCTAGAACTCTGAATCCTAAGGGCATTGCGTACTACAACGATCTTATAGACGAGCTTCTCTCCAATGGGATTCAGCCTTTCGTGACTCTGTACCACTGGGATCTGCCGCAGGCTCTACAGGAGATTGGGGGCTGGGAAAACGATACCATCATAGATCATTTCAACACTTATGCTGAAATATGCTTCTCGAACTTTGGACACAAGGTAACGAGATTTCATATAGAGGATAAACAAAAGTCTTCGTTCTCCTCAACATTACTGGCTGAGTATTAACAAGGGATTAAATACAACAAAATATTTACAGTTTAAACTTTAGTTAGTTTGCTAGTTAGTTAGTTCGTTAATTGGTGAGTCAGTTAGCTAATTCGTTAATTAGTTAGTTAGTTTGCTAGTTAGCTAATTCGTTAATTGGTGAGTCAGTTAGCTAATTCGTTAATAAGTTAGTTAGTTAGCTAGTAAGTTAGTTAGTTAGTTAGTTAGTTAGTTAGTTAGTTAGTTAGTTAGTTAGTTAGTTAGTTAGTTAGTTAGTTAGTTAGTTAGGTAGCTAGTTAGTTAGGTCATATTTCCTGACTCTTACTTTTACTTCCTTGAAACTAGCAATTGGCTATTGATTAAGAGATAAGATCAAATGTGAGATAAGTAGGTAATCTAATTTTATCTAGTAAACACCTACTGCCTCTTTGTAAATGGTGAAATAAGTAGGTAGTCTAATTTGGTGAAATAAGTAGGTAGTCTAATTTGGTCGTACTAAACACCTACTGCCTCTATATAAATGGTGAAATATGTAGGTAGTCTAATTTGGTCGTACTAAACACCTACTGCCTCTTTGTAAATGGTGAAATAAGTAGGTAGGGTAGTCTAATTTGGTCGTACTAAACACCTACTGCCTCTATATAAATGGTGAAATAAGTAGGTAGTCTAATTTGGTCGTACTAAACACCTACTGCCTCTATATAAATGGTGAAATAAGTAGGTAGTCTAATTTGGTCGTACTAAACACCTACTGCCTCTATATAAATGGTGAAATATGTAGGTAGTCTAATTTGGTCGTACTAAACACCTCCTGCCTCTATATAAATGGTAAGATAAGTAGGTAATCTGATTTGGTCGTACTAAACACCTACTGCCTCTATATAAATAGTGAAATAAGTAGGTAGTCTAATTTGGTCGTACTAAACACCTACCGCCTCCTTGTAAATGGTGAAATAAGTAGGTAGTCTAATTTGGTCGTACTAAACACCTACTGCCTCTATATAAATGGTGAAATAAGTAGGTAGTCTAATTTGATCGTACTAAACACCTACTGCCTCTTTGTAAATGGTGAAATAAGTAGGTAGGGTAGTCTAATTTGGTCGCACTAAACACCTCCTGCCTCTATATAAATGGTGAAATAAGTAGGTAGTCTAATTTGGTCGTACTAAACACCTACTGCCTCTATATAAATGGTGAAATAAGTAGGTAGTCTAATTTGGTCGTACTAAACACCTACTGCCTCTATATAAATGGTGAAATAAGTAGGTAGTCTAATTTGGTCGTACTAAACACCTACTGCCTCCTTGTAAATGGTGAAATAAGTAGGTAGGGTAGTCTAATTTGGTCTTACTAAACACCTACTGCCTCTATATAAATGGTGAAATAAGTAGGTAGTCTGATTAAGTAGAAATAAACACCTACTTTCTCTCTATAAATGATAAGATAAGTAGGTATTTTATTTTCGCTATTTCTCGGGGCAGTAACGTAAGCGCAATAGTTGATCCGGAAATGTTAAGACACGTTTAAAATAATCTGATTAAACTGCATCTAAAGACTGTTATTTCATCGGTTCCTTCTCAAGGTGACTCTTCAATAAATCAGAATAATTATTTATTAACAAATTTATTATTAATTAAACAACACATAATACTTTAAAACATAAATAGTCATTATTATGAATCTTATCATAGTTGACCTATGAATCTGCACCTATTTGGAACACAATTAAGGGAGAAATATCGCTACTAAAATTTATATATATATTTATTAGATAAAAGTCGCGATCCGTTAAAATAATCGACTGTAATATTTTTCACCAAATATAAAAAAATGTACTTGGAGATCGGAAGCAGATGAAAGCATTTGTATATGTATTGTGTGCTTATTTTGTTGGTTGTATTACTAATTTTTTTTGATAATTGAAGTCATTTGAAGTAGCAGAGAAATTTTCAGTGGTATTTGCATCTTCATATGAGAATCATTTTCCATTTCATTCTACAAGTGATGCAGACATTTATTTACACTAACATATCTTCACTCTGTAATCTTTTCTGACCAAACAATAATATCAGTTTTATTTTTATAACAGCTAGAGAATTTACAAGGAAATGCTATCTTATAAAAAATGTGATGATATAATCTGGCACAGCAAAGAATATGAATTAACGGCTAATATTCTATTACGGGGTTGTTCCTGGAACTTAAATATTCCTCTGCATTTTTTCAGGTCAAATCGTGGATCACATTTAATGAAGCGTTTGTTGTTTCCTGGTTGGGGTATGGTATCGGAGTTTTTGCCCCTGGCGTTTATAGTCCTGGAACCGGTGTATATAATGTGGCACATAACATCATCCGATCTCACGTCAAGGCTTACCACACATACGATGATCACTTCCGGTCTAAATATAACGGTAAGGAATTCTGTCACCAGTCTTTAATCTTTAATACTTTGTTCATAGCAGTGCTGCAACGCGTTCTGCTGGCATTCTTTAATTCCTTATTTTTGTTGTTGGTAATGTTGCTGATGTAAATTTACTATTCTTTCCTTGATATATTCTGTATCGAAAAATTTGGCCAGCTGTACTAGTTGTAATGACGTCACTGTTTCATGTGCTCTTAGTTTTGAGAATTCCCTTACAGGTCAGGTCGGGATTACCCTAGACTGTGATTGGAAACAGCCGAATCAATTCCGCTCGGCTAAGGATAGATATGCGGCTGAGAGAGCACTGCAGTTTAAGCTTGGTTGGTTTGCTAATCCAATCTTTGGAAATGGAGACTACCCCTCAGTTATGAAGCGTGTGGTGAAAGCCAAGAGTCTGGCTCAAGGGCTTTCACAATCTCGACTTCCGGAGTTCACTCCGGAGGAAATTGAACAAAATAAAAGTAAGTTAACTATTTGAATTGAATTTCTAATCAGGAATTAAAAAAACTGACATCCTACCTCAAATTGTCTTCTTCAGTATGTCATTAATCGTTTTTAGAATAAGTTTCCTTTGGTGCAGTTGCCACATCATTGCTGCAACGATAGATGTCACAAGATGTAAAATCAATCGCTCATCTTTTAACAGGTATTTTAGATTAGATTACCGAAATAAACAACAAAAATTAATAAAGAAATGTTGATGACAATATTCTTAATATTCTTAAAATATTGTTTTATTTCCATTTGAAATAATTCTGGTGGTTGGCAATTAAGCCTTCGACTCAAATCGTATGTTTTATGAAGTTCTACAATCATTTTATTTTCTTAATCGTTTTTATTCCAGAGTCAGCTGATTTTTTCGGCTTGAATCACTATACTTCCAACTTGGTTTCACAACTTGATCGGCCGATAAAGGACCAGAGTTATGATAATGATCAAGACATCGACATCACTTACGACAACTGCTGGAACAGGTAATTTATAGTAATAAATACGCTTGTATTTCACGTTGATCCAAAACTATCAGATATATGCATCTTAAAAAAGCATTGTATTATTGGACTAGTGAGCCTCCCCAAGTATGACATTTCTTTCGGTTATTTTGGCTTTTCCTCAGTCGTCTTTAATGCACTAAAATTATGTCCCTAGCATCACCGAGTCCTAGAAGGATGAAACAGCTGTATAATGCACTTCATTGTTTGACTCGATTGTTTATCCAACTTGGAATTAGTCTGTAGAGGTGCTGTTTACTTTTGTGTCTTTTGTACAGTCTATATAAATAATGCTAAATACGATTTTGATTTCCAAGTACTATTTAGCGTTTTAACATGTTTTAGCTGAATATACACAAATGCTATTATGTTTTGTGAAATTAGAATATCGATATCCCAAAAAATTCGTTATCAGTAGATTATGTTAATTAGTTTAATAATGAAAGTGAACTGTTTGATTGTAGGTCTGAGTCGTCATGGTTACGAGTGAATCCCTGGGGACTGAGAAAGCTCCTGAATTGGATCCATGATCGATATGATAGCCCTCCGATTTACGTCACAGAAAACGGGGTTTCAGACAAAGGGCAACTTGATGACGAAACACGCATTCTCTACTACCGTAGTTACATAAACGAAATGATGAAAGGTAATCACGTCTCATAACAAACACGTGGTCCCAAAAACGTTTTACGCCAACATGGAGGGTGTTCTTCTTTCCCTCTCGTTATTCATTTTCCGAAGAAACGATGATAATCATGATAATTAATACAAACATTCGCAAAAGGTAAGGATTTAGCAACTTTTAAAAATGATTAATGGTAGTGAAAAAATCGCTTTTACAAGAACTCCAGATATGTATATGTGTGTAACCTCTAATATATGTATGTGTAACCTCTAATGTATGTATATGTGTAATCTCCAATATACATATGTGTGTAACCACTAATATATATATGTGTAACCACTAATATATGTATGTGTGTATCCTCTGATATATGTATGTGTGTATCTCTAATGTATGTATGTGTGTAATCTCTAATATATGTTGTGTGTAACCTCTAATATATGTATGTGCGTAACCTCTAATATATGTATGTGCGTAACCTCTAATATGTGTTGTGTGTAACCTCTAATATATGTTGTGTGTAATCTCTAATATATGTATGTGTGTAACCTCTAATATATGTATGTGTTTAACCTCTAATATATGTATGTGTGTAACCTCTAATATATATATATGTGTGTAACTACTAATATATATGTGTGTGTAACCACTAATATACATATATGTATGTGTGTAACCTCTAATATATATATATATATGTGTGTGTGTAAACAACTATATATATGTATGTGTGTGTAACCTAATATATGTATGTGTGTAACTAATATATATGTATGTGTGTAACCTCTAATATATATATATATGTGTGTGTTTGTAACCACTAATATATATATATGTGTAACCACTAATATATATATGTGTAACCACTAATATATATATATGTGTAACAACTAATATATGTATGTGTGTAACCTCTAATATATGTATGTGTGTAACCTCTAATGTATGTATGTGTGTAACCTCTAATATATGTATATGTGTAACCTCTAATAAATATATATGTGTAATCTCTAATATATGTATGTGTGTAACCTCTAATATATGTATGTGCGTAACCTCTAATATATGTATGTGTGTAACCTCTAATATATATATATGTGTGTTTGTAACCACTAATATATATGTGTTTGTAACCACTAATATATATATGTGTAACCACTAATATATATATATATGTGTAACCACTAATATATATATGTATAACAACTAATATATGTATGTGTGTAACCTCTAATATATGTATGTGTGTAACCTCTAATATATGTATGTGTGTAATCTCTAATGTGTGTATGTGTGTAACCTCTAATGTATGTATGTGTGTAACCTCTAATGTATGTATGTGTGTAACCTCTAATATATGTATGTGTGTAACCTCTAATATATGTATGTGTGTAACCTCTAATATATGTATGTGTGTGACCTCTAATATATGTATGTAATTGTTGGCAGTCTAGTATGTAACCACTTATGTTTACCAGATAAATAGATGTATAGTAAGGTCTTATTATATTCAACAACTATCGATTTTTCTTGTCGAATTTATTCGTTTTTTGGTAAGGCATAACTCTGCATGAAATTATGACTGCATCGTTTTAATACTAAGATATGACCTATTTATATGTATGAAACTATGAATATTATATTGCAGCCACCGCAGAAAATAGATTAGCAATTTTGAAAATACATTTAGCACAAAGAAAAAGACGTGATGTTTCTGTCCATGTAAACGATACTTTCATTAATATAATATAAATATGAAGTTGATCGACACCGTAAATATTGCAAAATCACCACGTCAATGAATATCAATAATGGCTGATCTATGAAAAGAAATTTCATAATTATAAGCTGCACTTTTGTTTAATGCGTGTCAAAATGTAATTGACGTGTTATTTTTTACCTTGATTTCACAGCCGTGAGACTGGACGGTGTGGACGTACGAGGCTACATGGCGTGGTCACTTATGGACAATTTTGAATGGACCAGTGGTTACACTCAGAAATTCGGTCTTTATCAGGTAGACTTCAACAGTCCACAACGGGTTCGATCCATGAAGTCATCAGTATCAGTATATTCTGAAATCATACAGAACAATGGCTTCCCTGAAATTTAGGATGTTATCGAGATTATAGGTAACATTATGTCAGATACAGTAAATCGATGCAATTAAAACATCATTATTGCCGCCAAACTATGGCTTCTCTGTATTTCTAAATAACATTATTATTGGAATGGTTGCTGGTTGTATGAAATATGATACTAACTCTTGCCACTAATATTAAACGTTTTTTTGTCTAACTTTTGAGCACGTCCTAATCAAGAAGAAATACTGGAATGAAAACGTTTGTTAGCTAATGTAAAATACGAATTTTCTGGTAACTATGATCAATTTTGTGTGTACTCTATGAGTTTCATTATTATATAGCTAGCACTAGCGTAGGCGTGAGAAAATAAAATGACAATTATGTTTGTACAACTATATTCTTCGTTTTTTATTTGTTTTGTTTGTTTGTTTGGGTTTTTTTCACGTTTTCGTTTACAAAGCCCGTTTTCTGCGATATTCCAGATATAAACATAACAAACGGATTATCAGTATAAATTCGAAAATATGTATACTGATCCAGGTCAAACACAAACTGGAAACACCACATGATTTGTAAAGAACTACTTACAGGTACCGAGGGAAGATTTCCTCAAAGAGACGTCTGATTGTAAAGCCTTGAATCACTTGTTATCCTGATATTTTTCTATCTGTCTTGTTTGCTCTATTTGTAAATTATTTTCTACACTTTGTGTCCTCTTCTGTAACCCCTTTTCATGTTTCCGTTGTTTCTACAAGAATGTTTGACTCCGTAAAACGAAAAAAGTATCTATGTTTTTTCTCTCTTAATTATGTGTCCGTGTTCATATGAGCCCAGCTGATGTGTGAACGTGATATTCTGAACGAAAGGAGACTCCACCAGCAGATACCACAAGCAAATAGCCCCGTAGGGATTATTTTCATGTGCATACGGGTGTCTAATTTCACATTCAGTTTTTTCATCGCCAAAATATCTTGAAATTGTACAAAAGACACAAAATTGGAAAGCACTATTTAATTTATATAATTTGATATTTGTAATTTATAAAATCCACTAGAGAGCCAAACATTGAATAAAATAGCATTATACCGATGTTTCGTCCTATCATGGAACAACAGGAACCAGGGAATGCCAAACCATTATTATTTAACTTCATTTTTTATTTGGCTCTACTGTATCCAGTTCTAAATTTGTAAAGTAATATTCCCTTGTATGTCTTTTATACAATATTCTACTTTGTATACCTATTTGAGTTGCCTAATTACTCCGTGTAGTTTCGTACAGAAAAAGTAAAGAATAAAGTTTGGATATTGCATCCTACCCAACAGTCCCGACAAGCGTTTTTATGAGGCTGTTGAAAAGGTTGCAGAATGTTTATTGCTATCTTAGAGAAATATGCTATGAAAGCGATATTTTTCAATAATGAAATATCTAAACTATTTACCCTTTCGTACCCTTACAATAAATGATATATACTCCGTCGTTAAAGGAGAGATACATCGGAAAGAGATAACTACCTTTTGTTTTTGTATCTCACCCATACACAATTAGTGCCTCACTCAAAAAGCAATAACCACCGCGGCTGATATACACAATAGAAACTCTTTCAAATGTACTGGGCTTGTTTTAACCTTGAAGGCTAGCTAATTAATTTAACAATGTTTTATACTTTTAAGATTCATAATTCAAAAGATAATTACAAAATCGAATTTACAACTGCGTTATTACCATAACCATACCCAACTAATTAGTCGAAATGGCTTTGACTTCTGTTTAAAAAGTAGTTATTAGTACACAAATACGTAAGGGATTAGGATGTGTGTGATGAATACCTTGCATTTATTACTGCGTGTTTACAATGTGTGTTAGTTTCGCTTTGACGTAGAGTTAGGCCTTGTAACTCATATTGTTATCACAAAAATAAAATATACATTTCCGGGAGAAACGATAATAACGATTACAGTAAATAGTGTTGTTTTCTTATAGATGTACGAACAGTGGCATCTTGACATGACTTTGGTTTATATGTCTTTGTATATGTCAAATGCATCATTGTTCATTCAATAGGGTCGTTTCACATTTCCATTCCGCTACAATAATCTACTTCCTACTACGACCAGTGTATAAGTCAAGGAAAAGATATCCCTGCTGTATCCGCCACATGTCTTAACAAGCGACGAATTGTTAGTCACTTCAGCAGGTGGAGGATAGCTTCACCAGTGTCTTCTACTGAGGGAAAATGCTTAGAATACGTGCAAATGGATTTCATTTTATGATCGTATGAGGTAACTCAAAGTGGCCCCCTGCAGAATCGTGTTTTCCCATTGCCTTCTACCAAATGGACATCGTAACAATGGTCATCTTGATAATTACTTCTCCGACTTTTTTGCCCTCTTTATGGTGATGTCCACACTTGATACACCTTATGACAACTGTCCTCATATGGCCCCGTCTGTTGAGTAAACATACAAGCAGAGATTGTTGAAGACCAAATTTAATGACAAAAACAAAACAGAAAATACGGACTATAGTATAAAAATCATAGCATTCCGCAAAACGGCAAGTGTTGCACTAAAATTAACAGAAAGAAATTATATATTCAGAGCATAAGTTCAATATAACAATCATTTAATGGAAACAATAGGCACAACAATAGGCACATTTTAGGCAACCTGCAGGACTGAAGGTATTATGTTTATATAGATATTTTATGTAGAATTTTAACGTACATAATATTTCTTCATTAATGTGGTGACGAAATGAATTGAAACCTTTATTAAAACATATGTAAATGTAACGTTGTCATAAATAGAAGCAGAATAATGTGACGTTACAATGAAACTATCAGCAACAATAATTTCTTACTAAGAGATGAAAGATGTTTGACTGTTTTAAAAAAGACAATTTTAATTAAAAGAAGTGAGTACAACTTGGTATATCTGGCTTGGGTTTATGGTAAATCAACAGAGCAGTTTAATATTTAAACAGAAGTATCAGACCCGTGACATGATGGTAGTTATAAATGGAAAGCTGCTAGGTTTTGTCTGCCTGGTGAATCTGTAATAACTTTTGTCACCTCATTAATATGGATTGTATGTATGAGGACATAAAAGTCAATGAACCAATGCCTGCTTCAAGCCTATACGAAAACAGTTGAGATTTTATATAAGCTAAAGCAGTTTTCGGGGAAGCTTACAATTGCGGATTTGACTGCATTCATGACTGACAAATCTTACTTTTATATTATTATCGCAAATTACATCAACGTCAGTGATACGCACGGACTGATACACGGGCTGTTTGATTAATATAAACATGATATAGCTTTGAAACTCAGATTAATTTTCACCTTCAAGATTGTGTGGGTAAATTCATTGGAATGAAATGTTCAAATAACATTGGCTATTTCTTATTCAAGTGGATTAATATCTTAGTATAGTGTTGTAATTATGTTAGTAAAATGAATGACGTCGTCAAGAAACACACTTGAATTTACAAATATTGAAGTCCTTTTTCTCCTGAACGTTCCAATGAATTTGTAATGGTTGTTTGTACACTGGAGCAAGTATTGATAGGGAAATTTACAGGATGCCAGTAGTGAACACATACATTTATTGATATTATTTCCTGTGACATGTTTTCCTGTTTACCTAGGTTTACGAAGTCAAATAGTCATATCATGCAGGTTTACGTAATTATTTCTTTTTTCTTGGTTTGTGCATTCCAAACAGCAAGTCTTACACCGACTTCACTTTCATGTCTTCTAGAGGTTTCTGCGGTTCTGACACGAAATTTAGTTGTGAGCGCCCACGCGCTGCGAGTTGTAGAAACATCTCCTATATTGTGTATGAGAGAATGTGCAACATTAAAATTGTGTAGGTCGGTGAACATTTATCAGAATTCTCTACGATGTGAGATGGTCCTTCAAAATTCTACCGGTGAATCAGGAAATACAGTGACGTCATCAGATGGTATGGCCATCGATGCTAAAGACATTCCAAAGGTAAGGATTTTTTTTAAAAAAAATTCATTTTGAATTAATTATTTATTGTCTTTCAACTTGAAATGATTTTAGTGATCCAAATTGGTATCTTATGTGTGAAGCAAAATTGCAAGCACATACACCAGGCATGATCCCTGCATAAGGCGAATAAATATTTGTTTGTGTATTCATTGAGGCTAACCATTTCTATCAGTAGCTTTTACATATGGTTAGTTTGATTTTACACATAGCGGTATTCCTTTTCCGCGTGGAAAATACAAAATTACAAAAACATTGCAGCATTACATTTGGTGTTTTAGGAATATGCTGCAACTTGCTTTGACCACAACTGCTTAATATTTGAGAAATGTGTTGTAAGGCGGTCTGGAGGATATGTGTGCATTCCTTTTGGTACGTTGTTTCTTTACTTGAACTTTATTTACATTTGTTTTGTTTGCATTTCATATCATTCTTTTCATTTCTGAGGAGGGGGAATATTTCCATTTTTGTCTTTTTCATGTTTGATCAAATACAACGTATACAAAAAGAAAATACGTTCACAGAGGTTTTATCCAAACTCAAATTTCACGAAATTAGGGTAAGATATCAACAAATGAAATATGTCAACAAAGAGAGAATATCACCAGGTGTTCATGAAAAATATCGTTGACAACCCTCACAATGTAAATCTAGTTTAATCTACATAAGTAATGTTTAACTACATTTGTCCAGTTTAAAGCAATTTCCTAGCAGACTTTTAATTGCTCTAATCGTTACAAATATGTTTTCTGTACCAATTCGAAACACAAGTAAAGGATTGAAATAGATTTAGTGTATTGGATAAAGCATCCCTCAATGTGAAATCAATCCACAATTGCTCTGCCCAATAACAAGTTAAGATTTTTTACTCTCATGTCTGTACAACGTTAAAAATATATCATATATGGATATAATCTTATATGTATCATCACCTAAAGAAAGTGTGTTTGTATACTATCTTTCACTTGCGGGTTTGTTTCTCGCATGACATTTGCTGTTTCTTACTTATAATCTGATTAAAGTGGCGATGGTTTTCAAATTTTGATATGTAAAGGAGGAGTACCAATTTGGGCCTTCTGGTGGCCATGACGAATACTTTTTATTTTTTGTCTATTAAAAACTTGAGGTCGGACGGTAATGACATGACATTAATCTAAGGTCAGCTCAAGGCCGTTCAGTTGTTATAGTTATGTTTGGGACAAGTTGGGGATCAAATTCATAATTTTTGCAATAATTATCAAACTAAAATATTTTTTTAAAGTTTTTTTCTCTTAAATGTCATTTGATGATATATTTTAAAACTTTCATTAGAAAAAATGACCAAAAAATATGCCATTGTTGAAAAGTAGGTCACGGTAATTAAGTGCCCTAATTACTAATTAAGTCACTCTTGAGCACCGTTTTCTGTCTTAATGCATCTATAAACAATACGCTTATCACGTGCAGTGTATTTATTTGAAATATTTTTACAAATATGGATGACATCAAAATGGAAAAAGTAAATTTAGTACCGGGTTTCACAGGATCATAAATGACCTTTGTCTATTACTTACAGGATTGTATTTTTGTTTACTGCTTTAGTAAGGGGAATGGTGGTGTTGGGATATTCATTTAGGAGTCACTGTCGCTGTCACAATCTGACCAGTTCTCCATCGTCATTGCGTCATCAACACAACTAAGGAAACTTGAGGAGGCAGTTGTTTGTGTAGTATCAGACTGGTGTCGGTCACAAGAAAGATAACTTAGGACAGATGCAATGTGGGCACAGCAGCCGACTACTCTGGCAACAACCTTACATTGACAATACCAGTCTGATATTGGGGTCAGTCCATTAGAATATTCAATCCAAAGATTGTACACCTTCGAAGCAACATTTATAATGTCCTGTGAGTCGATAATAATCTTGATCAGTTAATCCATCAGGTGAATCAAAGTCTAAACAACTTTTTCTAGAAGCCAGTGATATCAGTGAAAGCAGGATTTCTAATATTTCAGATGAATCCAGTTTTGAGTCTTCACTGGTAGGAGTGAGTGACTGAAGAACATTGAAATGAATATCACCATCCACTATATGAGGAGCACAGCACCTAGATGTGTTTGGAATCATGACACCTGTCTTAATAAAAATCTTAACTCTTATTTCCGTGCATGGTTTCAACATTTTTTTCCATCTCTGGACTTTCCACAAACGAAACATCGCGATTCAGTAAGCGTAGCTCGTGGAATATCAAGTTTGATTTTTTAGAGTCAGGTGTCTCATTCTGATGGTCTTAACCACTGTTAGAATGCTCTACTGGTTCATGGTGTTTGTAGAATCTCCTTCTGCATTTCTTACATACAGGGTTAACTAAACATAAATATTTATTGATGTTATCTTTCAAGAAAGACAGAACATCTGCCTGATTCAGACAATATATTCTGACTTTATAATCTGCTTTGCAGCAAGCACACTACTTGTGTACTGGCATTTTACAAAAATAACAAAAAGTTAATAAAAACTAAACAAAATACTATAATACTATTATATATATGTCACACCTGTATGAATGAAATTATATTTAACGGTTTAGTTATACACAAGATATGTGCATAAGTCAATGCATGTACGAACTGCACAGAACAAAATATACTTATACATCTGGATATACCATGTGTTACATACACTGCATTGTAGATTACCGAAGTTTGCTAGTGTTCAAAACAAGTCCATTAACAAGTTATACATCAGGGAGATGTCATGAAATCATACTATTTTATGTTAAAGCTCTAGTGTCAAACCATCTTATGTTAAAGCCTAAGAGTACAACTAATGCACGGAAGAATTATCATACTGTAAAATTTATTTGAAATAATTTTTCATACAGTATAATTCAATATTCATTTTCATTAACCGGAATAAGATAGTGACTGGTGCTCTTGCACTTTAAATTGAAACTAGTCTATTTAAATGGCATGCCTCTCTTACCCTGACTGTAACTTCTTCATTGCTCTAATTCATGCAAAAATATTTCAAATAAATACACTGCACGTGATAAACGTATTGTTTATAGATGCATTAAGACAAAAAACGGTGCTCAAGTGTGACTTAATTAGTAATTAGGGCACTTAATTACCGTGACCTACTTTTCAACAACGGGCATATTTTTTGGTCATTTTTTCTAATGAAGGTTTTAAAATATATCATCAAATGACATTTAAGAGAAAAAAACTAAAAAAAATATTTTAGTTTGATAATTATTGCAATAATTATGAATTTGATCCCCCACTTGTCCCCCCTATAACAACTGAACGGCTTTGAGCTGACCTTAGATTAATGTCATGTCATTACCGTCTGACCTCAAGTTTTTAATAGAACAAAAATAAAAGATATTCGTCATGGCCACCAGAAGGCCAAAATTGGAACTCCTCCTTTATTCCATTCTGTGACGTGTCGATTTATGGTAAATATATACTCAACAAAAAAAAGAAAGGTTAACGTGTTTCCTTGGCGAATACCTGTAAATGAGTGAAAACAAAATGACGTTTGTGAATATTAGAAAGTGGTAATATTTTACATTACAAAATCCATGGGGGTTACCAAAATCATTCAAGCGTGAAAGTCTGTATTAGCGAAAGAGCTGCACGAGGTTTTCTGCGACTAACTTGTATCTTCGCTTAAATTTCATAAACATTCAAACTGACAACTGTTCCTTAGATCGTTAGGACTTAGAAATCACCGAATCTTGCTATCTATCAACTTTATCATTATACCCCGGCTGTCACAAGTACAGAGAGAAAGGGCTATAGGCAAGATCCAGGCTGGGGAGTCTCGCCGTCGAGTTGCACGGCATTTTGGTTGCAGTGCTAAGACAATTTGCCAGTTGGTAAGTCGTTTACACCAAACTGGGTCAACATCCGATCGTCCCCGAAGCGGCCGACCCCGTAAAACGACCGCCAGGGATGACCGTCGTATACGATTGATACACTTGCGCAATCGATTCGTAACCGCAGTAGAGAGTACAAGGACATTGTTTTGGCGTCGTGTGTCTCCCCAAACAGTCCACAACAGGTTGAGGGCTTACCAATTGAAAGTGCGGCGTCCCTACACTGGACCCAATTTGTTGCGATGTCACCGTAATAATCGGCGTAAGTGGACCCGTGTCCATCGTCGTTGGGCCTTACGACAATGGAACAATGTTCTGTTTTCAGATGAGTCCAGGTTTTGTCTGCAACACGGTGACAGAAGGCGCAGAGTGTGGAGGCGACGAGGGGAGCGTTTTGCGAACTGCTGCGTCGCAGAACGGGACCGCTTTGGCGGCGGAAGTGTAATGGTTTGGGGTGGTATTTGTGGGGGGACTCGTACCAGGCTTGTTGTGTTAAATGGCAATTTAACCGGCATTCGATATCGGGACGAAATTTTAAGACCAGTGCTTCTGCCATTCTTAATACGCCATGGCGTTGGCGCCATTTTTCAACAGGATAACGCACCAGCGCACACCAGTCGCGTCAGCAGAACTTTCTTGCAGCAGAATAAGGTACAGGTGTTAGATTGGCCATCTAAATCATCTGATTTGTCACCGATTGAGCATGTCTGGGACGTTCTTGGGCGACGCGTGAGAGAACGTCAAAATCATCTTGCAGGAGCTGGCCCAAGCCTTGATCGGTGAATGGAACAACATCTCTCCTCGAATTATCCGCCGGTTTGCGAGTTCCATACGACGACGCTGCAATGCTGTTTACTTCGCAAACGGTTGCCATACTCGTTACTAATGGTGTTACCTTTGAAATTGACCCCAACGTCCTTTACAGTCGAATAAAATCAACTGAACGCAAAGTTTTATAATGAACCATGACTGCAGTTTTATCAGAATTGATCAATTACTTTATTCGTACATGATTGGTAAGGATTTATGAAGGGGTTACTTAATTAATCACAGAATAAAGCAGTGTTACCTTTCTTTTTTTGTTTAGTATATATGATAACTGCACGTATATCATGTAAGTTAACTGATATCTTCATATTCTAAGGATTTAGTTTTGATGTTTATGAAGTAAAGAAAATATATTTAGCATTAGAAATGTTTACACGTATGATGGTCTGATACAGACTTTTGCGATGAGCAGCCAGCGTCTATAATGCACGCCAAGTTCACCATCGACAGGTCCGGGGGTATTCCGATTGCTGACTATTCATGCGTCGAATGGGCAAACTACACTTCAGGAGACAAAAACTCTTCGTGTAATCCAGCCACAAGAACATGGAGTGTACCGGGAATTGTTTGCAAACCCAGTAAGTAAAAAGCATTTCGAAGCAGTATATGACATTGCAAATTCCCTCATTTGTTGCTATGAAATTAGTAGTTGCTATTTTTCAAATTATGATATTGACCATTTTCAATGTTTAGTGAATTCACATGCAATTCAATATCCATTGGTATTGTCGTTTTGGTTTTTCGTGATAAATTTTACAGATGGACTCGGGGTGCGTTATCAGTGCGCATGTGCTCTTTAGAGACGTAATGAATGGAAATTTGAAGAATTTTCAAATCATTATGCATTTCAAGCTACAGTTTGAATGGACAAAATATTGCAATCCACAAGTCTCGCCCTTGAGGTACAATAGCTTAAACGAAAATATTCCATGTAAACAAAAAAAAAAAAACAAACAAAAAAAAAAAAAAAAAAAAAAAAAAAAAAAAAAAAAAAAAAAAAAAAAGATAGACTGTCATGAAAAGTGACTGACTTGTATCAAATGTAGTAATTTAATTGACTGAGGACTGAAAACTATGATCTATTTTTCACTACAAATCCATTATAATGAGTACCTGCCAATGTTGATACTAAGCCTGACAAGGTCAGCAATAATTTTCTCAATGATATGATATATGATCGGCCCCAGAGAATATTTTCTGATGAGATACATGTCCCAAAAGCAACACGAACTGAATATGCAAGAAGCATGTAAACAAGACAAATGACAAAATCTTGTAAACACCACAAACACAAACAACTATTAAGTAACATCGCACCTTATATGTTTTGTCAGGTGACTTCTCCAAACAAATGCACACGAACACATAAACAAATGAGTCACAACATGATGTAAAGCGTGCATTAAAGAAACAGAAATACCAAGCCACTTAATCATCTGTTTGCACATCAATGGAACGACTTATTAATTACACACGTGGTATACCGTTATTTCCACAGGCCATACTTTTCACGATTTTCTTTTAAAAGGATCTACTTTCACTATTAAGAAATCAAAATTTTGCGATTTGGATATGAAGGGATCTCATTTTTTACTTGATGAAACTTCCCAGTAATGCTAGCTTTCAGGTTAATGTGCTGCGAAAATGTCATCCCGTGTTAAAGTATCTGTATAAGAATTGGAGACCTGATCGTAGAATCCGAGGCAAATTAGATCTGATTGCAGAATTTAAGAAAAAAAAGAAAAAAAATTGAATCCATAGAAAATATTCTGCAAAATAATCCTTCGCTATTGTTTAAAACCATGGTACTACAGAGAATACAACGGCCCAGCTTACCAACCTGATCAGGATGAGCACATTAAGTGACACAGAATTTAGACTGGAATGATAAATTCCTAAGGTTTTATTTTACAAATTCTCACTATAAGTAGACAAAGCCTCTTTACAACTTGTCCTATTTTTCTCTGAAAACCTTTTAACAATTCATATTAGATATAGACAAGGACCTGTATCTACTACATCCTAAATTACACTCAATATCTTTGTATGAGAAATCAGTGGAAGTGAAGTTATGACGTCAAAAAGACCAAGCCTTAATGGCGGGGACATAAAAAGAGAGTCACTAGAAAAATAGAAGTACAGAAAAGGATTGAAAAAAAGACATAGAGCATGTCCTGATATCAAATTTCTGGGAAAACTTACATACTGTTAATCATTGACATTTCGCATTAGATTTATTTTCAAGTTAATACAAATACACGGGGAGAGTCAATTGAGGATGCAAATGTTGCGCTATTATTTTTTTCTGGAGTGGTTCGACGTTGATTTGGTAACCGATATCGAAGTCTTGAAGAGTTCAGGTCTCTTATAGCTCATTATTCGCGAATTTCCAGATCGGCGTTCGATATAATTAGACAAAGCCTATATGAAAAGAATAAACTCAACATGAAAAATGTATTCCACGGAATAAATTTGTCATGTTGATTAAATTCTTTTCACATATTTTATCGATACACAAATCATACTTAAGTTACAATGAAGTAATAGCAACAGCACGGACAAGCGAATTGTCAAATTTTCGAGGCAATCTGCCCCTTTATCAAGACACACATATATCATAAATTACAAACGGCGTCCATCGGCCTAAGGGATTATCGAGACACCTTGATTTACACCACCGCTCTCGATTAAGATTTATTTCTTTGTATTTGTTTATGTTCTATGTATTTGATGTAATTTATGTAATATTTGTGTCTTGATAAAGGGGCAGGTTGCCTCGACAATTCTCATGTCCACACTGTTGCTATTACTTCATTGATCATAAATCTATCCTAGTAATACTCATCCAACGAACATTTGTCTGATATTTCACCTTTGTTTAACGACTTTTTTTGTTACAGCCTTTCCAGAGGCTTGCGGAACTCCTCCTCTTTTGTCTGTTCCACACGATGTCACATATCCATATGATGGTGACAACTTTCTTGCCAATTACGAATGTCCGAGTCTAAGTGGTGATGTTGCCGCTACCCACTGCCCAATCACAGTATGCATAGGAGTGGAATTGTGGACTAATTTTAGTCTATCGTGTTCAGGTATACATTTTGTTAAATTGTTAATGTAATTACGAAATTTATCTAATGGGGTTGCTGCACCCCCTGTCTTGATTTTGACATTTCTTTTGGTCATTTTGGATTTTCCTTAGTCGCCTCCTAGGCTACAAAAATCCTAGAAGGACGAAACAGCTGTACAATGATGTTTAATTTACTGTTTGGCTCTGCTGTTTCTCACTCTAAATTATAAATATGTGCAATTCACTTGTGTGTTTTTTGTACAATCTTGGTTAACTACTAGCCGTAATACATCTCTCGGCTAGAGAGAACTTCGATCGGTTGAGCCTCAGGCTACTGACCGAGAGGTCCCGGTCCCGATTTCGAATTCTAGCGGAGGCATTGAAATACATAATCACCTCTGTTACATTGGCGCACCTTGTAGGACCTCGGGAATAAATACCTGGCATTGTTGCATAGACATCGGATTTCTTATTAGTTCGATCGTTTCAGCATCATGCTCGTAAACTGGAGGTCTCGTGTTCGAGTCCAAGCGGAGGCATTGGAATAAAAAATGACCTCTGTAACATTAAAAAAATTGTAAAATCAAAAAGCAATATTAGATACCTCGATGGTAAGTTAAAATTCATTTCCTGCTGAAGATCGCGAGGTAGTTGTTATAAGTGTCCATGACATGTTTTGCGCACATTTTTTGTTAACTTTCCCATGCTACTATGTTGAACTATAAACGGTTGCTTTTGCTGATGCTAAGGTATGTAATGTTAATTTGCTGTCATATTGTACGATGAAAAATATGCACATCTGACTAATTCTCAGGGACCACTTATACCTTGGCTTAATTTTGTTTTATCTGTATTTAAGAAAATATATGGTAATTTCTAGGCCTCTATACAAACTATATAAAATATAGATATAGGTAAAGACATTTACAGAGCCAGAAGGGCGGTATTATTTTATAGAGACGTGCTGAAGAAGGCTAGAATGGTGACTTTACAAGCCATTGGATCGCCTCTATCACTTCTTTTGACATCCATATGGTTAGGCCGATCTACACGAAATGCATGCAAGCAAAGCTTGTATTTAATGTTGCTGTGTCCAGATTGTGATTCTGAAGGAATGCCGCAATTCTTAATTCACTAACGCGGTTCCTGCCGTCGGCTGTTCTCATTAAGCTTCCCTCAGGCTTCGCCATGACTTCATATTCCATGTCCTTTGTATACCTACCCATTGCAGTCCTGCTTGCTTGTGCCTTCCAATTAACAGAGGAAGGTTTACTGGTCGGTGAGTAGGGGCTTGCCCTGCATGCCAACACAGAAGTTTTTCTTCTCTATCTATAGTATTTCGAGGCCTGCCAGACCTGGGACGCTGGGCAACATGCCCGGTTTGCTTCAGAGGAATGACTGAATCGTCGACATTAATCTTACAGCTACTTGCTTGTATGTCATACAAGTTCTTTGCCATCTTTTAGCCTATGTCAATTTCCGATTTGCCATTTTTAAAAACAGAAGGGCACATCTCTGATTTAATAGTAACACAAATTGCGTTAGGTGACAATACAAACATGTGTTTTGTTAGAATAGGGGATACCCCAGTTCATGTTTGGTGTATCACATGGTGGCATACGACATTAATTACAAAAGGAGACACCGCACAAGGTTTATTATTTCATTATGAAAAATCAGTTTTGATTAATATTTTCCAGCTAAAATTGGTGCTTTCTAATTTATAACCAAGTGTATATGTTAATGACCGTTGCGTACGACTGTTGTAGAAGTGTGATTCGAAAGGGGTTCAATATTCTGTGTTTAAAACATGATAAGTGTTTCAATTGTTCCGTTTCTGGTATGCATGTATAACAGTTGTTTATTTGGTACTAGTTTTCACATATTTCCTTGGTATTGTGACATGACAATGGATTTTCTATGGTATCAAAGTGGGTGGTTCTGTTACATTGAATTAAAATTAGTATGACGTGTGACACTCATATATTGCCAAAACGATAAAATTTTAGATTAAATAATCTTAATTAAATTATCACAGAGCGAGAAAAGTGTATTTTTTCAGAATTTGCTCTCTTCGATTAATTGATAAAAATCGTTATTACCGATTAACAACCAGTCGTTCTGAGACGTCATTTAATGCCACTTGGGATGGAAATAGCTATGCAGTAGTCATATGAATTATAATATAGTTAGAATCCCATGCACCGAAGTCCGCCTAATGTCTTTGATAAACCTAAGTCTATACAAATGTTAGTCATTGTTCTCGACTTGACATTCATCTATTTTGTTTATGCTTATTGTCTTGACGTCTTCACAAACAGAACTACCCACAAGTAAAGACAAAACGTTCTGTCCAGTTACCATTTACATGTTACAGGAAAGGGGCAGATGTCAACTTTCTGTATTATTACTACGATACGATAACTTCCGTAAATGATATTATTCATATGCTACCTCTGATGTAATGAATATTATCAGCCAGTCGAAATCAAGACTGAAAAGGGGTAATTAAAAATAAAAACGCTGATGGTATTTTTCATATTACCTATCCTCATGTTTCATTTATTTAAAGTGTTCAATGTATAATTTATAAAGTAGAATATTTGAGAGTTTTCTGACATGCAAATATATAGGATATTCTAAAACGATTCCCTTGGTAGATGTAGACTAACCATATGTGTATCAATACTACATGGTGGGTTGTTCTTGCAGTAAAGGACTGCTATACTAGTAATGGTGTCTACGATGGCCAGATTGCTTGCACGGTGACCGGGAGAACTTGTCAACGCTGGGATACACAAAGTCCACACACACACTCAGACTTTACTACTAGAAGTGACTTTCACAATTACTGCCGTAAAATTAGTACTGAAAAACCATGGTGCTTCACCACCGATCCTTCTACAAGATGGGAGCGTTGTGCAGTGCCTAAATGTTAGGTATCATAGAAATAATTGAATATTCCGTTGGGACAGTATCGCATATATTATTTGTTTTTATTAAGTGTTCATACTAGCGGGTGTTATGATTCATTTTGTTTTCAAATGTGACACAGGTGATAATATATCATTTATATTAATGTCTATATCTTTATTATACGGTTTAAAACTATTTTCGTTCACCATTTTATATCCTCCATTAATACGTAATTACCAATATTCTGTCACATTTTTTCTTTATTTACAAGAAAACGTCATTGAATCGATGCAAATGCAAGTGATGTGTTTTGTTTACGTTGGCTCGGTTTTAAATGATTATTGAAATTCTGTTGAATTTCCGTGTTTTAATTTTTTCTTTCGATGATGATTTTAAAAAGGTTTGATTTTAGGAAGTAGATCTAAAAGCTATAAAAAAGCAATTTTTCGCACGATATTTATCGTTCACAGTCGTCAGTATATTTGGAACAGATCATATCATTTTTTGTTTTCCCTGAATAACATACATTTTCGGTAACTTTCGCGGCGAAATTTTTTAGAAATAAATTCTCGTCTGTTTTCATTTAATTTTAACCAGCTTTAAACAGCGTAGCAACCACAAAACGAAAATGTTTTAAGATTATTTAAATCCTTTATTTCACCATCTTCTAGTTTTAACTTTTTAAAAGATTTTATGTTTGGATAGAGAAAAAATCGAAAATAGTTTTCATGGTTAAAGCAGATGAGGTCGCCGCGCTTTCATTTTGTTTGCAATGTTCACCCCAATAGTCAGTTTATCCCAAATCAAGACACAGTATTTGCTCTTAGTTTATAATATTGCTGGAAAGTGTTCCACCAAGTAGTAAGTCTAGAATTTAAAATCCGTCATCTGTAGTCATCGTTCATCAAACATTTAGTTGTGATCTGAAACCTGAAAACGCTTAAATTGTCGACTCTTTTGACAGAATCACACTGTCAACTACGCCGTCAAAAAATGAAGTTCAGATGTGAAATTCCTTCTTAGGTCGTACAAACCGTTAGCAAAAAGTTAGTAATGCAATTATAAGTAACAAAGTGTGTAAGTATAAAAACATCCAAGATATTGTGTTGGAATTCGTTTGATATTGAATAATGTCTTACTTCCTGTCAAACGTCAAAGGAAAATAATTTTAATATTTTCGATCCTTGTTTAAAGAAATATAACACTTTCCTCACATTTTGATTAATGTTATCTGTTTTAGGCTAAACTTACTCAGTACGTATAGCCTATTGCGACGGCCTTTCAGACAAAATTTACCGATCCTGGCCTTCTCATTGGCTGAAATATCAAAAAGAGTTAGAGCCCTCTAGCGGCAATTTTCTGCGTAAATAATGCCGCGATTTTTCAAATCGCTATTTCAAAATCATCCAAAATTAGTTTATTTTTTAAATAACAATACGATTACTATATATTTCAAAAAAGAAGCACAGTGTGGTTGAACTATTGATAAATTTTGACCAAAATATTTTACGGAATTCTGGACATGACGTAAGCGTACAGAACACTGTACGTGCGAGTTGGCGCCATAATGAGAAGCTAGTCTGGGGGCTTGGGTTGAATTATCAGCTAACAACACTTATACACAAACAAAACTTACAAACAGAACATCAATTTTGCTTTAATCCTTGTCGTTGTGGCAAGATCATCTTAATATATAACATCACTTTACCTCATTAGACGTCACAAAATTGGACTGTTCGTCCTACGCGCACACCCGCCGATATGACACTTTTTCAGGATTTTCACATCCACCACCATGACACTTTTTCAAGTTTTTGAAGATACAAGTTTGCGCTTCGTAGGCAAGGTACATTTGGTGCTCATGATATATGAATGATATATTAATAATACTGTACTGATCATGATGTTGACTTTGTTATAACTTATATTTTTTGTCTTTTATTTTAATTTGATTAAGGTTGATTGTGCTGATTTCTCAATGTTTGTTAATGCGTATCAAAGTTCCTTGAAATGAAAATATTCCTTCAAACAAAGCACGTATAAAATAACCGGAAATTATTCATGTTTATTATTATCAATCAACTAGAACGAAATATTTCTATAACATACTTATTCATTTAGCGTGTCATAGTGACATTATCTAATGCATTGGAGATCAGAAATAGTAGTAGCTATAGTGAAAATATTGTTAATTTTGTATGTATATGGAAGTCTGGTTTAATCTCATAGAACTTTGCCTTTATAGACATAATTACTGGAAGAAAAGTCCAACCATGATACTTCAAGGAAGATAGGCATGTAAATACATTTAATGTAATTACTTACACTTTAATCTATCTGAAATGCTGTGTGTACCTTATCTACTTGCCTCAACTACAAATATAATTATGATGAGTAAGGACTATTACTTTGCAATACATTCAAAGTAAAGAAGTAGGTATACAGTCCTTTCGATTTGTTTAAATCCTCATATTGATAGGATAGTAATTGCAACATCATGGGTATTTTAAAGGTTTTATTTAGTCAACTTTATCATAGAGCTATTTATCATTTGGCTTGTTGGCGATAAATATATGGTTGTGTGTATTTTGTTATTTTTTTTACCTATTTTGATTTATTCACATTATTGTTGTCAAATTTGAAATAAGAATTAAAGAAGATGTAAAATCGCTTAAAATTAAGAAAAATAGCTTCTGGTTCTCTTATTTTAGTAATTCTTACATTCCAAAGTGTAGGAGTATGAGGGAAGTAATATAGCTTAGCGGTTATTTGTGAACATTTTTCAATACGTTTAGCCTCTCAGTACTTTTAGTACTTTGATTTATTCATGTTACACATATTTTTGAGAATATTGTTTTTTACAATATTACCAACAATACAGTACGTAATATATACACCCTTTACAGATGAAGAAATGAAAGGTACATTTTAAATATAGGTCTGTTAGTGTCAGAACCCGCTTCCTAATTGGATGCCTTCCTGTTCTTTGATCCATTTTGCTGTAACCTTTATGTTTTAATTCATTCGAATAGCGGCATGGTTCACAATATTCTTTTTAAAAAAGGTTTGCTTGCGAAATAAGGATATTTGTTGTTGCAAATGCGCCCAAAGTGAATATGTCGTATTAATTTTGTGTTGATATTCTTATTGTCTCATTCTTATTTGCTGATGACTTTATAAATAACACCAGTTCTTGACCCTGGCGTCCGGTTCAAGTGCAATGATACGGATACTGCAAAGCGCACGTGTCTCCACGATGAGAACAGACTCGCAGCCTTGACTGGGGCGTGTAACTTTATCCGCGTGATGCAAGGAACACGAGACTTATTGGCAAATAAAAGAGACAAATTGAATATCTTGCTTTTAAAATGAGCCTTTAATGAAAATGCCTTCTTAAGCAAGGCTTCTTGACACATGGAAGATAAATCTTTGCATAAAAATTGTGTTTCCAAAGACTATTTTCTATCTTGTGCACGCCCACGCTTTAATAAGTCATTTTGATATATATGAATAGTATAAACAAACTACATATCTGCACTGTTTCATCTATAATGTCATTGGCAAAATGATTTTAAAAAAATCGTTTTGTACTTAATCTTTCTTTACCATGCGTTATATTTATAATGACACAGTGAAACAGACAACCGGTCAATCAGAATTGAAATTTACGGCAAAAGAAAAGGCGCAAATGAAGTGTAATACTGTTTTTTTCCACCATTTGCGCAGATCCATGCCACAAGGGTCTATACAAATTACGCAGAAATGTTATGCCTGACAATGTACAACGAAATGCGACCAACACCGATTGAGGGTTTGGCTCGTGACATAGAAACCGCTCTATTTCATCCCAAACATGTTCCATTAGACAAATATGACGATACAGCAGACCAAAGTAGCCCATACTTGCCAGCTTTCAATATTAAGTCGGGAGTTTCACGATTTTTCAGCCCCCTCCCCTGCCCCCTCCCACCCACTTCTCCGCCTCTCGATCACATGGATCAAAATTGAGCATCATGCTAGTAAACCGGAGGTCTCGTGTTCGAGTCCTAGCGGAGGCATCGGAATAAAAAATGACCTCTGTAACATTAAATTCACGAGTGTAAAATCAAAAAGCAATATTAGATACCTTGATGGTAAGTTGAAATTCATTTCCTACTGAAGATCGCGAGGTAGTTGTCATAAGTGTCCATGACATGCTTTGCGCACATTTTTTGTTAACTTTCCCATGCTACTATCTAAACTATAAACGGTTGTTTTTGCTGATGCTAAGGTATGTAATCTTAATTTGCTCTCATATTGTGCGATGAAAAATATGCACATCTGACTATAAGTTAGGGACCACTTATACCTTGGTTTAATTTTGTTTTATCTGTATTTAAGAAAATATATGGTAATTTCTAGGCCTCTATACACACTATATAAAATATAGATATAGGTAAAGACATTTACAGAGCCTGAAGGTCGGTATTATTTTAAAGCGACGTGCTGAAGAAGGCTAGAATGGTGACTTTACAAGCCATTGGATCGCCTCTATCACTTCTTTTGACATCCATATGGATAGGCCGATCTACACGGATGCATGCAAGCCAAGCTTGTATTTAATGTTGCTGTGTCCAGATTGTGATTCTGAAGGAATGCCGCAATTCTTAATTCACTAACGCGGTTCCTGCCGTCGGCTGTTCTAATTAAGCTTTCCTCAAGCTTCGCCATGACTTCATATTCCATGTCCTTTGAATACTTACCGATTGCAGCCCTGCTTGCTTGTGCCTTCCAATCAACAGAGGAAGGTTTACTGGTCGGTGAGTAGGGGCTTGCCCTGCATGCCAACACAGAAGTTTTTCTTCTCTATCTGTAGTATTTCGGGGCCTGCCAGACCTGGGACGCTGGGCAACATGCCCGGTTTGCTTCAGATGAATGACTGAATCGTCGACATTAATCTTACAGCTACTTGCTTGTATGTCATACAAGTTCTTTGCCATCTTTCAGCCTATGTCAATTTCCGATTTGCCATTTTTAAAAAACAGAAGGGCACATCTCTGATTTAATAGTAACACAAATTGCTTTAGATTTCAATACAATCATGTGTTTTGTTAGAATAGGGGATACCCCAGTTCATGTTTGGTGTATCACATGGTGGCATACGACATTAATTACAAAAGGAGACACCGCACAAGGTTTATCATTCATTATGAAAAATCAGTTTTGATTAAAATTTTCCAGCTAAAATTGGTGCTTCCTAATTTATAACCAAGTGTATATGTTAATGACCGTTGCGTACGACTGTTGTAGAAGTGTGATTCGAAAGGGGTTCAATATTCTGTGTTTAAAACATGATAAGTGTTTCAATTGTTCCGTTTCTGGTATGCATGTATAATAGTTGTTTAATTGGTACTAGTTTTCACATATTTCCTTGGTATTGTGACATGACAATGGATTTTCTATGGTATCAAAGTGGATGGTTCTGTTACATTGAATTAAAATTAGTATGACGTGTGACACTCATATATTGCCAAAACGATAAAATTTTAGATTAAATAATCTTAATTAAATTATCACAGAGCGAAAAAAGTGTATTTTTTCAGAATTTGCTCTCTTCGATTAATTAATGAAAATCGTTATTATCGATTGTTTAACAACCAGTCGTTTTGAGACGTCATTTAATGCCACTTGGAATGGAATAGTTATGCAGAAGTCATATGAATTATAATATAGTTAGAATTCCATGCACCGGAGTCCGCCTAATTTCTTTGATAAACCTAAGTCTATACAAATGTTAGTCATTGTTCTCGACTTGACATTCATCTATTTTGTTTATGCTTATTGTCTTGACGTCTTCACAAACAGAACTACCCACAAGTAAAGACAAAACGTTCTGTCCAGTTACCATTTACATGTTACAGGAAAGGGGCAGATGTCAACTTTCTGTGTTCTTACTACGATACAATAACTTCCGTAAATGATATGCTACCTCTAATGTAATGAATATTATTGAAATCAAGACTGAAAAGGGGTAATTAAAAATAAAAACGCTGATGGTATTTTTCATATTACCTATCCTCATGTTTCATTTATATAAAGTGTTCAATGTATAATTTATAAAGTAGAATATTTGAGAGTTTTCTGACATGCAAATATATACGATATTCTAAAACAATTCCCTAGGTAGACTAACCATATGCGTATCAATACTACATGGTGGGTTGTTCTTGCAGTAAAGGACTGCTATACTAGTAATGGTGTCTACGATGGCCAGATTGCTTGCACGGTGACCGGGAGAACTTGTCAACGCTGGGATACACAAAGTCCACACGCACACCTCTACTTTATCACTAAAAGTGACAATTACTGCCGTATTGCTAGTACTGAACAACCATGGTGCTTCACCACCGATCCTTCTACAAGATGGGAGCATTGTGCAGTGCCTAGATGTTAGGTATCATAGAAATAATTGAATATTCCGTTGGGACAGTATCGCATATATTATTAATTTTTATTAAGTGTTCATACTAGCGGGTGTTATGATTCATTTTGTTTTCAAATGTGACACAGGTGATAATATATCATTTATATTAATGTCTATATCTTTATTATACGGTTTAAAACTATTTTCGTTCACCATTTTATATTCTCCATTAATACGTAATTACCATTATTCTGTCACATATTTCTTTATTTACAAGAAAACGTCATTGAATCGATGTAAATGCAAGTGATGTGTTTTGTTTACGTTGGCTCGGGTTTGTTAAACGGTTATTGAAATTCTGTTGAATTTCCGTGTTTTAATTTTTTCTTTCGATGATGATTTTAAAAAGGTTTGATTTTAGGAAGTAGATCTAAAAGCTATAAAAAAACAATTTTTCGCACGATATTTATCGTTCACAGTCGTCAGTATATTTGGAACAGATCATATCATTCTTTGTTTTCCCTGAATAACATACATTTTCGGTAACTTTCGCGGCGAAATTTTTTAGAAAGAAATTCTCGTCTGTTTTCATTTTATTTTAACCAGCTTTAAACAGCGTAGCAACCACAAAACGAAAATGTTTTAAGATTATTTAAATCCTTTATTTCACCATCTTCTAGTTTTAACTTTTAAAAAGATTTTATGTTTGGATAGAGAAAAATTCGAGAATAGTTTTCATGGTTAAAGCAGATGAGGTCGCCGCGCTTTAAATTTTTTGCAATGTTCACCCAAATAGTCAGTTTATCCCAAATCAAGACACAGTATTTGCTCTTAGTTTATAATATTGCTGGAAAGTGTTCCACCAAGTAGTAAGTCTAGAATTTAAAATCCGTGATCTGTAGTCATCGTTCATCAAACATTTAGTTGTGATCTGAAACCTGAAAACGCTTAAATTGTTGACTTTTTGACAGAATCACACTGTCAACTACGCCGTCAAAAATGAACTTCAGATATGAAATTCCTTGTGACGTCGTACAAAACGTTAACAAAAAGTTAGTAATGCAATTATAAGTAACAAAGTGTATAAGTATAAAAACATCTAAGATATTGTGTTGGAATTCGTTTGATATTGAATAATGTCTTACTTCCTGTCAAACGTCAAAGGAAAATAATTCTAATATTTTCGATCCTTGTTTAAAGAAATATAACACTTTCCTCACATTTTGATTAATGTTATGTGTTTTTTATTCATGTTACACATATTTTTGAGAACATTGGTTTTTTTTTACAATATTACCAACAATACAGTACGTAATATATACACCCTTTACAGATGAAGAAATGAAAGGTACATTGTAAATATAGGTCATGTTGTGTCAGAACCCGCTTCTTAAATGGATGCCTTCCTGTTCTTTGATCTATTTTGCTGTAACCTTTATGTTTTAATTCATTCGAATAGCGGCATGGTTCCCAATATTCTTTTTTAAATAAGGATATTAGTTGTTGAAAATGCGCCCAAAGTGAATATGTCGTATCAATTTTGTGTTGATATTCTTATTGTCTCATTCTTATTTGCTGATGACTTTATAAATAACACCAGTTCTTGACCCTGGCGTCCGGTTCAAGTGCAATGATACGGATACTGCAAAGCGCACGTGTCTCCACGATGAGAATAGACTCGCAGCCTTGACTTGGGCATGTAGCTTTATCCGTGTGATGCAAGGAACGAGACTTATTGGCAAATAAAAGAGACAAATTGAATATCTTGCTTTTAAAATGAGCCTTTAATGAAAATGCCTTCTTAAGCAAGGCTTCTAGACCCATGGAAGATAAATCTTTAAATCTTTAATAAGTCATTTTGATATATATGAATAGTATAAACAAACTACATATCTGCACTGTTTCATCTATAATGTCATTGGCAAAATGATTTTAAAAAAACCGTTTTGTACTTAATCTTTCTTTACCATGCATTAAATTTATAATGACACCGTGAAACAGACAACCGGTCAATCAGAATTGAAATTTACGGCAAAAGAAAAGGCGCAAATGAAGTTTCGAAAGTGTAATACTGTTTTTGTCCACCATTTGCGCAGATCCATGCCACAAGGGACTATACAAATTACGCAGAAATGTTATGCCTGACAATGTACAACGAAATGCGTCCAACACCGATTGATTGTATGGCTCGTGACATAGAAACCGCTCTATTTCATCTCAAACATGCTCGATTAGACAAATCTGACGATACGGTAGACCAAAGTAGCCGATACTGCAACCCTATATTATATTGTCCCTCAACTGGCGACATTTGATTACGCAAATGTCATTGTAACGTACCACCAGCTGAAAATCCCAAAAAAGAGTGTTTTCGGATTACTATTCATAGTGTACTTGTAGTCTAGCTTATGCTTACGTACAAGGAGTGCCGTTAGAGTTATCTCCCTTGTGGGGAAATCCCCAGTTTAGTGTTTACAGAGTAAAATGGCGTGGAATGTTGGAGCACAAAACAATTAGGCTTGGTTCCCACACAGTGTAAGTGTATTTCTCGTCCGAAATATGAACATTACTAACATTATATATGATGTGATTTTGCTGTATGAATGAATCATAAAGACTTGTAAGTATCGCTGGTAATTCTACCTTATGCGTAAATTATACCTTTGTTGTGACTATATACACGTGGTACAGTCCATTCGAGATTGCATGATGCATGATTGCTAGTCATTTGTAGTCAATTTTATTAGATTTTCCTAGTTTTATTTTTATAGTAGGTTATAAGCTGTTGCTAGTCATTCGTATTCAGTATTATTAGCTGTCTCTAGTTATCTTTGTAGTCAGAATTATAAGCTGTTACTAGTCATTTGTGTCGGTATCATTATATTATTAGGACATGTATAATACAGTATAACTAGTCTGAACCAGCCCGTCCAATTACTGTATTAGGAATTATATTTTTCTTGGTCTAGTTATTACCTCCTTTGGTTATATCAAAACTTTGTATTAAAGCAAACACCTCTGTAATCTGATCATATCAATTGGTCACTTGGGTAGTTGGTTCGGTCTGGTTACACTATACATGTAATATATAAACACAATCAGGTTAAGGACATGTTACGTGACTTTATATCATCAGTTTAATCAGTAACTAGGTCAATATGTATAGGTCTGGCATTGTGGACTGCAATATGATACTAGTGTAGTATTTTTCTATGTCATCCTAGTTAGGCCCTATAATTTGTTATGTAAATTACTGTTTGATAGGCAAATTGTGTAACGAACGTTGTGTATGTTAATTTGCAGTTCTTTACCTCATACCGGGGGTTTGTAATAGTTGAAGAATAAACTCATAAAAAAGGCAACAAGTCTTTGTCTCCACAGTGTAGCTGCTAACGGGAATAAATCTAGACTCCTCCGTCAATATATGTAGCAACTCACTCACTAACTAGATCAAATCTAGACACATCTGTCCATACCTGTAGCATTTCAGACAATAACGATATGAACTATAGACTCCTCTGTTAATACATGAAGCACTTCACACACTAACTAGATCAAATCTGGACTCCTCTGTCAATACATGTAGCACTTCACACACTAACTAGATGAAATCTAGACCCCTCTGTCCATACATGTAGCACTTCAGAAAAGTCCCTGATAACGAGACATCGCGGGCAAATGTTGGCCTCGACCAACCAGTTTCATATTGTTCTGGAACTGCAAAATTCTCAGTGAAAAAAACCCAATGATTTTCTAATAAGGAGTATAAAGCATCTCACTTGAACGCAAGATAGGACAAAATGTGTTTTACATTCAAGTTTTCCTTAATGATATACATAACACAAGTATGATCTTTTACGCAGGGAAAAAGTTATATCCTTACTTGATTTTTTTTTCTCTGATTGTACGTTAAATGTTGTAAGACAGATAACCCTCATCACAATGTCACATAACATCTTCGGTATGTTTTTCACATTATTTTCATATATAATATGTAATCGTTACAAAACCTTTCTGTCATTGAACAGTAATAACTGGCTATTCGCACATCGTTAGATAAAAAATAAACAAGTTTGTTTGAACCTATTACTGTGTTCACCTATTACTGTCTACCCATTAGTATGAAGTTTCGGTGATAGGTAGGCGATTGATCCAGGACAAGATAAAATGTCATAGGGCAGATAGAAGGATGGAAAGACACAACATAAACCTGAAGTCCACTGGGGTTCACGATGGGGGACTAGTAAATCCAGATACAAAAAGGATATGATCTGTCCTACAATATTTACTTAAAATTTTGTATTAATAAATCACAAGTAAGAGGTTTGAGTAAAGAACTAGGTTTATCTACTCTATTACACTGTTACCTATACAATTCAATGATTTCTGTTTCGATAGTACTTTCTATTTATATAACGGTAAGTAACAACTGAGAAAACAATTTAACACATTAAAGATACTTTTTTTCTGAATCATTGCATTTACGTTTTATTTTATCCTCTACATGACAGTCAACCTGAATAAGATGATATTTTTAACCAACAAAATGTTTGAGATGGCTTCCATCTTGAATGCGATGATGGTCCAAATGATATATAGGTGATTTCTAATAAAGACACACAGACAGAAGAGAGATCACGAGATATCCTCTTGCAGCCGTTGACTCTAGACAGTAGAGCTAAAAATATGTACAAATCTTGATGGCCTGTGTATGTACCAAGCATCAATGCAACGCAAAATGTGCAGACATTTTATGCAAGTACTGAAAGGCAAATTTGCCGCTAAAATTCAAACAAAGATGGTATGAGCAGTTGTACAGCATATTTTTATCTTTTGTGATAATGTAACCATTTAAGATGTTTAGCATTTGTCTTTTACCTTTTAGTTCGTTTGATGTTATTTCTTTCTGGAGGTCTGTGTCTTTCACAGGGTTGACGAGCCTAATGACCTTTTATGTGTTGACAGGCCGTTAAGAGAGTCATAATGATAATAACTGTAACAAACATCTGGATTTTTCATCCAGAATCTCATTCACATACTGTGCAGTTATATTGACAGTTAAATATCTTATTCTCCAATACGAAAGATTTTTGCCAAAATAGCTCTGGACAGCATGTGACAGGCCTCCTGCATGTTGTTCAGTGAAGTAGCAACCACTTATTACAAGGTGACTCCATGCACCTAAAAATACCCTTGCTACTTGAAACAATATATATCAAGCAAAAGAGAACAATTTCTATTTCCCCTTTTGCTTTTTCTCTGTCCCTCAACCCCGAGTTAAATACTTTCTGAAGGAACAAGAGGGATATTAATTATTTACCTCCACTTCCAATATTGGTTTATTATTTAAGTTTCCTAGCTTCCTCGTCAGTTTCGTTATTAAAAACAAGAAACAGAAATAGAATTAGTTAATGGCCATGAATGGAAAGTTAGAAACATACTTACCATCCTAATGTGTTGTTTAATAATGTATTAACATTAATGCATGATTTAAAGTTATCTAACCTTTCACAAAAATATAATACACCAGAAACAGAACCAACAAACAAACAAAACAACAAAATAAACTGTATACAGCTTTGAATTAACGCAGTGCTATTGCATGGTTTCACCAGGAAATTATCATTTCAATGTACTGATTTCATTTCATGTAGATTGGGTCTCAAGCTGACTGGTTTGGTTGGATCACACCAACTTGTAATACCAGTCACCCCATCCGCGTGATAAAAAGTTTAAGTTATGGCTTTGTCTCTCTAGTTTCTATCTGTCCACCACAAATTAAACTAGTACAATTTCTATGCCAGTTCACTTTAAACAAGTTCAAATGTTGATGTCTGGAGATGAAAGACCAAGAGGAACCTAAACTTCAAACGTCATTACCCAACATGACCAACTGTTTTTTTTATCTTCTGACCAAACTCAAAATTGTTAATGCAAATAAAGGCTCCATGGTTAAATTACGAATTCAATAACCAAAATTTATAATGACTGCCTCCCAGTCATTTTCTTTTCTGACCAGTCTTAGAACTGAAGAATAATAATCACGAAATAAGACACTTATATTGACAAACCAAAGAATGCCTTCAGTGCCAGTTTCCCAACAAGGTTTGATATATTTCTTTCCAGTTTTCCTTAAGAATTAGTGAAAATAAATATGAATTGAAGGTGCAATAGACAGTGGATGAACGATGGACAAATGTTTCAAAACATATGCTAAATTACATAACTGTCTGTCTTTTTGTCTTTGGACATTTACCTAAGGTCCCTTGGTATGCGGGCTATATAATTCTCAAATTTCGAATCGCCTATTGCCATGGACTATTTCTGCAATATTACATGCATTTAAATTTGTCTTTGTGATGTCGAAAATATTGTTTAGAGACACGTGACTGACGACTGATGACACTAGACGATAAGACAAAACCTTATTCAAATAGGCAAGACCTCTGATAGGGTGACCGAAATATTCTGAGCTGCCTGTCGATAGTGTATTATATCTTTCTTGAAATCTCTCCGTCCCACCTTTGGACTTCTAACCTCAATTGTCCAGGCGTGAAATGATATCCACACAGTTCCACAATCCTAAAAATATTCTCCCACATCCTATTGAAGAAATGTCACTTTCTTACATGAAAACAATGTATACAACAACGGAACCAAGAGGCAAAATAACGAGCACCAAACACGTCCAGCAATAACAATTGTTTAGAACGAATTCAATCGTATGTAAGGAAGATTTGCTACATTGTAGATGCTACCTGCGTTACCATTCATTAACTGTAACCGAATGTCGCTGAATCATACATTGCTAGTGTTAAATATTCTCTAACATCTCTAGAACGATGAAACAGCTGTTTGTACGATAGTTTCATTGGTTATTTGAACCTACTGTATCGACTTCTAACTTTTTATTGAAAAGTGATATTCACCTGTGTGTTTTTTCTACAATCCAGACCAGAAAACTTCAGTTCTCTAGTTTAAGATGAAATTCACGGAAATTCAGAGTCGTGTATAAAAAGAATGCTTCGAAGAGTCACATTGTATTTAAGAAATTCTTATATCATATCGTTTCGTTCACTTGGAAACTATCTGTCCCTAAACGAGACAATGAAAGATTTAACCGCAACAGACAGCTGTATTGTATCTGTTTCCGGTATTTCTCCTACTCGTAAGCGAGCGTTGTTAATGTTTTAATCACCCGGAACAAATCTAAACTTACAAACTAAATGTTCATTTCGCCTTCGTTTGAGCCGTTGTGATGACTATTTTTTATGACGTTTAAAAGAAAGTATAATATGGATATCAGGTAACAGATCTTCATCCTTGATTGACGTAGACTGCATTGTTCATGGTGACACATTCAGTAAGGACATGAAATGGAGTAATTTCTGTTGCTGAAATATATTGATTAGAAAATATTAAATTTTCTTTTCTGTACCGGAGCCAGATATGATGTTATCAGAATACGATAAAACCAAGCTTGGTAACAATAACAATAATATACAGAGCAGAATTATTAGAATATCTAAATTGGGGTCGTTTCTCCATAACGGGGTTCAGACACGGGGCCAGAATAGGTAAATTTACACATTCTTCGCAACATGTGTAGTTCTAGAACGAAATTAAGTTAAATGACACTGTTTACAATCACCTTAAAAGTTAATGAGGAGAAACTTTTCACGAGAAGTTCATTGTGTCGTTCAATTTGACGCTAGACTAACTTTGAATTCGACCTAGTTTACTTTATAAAAAATATATGAAAAAACCACACAAAAAAGTTTTATTTCATTTGTTTATTTAAATTGTTGATTTCAATGCAGCTTTATATAACACATGAAATTATATATTTATATGGTATTCTTGATTATACCTGACACTTTGGGAAACAACATTTATATCAAACAATATTGTTCAGTATCTATATAAAACAATAGTATTCAATATCTATATAAAACAACATTGTTCAATATCTATTTAAAAAACCCAATATTTTTATAAAGCAATATTGGTCAATATTTATATAAAACAACATTGTTTAATATTTATAAAAAAACATTATTGTTCAATATCTCTATAAAGCAATATTGTTCAATATCTATATAAAACAATATTGTTTAAAGTCCTAAAAACTTTTTAATTTTATTCACATCACACCTTGTTTGTAGTTCATAGGGAAAAAAATATGAACATTAAGTTCATTGTGTATCCAAAAATATTTGATGTAGACTGTCATCCATTCATCTATTATTTATTGTAAGTCAGCTAACTTTTGAATACTGATAAAACAGGGCAAAGTATCTAGATGTAATTGTGATCCAAAAATTTTGAATTCACTATTTTCATATGGAATATGTTTGACATATCATAGATTGTAGACACAAAAATGAATATTAAAATCATTTCATTTAATTCTTTTAGGTATCTGAACAGATAACATAAAAATTAATTTATAAAATGTGTGTTCTAGTTGGAATAAATTGAAGTTCGTAGATTTAAAAAAAAAACAATAACTTATTAAGTTATCTGCAGAATTTGCAATTTTTATTCGTACTTAATTTTTAACTTAATCTCATTTATATTTTAGAACACATATATATAAACTAACAAACATTCTTATAACAATTAATCACTCATTTGCAGATTTATCAAGTCCGCTTACATATCAGTATACATATTCAGATATGCATATATTCATTTATTTTATTTTTTGGGGATTTGACACGACTTAATCTACTTATAATTAACAAAGGTCACGAGACTTCAGGGGCATGTCAACACCGGGATCGACAAGGGCCAGACGCGTAGGCACCTCTTACTGGCAGACGTAACCTGCATAAATACTGCCAGATCAATAGAAACTGTGTTGCTATATTGTATATTAGTTTAATTTATATTAGTCGGTCGTCCTCGTCTGGAAGGTGGTTAATTAATGCATATACAGTGGTCTGTATACAGACAGGTCGGCATTTCAGGTTACCAGTACTTCAATGCGATTCTATCTAGAATAAATAAGTTATCAAAATAAAACAGAAAGAATGCTGTTCTACATTTTTTTTTCATTTATAACTGTTTATATTCTGTATGATTGCTGATAATCATGATTGATCTAGAAGAGACACAAAGTCAATAATACCGATATCCTTGTTTATACCTCTGCTGAGCGACCACCATGTTTTTCTACCCTTGTTTAATTTATTTTATTAAATGAACTTCGTTTGCAAAGTCTTCCACGCTTATCCCTAGGCTTCGTTTCGGTAACGCCAAGGTGCAATGTAAACTCTACCACCAGATAAAGATAGCCCATTATGTTAAAAAGAAGCGGTTGGCTTGGGTCTGGGAAGAGTAACATCACAGAAGGGTCGATCTACGTTAATAGTCAAGCCATAGTTATCTCTCCGTTAGAGTACAAGTGTCAGAATACAGACTTGTTATTTTAACATTCTGCACATTGTCTTTGCCCTATGTGTAATGTTACTGCTCTTATTGGTGTGATTTATTGACCGTGCTTTAAAATAAGTTCTGTACTATTTCAATCTGTCTCGAATTGACGTTTTTGATGAATTATATTTTTCAGCACATACGAACCTAGTTATCTCGAGGTCATTGGGACTCTAAGGATACTTCAGTCATCCGAGTATTTGTGTTAATCGAGTTTGAATATTTGCTGATACAGACGTATTACTTTTAATTAAACGAGGTCGTCGAGTTGCGCGACATCGAGATAACGAGATTCCATGGTGATTGCATACAATTTGCAAAAATTGCTTTCAGCAATCGATAGCTACCAGTCAAAATATGGTAAAATATAATAATATAATAATATTTCACCAGACGTTTTCGCAGTTTTAAAGTTATTCTTTGTCCTATTCCAAATTCATTTCAACATGTCCAATATGTTATAAGGTAGACCCAGTATCAATATTTTGCATCGGGACATAATCATTTAATAAACTCGTATAACTCGAAGACCCCGTTTAATTCGAAACATTTCGTCACTCCCTGCCTAACTTTATACAAAACATTCTAAATCACTTTAATCGAATACTCTGTTACCTCGAGGTGTCCCATGGTCTCGTCGAGTTCGAGATAACGAGATTCAACTGTATTTGATTTTGCGTTGTTTTAACTAAGTGTGGATAAAGTGATACGAAGTCCCCTGTGTTACGTTACGTGATTAACGTACAGCAAATAAAACCCAACAGCTAGGTTAAAATTCAACAATTTAATAACAACAAATAAATTCTATACAGTAAAATTATAAATATTGCGATGTTGTACAGAGCTAGCTGTTAATTAATCAAAAGTCAGAAGAATTCTGATAAAAAAATTATATACACTAAAGGTTTGTAGAAAGTTCCTTTCTAGATGATTCTAGACTAACAGGTACCTAGCTTATGTATGTGTCATTAGAAGCTTCCGGAAACACACAGGTAAATCTAATAACCGAGCTTTCTAGAAAAAAAACTCTGCCTACCACTATCTACACATATTGTGACAAATAATCATGAACAGGTTTTTATGTAAACAATTAATAAAATACAATGCATGTTCCAAAAATAACTGAAAGTTATAATTAAGACATCAGTTATTCGATCGTGTACACATAGAATAATTCAGGTTAATGAGTTCAGAGCTATTTTCATCCATTTGGCATGAAATTTGCTTATAAATTCTTGTGGCAGGCTTTGCATGGCTAGTCAATCTGCAAAACACGATTTTTGACACGTTTGACGATGAAAAATTTACATCATTGCATTAAAATGACGAGTTACACAATCAATTGACTGATAGCTATATGCGCTGCAGAAATATCTGGTATCAATTTTACAGTACAGGTTGAAAATTTTATCAAATGGAATGTACACATAGTGTTATTCATTAGTCAGATCGAAATGTAACTTGGAATATAGCACACAGTGCCAATTATGGTCAAAAGGTTTTAATATAATGTCATATATGAATACGTATCTAGCGAAACTACTCCTGGAAGGATTAGCTGATAACGTAGAATTGTGGTGAATCAAACTAAACAAACTGAATATATTATCTTTCAACTGCTAGTGGACGCTTTTGACTAAGAGAAATCGTTTCGATCAAATTCGCTACTGTAATACCTTAAAGATTGTCAACATATGATAAAAAGCTCATCATTATTATAAGTCATGTAAGGTGTCATCTTTTGAGGCAGAAAAGTATAAAAGTATTCAAATACCGTGTATTTAAACATCTTTCTGAATGAAAAAAACATACAGTAGATCTATATCGAAAAGTGATGGATTCAGTCCTGAACAGAATTTAAAACTTTGTCTGAACGAACACGTTTCTTATAAATGTCTTAAAACATCATGCGGCGTTCACATATCTTCATTGTCATTTCATTCCTATTTATTTGTGATTTGCAAACTGTTTACCCGAATCTAAAGTCAGAAGTGTGCCTTGTACAAGACCTGACGGTCCTAAAAAGGAAGTCCGTGGTTATTGGAGAAAGACTTCGAGTTCTAGAGATGTTCTCTGCAGTCAAATGTATGAAGGAATGCTTGACGTTCTTTATGTGTAAATCAGTGAATATTTATCCTGATTTGTTACGTTGTAAGCTGATGCTACAAAATTCTGCTGATGCGTCGGGCGGAGTGGTGACGTCATTGGAAGGGATGACCATTGATGCAGAGGACATTCCTGAGGTAACTTTTTAAATTTTTTTTTTTTCTAATTAAACATTCGATGTATTCATGTTTCAACAGAAATACCTTTCCGCGTGAAGTGAAGTGATTTCTAAAAGCTAGACATGTATGTGATGACTTTTCCGTAAGATGAAAAATTAAAATTGTACCCCTCAGAAAAGCAAAATCGAATGGTAATTAAGCATGGCTTGATACCCTAACTATGGGTTTGTCATCCTTTGTTTTGTGTGTTGCATGAGGGTCATAGGGGTTCTGTTCGTACAGATGATTGATACCATTACACTGAATGGGGTGTCCTGCTGGGTGCATACGGTAGTATGTTTCAGTGAGAAAGCACTATAATGTCGGTTTCAATTCAGCAATATTACAAAGAGCTTACAAGAATATATCGCACATCCCAGAGCACATACACCTTAAACACTTCATTTTCTGATAAGTGGCTAAAAGTCATAGGCCATAACAGAAGCTACAATTATGAAACATGAAAATATCACAAAATGCACTGATGAAAGTAATTTGATTTTTACTTCATTCACTTGAACAGTAGAAGACAATCTGCTTCCTTTCATGAATGTCACATATAATGTTTTCAGTATTTATCTCCGTTTCATTTCTTTGTACATTTATACTGTTTTATTTGCTGTTCAATTGTTAGTTTGCTGAAATGTAATTGTCCTGTGCATTCTTATGTTTCTAAGGTTCAAGTTCAATGTATTCAAGAGGTATTCTCAATAGTATTGTGCACCGAGAAAATTATTTTATAGTGTCAGTATTACAACGATTTAGCTGTATTCTTGTGGAATCCTATCTTGGATGTATTTGATGCTCGTTAGTTTGCCTGTTGTTTTATACCTTGTTCTCATTTGAGAACTTGACATGCCTTCTTTGATTGACCAAGGCTTACATGGCTGGTGTCGTCGATGAAGCAGAAAACGTTTACTCTTCAGGCACATCAGGTTCTATCCTCCTTGTACTTTTTCAGAAATCTCCGTGTAAATCCTTCTTTTGTTCATATTTTGCCCTAGTTTTATGGCATTTGAATTGAATTATGATTATGTTTCGATATTGGTATTTTTCCTGATCTTTTTATTATCATTACAAGTTTCCTCATACAATTGCAGGTATATGCTGGAGGATGTACAGGCCACAACTGTTCATTAACCGAGAAATGTATCGAGAGACAATCAAAGGGATATATTTGTGCTCTGTATGGTAAGTTTTATGTATTCATTTGTTTCAATATTTGAAATTTCTATTTATCTTCTTCCGCCATACAGGTAGAAAGAATGTTAATTTTCTTTCCAACTGCATGATGCTAATAGGCGACCAAATTTCGGATCTTAATACTTTCTCTTCTTCGACATTGCGATGGTTTAACGACTTGTTTGCTCGTTGTCAGTATAATCTGACGGGGAGAGGTGTCCTGCTAAGGACATGCGTTTAAAATATACACTCACCTCGCATTAAGGCCGTTCCTAAATGGATAAAGCTGTTGGTGGGACTTCTGTGAATTCATCGATTGATTAAACCATTTTTTTAAATTTTAGTTCATCATATTTATGTTCAATATTGACCTTGTGTAATACTCCTTTTTCATCTCTTTGAAATTCACCATCGAATGGGATCAGGGTTTTTTTTCAGAAGTTCACATGAAGATTTCTTTGTCATTATTTCTTTGCAAAATGTTTTTTTCAATAGGCCAATTGATATTTTTATATCAGTCTATCACTGGAGAAAAGAATAATCGTAGCATAAGTAAGAGTAAATTCGATCCACTTTGCCATGTTGTCAGCTAACACACTACGTGTATAAATTGAAGATTTTAACGCTTTGATATCAACATTTGAAAACTTGTGAGTTGATTTGGTAAATCAACAAACATTTCTTGATGGATATTCAACATTTGAATGATGGATTCCATAACAGCAACTCAGCTCAAAAAACATGTTTACATAGGCTATCGATTGTAAAGATAAAGACCTTTAGTCTATTGCAGAAATGATGAACAGGTAAATTGCACAGGTAAATAACCTATGATAGTCAATATCTGTTAATATTTCCAAAATAAAAAAAAATATCTATAGAACAGTTTCAGTTCAGAAAGCACACATGTCCTGTCGCTGTTCTAAAATTATCATATGTATGGAAATTGCGAAACTTGTTCAGTTATCGTGCTCCTGCACCTCCTCATCTAGATTTTGACTTTTCTTTAGATCACTTTGGATTTTCCTTAGTCGCCTTCAAGGCTTCCAAGTTTATGCCCTTAGCATCACTGACGAGTCCTACAAAGACGAAACAGCTGTATAGTGCAGTTCATTTCATTGTTTGGCTCTACTGTATCTCACTCGAAATTATGAAAGGTGCCATTCACTTGTGTCTTTTGCACAATCTCTAGCGACTGCAAACATTCAACACTGCCAAATAATCTCTCTACCGTTGTCGCCACTACAAGATACTTTGATCGACTTCATCTTGGGAGAATGATGGCAAATACAACTACAATCAAACCATTTTCCTCTTCGAAGACACCTGTGATCAAAAGAACAGAATGATCGCATTCGCTACATCAGAGAACCTGGCCGAACTTGCAGTCACCGACTTATTCATCAGTGACGACATCTTCTACACAAAAAAATATTTTAAAGAAATTTATCAATTTTACCATTGTTGTCCCGACATCAGGCTCTACGGGGCACAAACCCATGGTATATACAAAATCAATTCCACTTCCTCCAAGAATGCTTCATACTAAACTTGATTAATTCGCTCGAATGTTCATGACTGGTGGCGATTAATAGGAAAAATTGACAGACAATGGACGGACGACTGACACTGTGAACCAGGTGAGCTTATAAATCCTTTATTTCATTGCTGATCTTACTATCAATGTGGCTTCAACTAAGAACTTCTATTTTTCATATAATGTAATGTTATTTTAATTTTTCTCTAATTATGTAGGTATTCATTCTAATTATTACTTTATATTACTTTGTGTGGTATTAAATGTGTATTTGTATTAATAAAGAAGTGTTTATCTGTTCTATTACAAACACATCTCTGTTAATTCTGCAGGACTGCTACTCGGGGTATGGTAAACTTGTATTCCGAGTATATTTATGGAAGAGTAAACAGATGATGACGTCTCTCTGTTTGATATGAACTAATGAAAGTGCTAAATAGATACTGTGTGTTTACATACACCGCGTCATCCTGCCGTATCTCTGCTCTAAACAAACATTTCTATTGCATCTAGTGTGTGGATTGATTTGAAATGTATTTTATGTACTACTAGTAAATGTATCAATAAGGCCTCGAAAATAGATTTTTAAAAAAGCAAATACCATTTTCAATTGTTCTCTAGATCATGTATTAATATTTAATGGCCTTTCGCATTGATATTTTTTGTGAATCATTTATCTGTTGAACGTCTGAAAGATTTATCTTAAGTTAGGAATGGTTAGGAAGTTCATTATAATACTCTCGAAGGTCGATAAATTAAACCCCGGATATTTAGAAAAAAAAAAGTAATCCTCGATATTGCACATTTAATATCATAAGACATAGTAAACTAAAAAGCTAGTGGATACTTATTTATCTTCTTATAATTATAAGTATAAAAGTATAAAAAAAAATAACGGAGTTGTCTCCAAAAATTTAAAATTGATTAATCTGTCAACACAGAGCTTATGTATGTATGTAATGTATGTATGTATGTTTAAAGTGTATTATGCTTCTGTCTGACCACCATGTTGTCTTGGGAGAAGACTTATATAGGCTATAGCCTGCTTTCTAATTATATTGATTGTTTATCTATAAAATATTAGTAAAGCATGCAAACAACGCGTTCTTAATCCCGCAAACGTTTATTCATGATTTTCCTCGCTACAACGAACAGTTTTAGCGGATAATGAGACCACTGACAAATGTTTAATAATATTGTCAAAACTTTAAGGTTTTCGACTGATATTGCCTAACATCATATCAACAGCTTTAGTCATTTTCAGTAGGCCTTGACAAGCTCTTGTAAGCCTCCTTATGAGAGTGCGGAACCATTGATGGATTTTCTAATGCTACCTTTTTGAAATATACTGCCTTCCATACGATAAACCATAAACTAATCAAAATGCTTCCATTTTTCCTAAGGTTCTGTGAGAATTTATATTGATGCATAATCAATGGGTTTCAGTCTTGTTGGTGTATTGGCTACGTCAGTCAAATTCTGTACAACACTTTTGTATGTATAAAGAAATCATAGTGTTTCGCCTATTAAAGAATAATCATAGCATATTCGTCAACGCATTAATTCATTCGAAGAAAATATATACTAATTAAGTTATTCAAAGATTAGTCGCCCAAGAGTGTAGGATGTTGTATTTCACTGTCTGATCAAAGGAAGCGACTTTCTTTCTAAATTCTGTTTTCATTCCTTGTTTTCTTCTTGACATCAGCCCTTGTTTGACCTGCGTTGTTGAGATGCCGTTATAATTGTCAAAAACACACAATTCGCGGGCCTATTGTTTTAGAATATTTACTCCCTTTTCTTTTCGTTCTTTTAATATCCATGTTCATAATCTGATAGTTGACATTGATTTAAGATTTGCCCTTCTGAAATTTCATCAATCATCTATATATCTGTTTGATAATTTATTACGCAATGTTAAAGTATCCATATTTATAAACTAGGCGTTACATAAAATTATATTTAGAAATGAGGGGATTATGTGGTAAGGACATTTTTGTGTGTTTGAAATATCAGACAATGTAATACCCTATATTTCAGTTCTACCAAAAACATTGAATCGCATTGATTTGTTGTAGACTTCTGTAATGAACTACCGGCGTCATTAGTAAATACAAACTACGCAATTGATAGGTCCCGCGGTGTTCCGATCGCCGATTATTCCTGTGTCCCCGGAACTGGCTATACAGGAGGCGTTACAAAATCCTTTTGCAATCCACTCATAAATGAATGGAGTGAAGTAGATATAGTTTGTTCAACAGGTAAGTGAACCGTTTTCAACTAGAGACAATAACGAAGGTCATTATCTATTTCAGTGCGTCCTTTAGGATTCGAATCCAGGACCTTTGATTTAATAGTCTGACGCTCGACCGATTGAACTAATGAGAAGATATCTTTTGTCGAGCGATAGTTTGCGTCTAATATGGTACCAGGGTAACATATTTTGCTGCTGAGATTGCACCAGGATGACATGCTTTCCTTTTAGAAAATAACTCTCGGGGGTAATATGATACTTTTGAATGTAAAACTAGGTATTTTTCCTCGAGTACCTATATAGGAACCACAGTAGACAAGGTCGTTATTTATGTCATTGCCTCCGCTAGAATTCCGATTCATGGCCTCTGTTTCACTTGCTTGACGCTGAACCGATCGGAATCAAGAGAAGTGTTTACTAGGGTTACACATATATGAATGTCCTTGCTCCAATGCGAACCACAATTCGATAGGGTGTATAACTTGATGTTATGATATTATTGGGTAAACATGAAACAGAAATGTCTCGGCATTTGACACTGACGTACGGCCATGGATAAAACTACTTTCTCGCATAAAATTATTGGGCGTTAAAGGAAAAACATGAATATATATAATTTAAAAAAGATAAAAAAAACTTTGTGTATCGTTCATACAGAGAAAATTAATCACTTAACATGACAAACAAATATATCAACTGAAGATGGCCGCGAGGCCTGAAAACGTTAGTGATATATTTGTTTGTCATGTAAAGTGATTAATTCTCTCTCTCTCTCTCTCTCTCTCTCTCTCTCTCTCTCTCTCTCTCTCTCTCTCTCTCTCTCTCTCTCTCTCTCTCTCTCTCTCTCTCTCTCTCTCTCTCTCTCTCTCTCTCTCTCTCTCTCTCTCTCTCTCTCTCTCTCTCTCTCCCAAGCGATTTTGATTTAAGGATAATACATGTGTCATATAAACTGCCCTAGAAAATGTTAAATTCATACAGATATTTTGTCATTGAGGTCTTCAGGTCTAAAATCGTGTATAATAAGATTTTTCTTTTAGTTTCATTTCAATCACTTTTGTCTGAGGATGTCTTGGTTAATGACATCAACTATTTATTACAGGCATACCCGATCTCTGTGGGATTCCTCCTTCTCCTTTAGTTCCGCACAACATCATACGTCCGTATGGTGGTGATGCAAACTTAACCGCATACACGTGTCTTAGTCTTAGTGGTCAAGTACCAAAAGAGCACTGTCCAGTCACACGTTGCATAGGAACAGAACAGTGGACTTCCGGTGCTAATATTTCATGCTCAGGTATTTGTGTTTCATACACTTTATAAATATATTTGTTAGCTTATGAAAGCAGGGAACTCTACATAATGTTAAATTATAAAAGTAGGAAAAAGGCAACTAAAACTTAGTTCATAAACATTTTTTTGAGACAAGAGTTTTTAGTGTTTCTCAGTATGACGCAGATATGATATTTATACTTTTAAATTAAAATGTTTGGTAAGCATTTCAGAAGCAACGAGAATATACATGTATATGGTTGTTCACCATGTTGTTCTACTCTATCTTCATTATTTTCCATTTCGATGCAATATTGATTTCGCAAAGCTTTAACATTTCGCAATTTCACTTAATTTAAAACAACATATCGATCACGTTCATTGATAAACTGATATATATATTTACCTATCCGTGTAATAATTTGGGTGTTGTTGTTTTTTCCCCTCAGTTGAAGACTGCTACGTTGACGGTGAGTACTCTGGTCTTGTGACATGTACAAATACCGGGAAAACTTGTCAACGCTGGGATCAGCAGACACCTCACTCCCATAGCATCTTCAAAGACAGAAGTGACCTACATAATTACTGCAAAATGCATGAAACCGATGAACCTTGGTGTTATACAATGGATCCAGCTTCTAGATGGGAGTACTGTCCAGTCCCACATTGTTGAATATTTGACAATGACTTCTGGAGTCTCAAATGGAATCTGATTAGTAGGTTGCGAAGTTAACTTTATTTCTTAACATCATTTTTTGAAAACATTTGTTGCAGGTAAATTCAGCGATGAGGACGTATCTAAAACAGAAATGATTCATAATACGAAATATGTGCCTGTGGCATTTCTTAAATTTCATCTTTCATACATGTTGTGATTGATTATTGTTGATGTTTTTATATACATTCCCGTAAGTAAGGTGAAAGAACTAATGAATACAATGCGCAAGGACCGACAGTGGTTAGCCGGTTGTCAGTGACCGGGAGAGGCGCTGTAAGTCATCCGTTCATCCATGGACGTCCGGCGTCACATGACCCTGGTTGTTACGAAGACCTAAAATACTTGAAATCCTAACCAAACCGCTTCAAGTTAGACGAGATGAAATAAATCACACGTTCAAATGTACGTGCAATGTTGTTTTGGCAAATTATGTTAGCTTTCGTTCGTTCCACCGTCTAAAATGTTTGTAGAATTTAAAGCCCCTTTGTATAAAACAAACAATTTTATTTATTTTACAACAGTTGCGAATTAAGTTTCTCCAAATTAAATTAATCACTCTTGTTGGCCCTGATGGAAGCGCTCGAGGGGTCTTACTGTGGGATGAATCCGGAGTACCCGTGGAAAACACAAGTGGTCGGACAGGTGATTCCTTACCTTTTCACATCCATTCCGAGAATCGAGCCCGGACGGCTTGTTGAAAGGCGAGTGCGTTGTCATGAACACAAAGGAATTACAGTGGTTAAACAAGATCACAGATTGAAACAATGCAAGCTACAGAATGTTAATGGTCCATCTGGCAAATATATGATCATATAGAATACTTGATTATTTGGTTTAAATAAAAGAATGGAGAGGAAGTAAAAAATCCAACTCGATAACTGCTTTTTATTGGTCATTTTTGTGAAGTTGTGAAAAGATTTAAAATTGATATTTGATTCTTTCACACAAATATGTTATCGTTTTTGTGACATTTGAAATGTCGGTTGATATTTCACGACGACATTTTCAATAGACATCAAAATAAGAGCATAACAATATATACGGTACAACCAGAGGAAAGAACAAAGACTAAGATTAGATCATAACAACATCGATATTGTTTTGGTATAGTTTCTGATTATGGACCTTATGACACGATTTCAATCGGGGTTCAAGGTCATTTTCATAAAAGAATTTTCCTTTGCCCTTTTGAATTTTACGTCATCTCTATTTTTAGTTGTGCAAAATAAGCATTCTTTCTTTGTAGCTTACTTTTAATTACGGTATATTTACCACGAAAGGATTTCCCTGCTCTGTGACTCCAGTGTGATATTTTAGACAAGAACCTTATATTTTGACTCATTGACGTCTACAATGGTAAATGTGAAAAACGGATAAAAAATATAGGTTAAATTAGAAGACTAATTGTCAACAAAATCATATCGTCCATTGATAGACAAGAATATAACCCTTTTCATTAGAGACCATTCACTAGTAAACCAAGAAGCAGAGACAATAAATTTTCATTCGACCTGAAATCAATTTTCCTGCAACTATTATCGAGAGACAAAGCAGTCCTAGAGAGTTTACAAAGAGTATTTGTATCGTGTAGCCACTGGATAAGGATTCATCAGTTATCTTTAGATTAGATATATAAGGAGGTTTTCCCATTAGAATAATATGTTAATATACGTATGTGAATGAAATTTCAAAAAAAATATTTTAGAATACAATTTGTCAGTTATGTATATAATTAATGATGTTTTGAAACAAAAAGCGGATAATATTCAATATATAGAGTATTCATAGACATGGAAACGGCTCACTTTGTCGATAATGAATTGTTTATTTCAATAAGTTCAAAAATAACATTTTGTATTGGAATTCGTCAATGATACCTTTCTTCCGTAAATCTTTTTAGTTCAATATAAAATATCAATGTTTATTAACCTCGATTTCTGTTAAAACCAAAATTAAACAATAATTACGACCTATATCGCATACTTCTTCACACACACATACGAAAGATTATGGTAAGACAGAAATAATCGGAGTTTAAGGTTTGCAAGGTCAAGGTCACCGTTTCATTTCTAGAAAATATTTGTAAGCAAGCTAACGGAACCAATCCTTAAAAAATTGGATCAAATATGGCAGACGAGATTGAGTTTCAGGGACGTATGGTCAAAGCCGCACTTGCAATTTTATGAAAATCCTTGTTGGCTTTCTATCGGCTTCATTCGTTGAGGCTTCTTTACCAAACTAATCACATTTGGCAATAATCTATTGCACACTAGTGATGATTGCATTAATATATAGGTAGATATTCTGCAAGAATATTAATAAAATTACGGTTAAGATGGTGTTTCCTATTAATACTGAAAACAGAAATGTATTTTTCAACTGAAAACAATATGCATAAGACGATGAAAAGCGTCACAGGTGTATCATTTCTATAACAAAACGTTAAAATATATCTCGCATCAAATCTGATCATTTCAAAGCGATTTTATTTTAGTCATAAAGTGAAGTTGGACGATAAATCCTTAGTTATTCAGGTGTTGAAAACCTGTGTATAATTATATACTATTTATGATTTAATATAAACTTCATGATTGTTATTTATGATATGTGCGTTGTACTGTCATTTCCGACTTAATGAAAGGGTGTGTTTCACGACTGATTCAAATCTTATTAACATAACACACGATAAATACTCTACAGGTAATTTCTTTTGATGGAAATTGACACAATATTTCATTGATTTATTAATGTATTTCATCGTCAACGCCTGTCGCAAAACGTGTTATATATGGAATATGTCTACGTATGCCATATAAAACTTTATGTTTCAATTTAAATAACAACTTTAAAAAAATCAATATATGTTTGAAAATAATTAAGTTTATGAAATTCTAAATTTGTATATAAAAATGGTGTTCACTGGTGTGTGTTCTGTACAACCTTCTCAAAACTCCACATGTGAAGATAGTTTGCATTAAATGACATAGAATCTGATGTGTAAACTAAAGGTATTTCTAAGATCTTGTCAAATAAAATAATTTACGTAAGATTTATCTCCCTTGCATCGTCGTTGTTATTTACTATTTGTTTTTACATAAATTGACTGATCCAGTTCACTATTTTATTTTTTCTGTTTATAATTTGTATTCTTCGAAAATTCCATTTTTTACTGGTTGGAATTGTTTATTGTAAAACCATACCAGTCGAATCTCATTATCTAAACCTCGCCGGAACCATGGTGGAAACTTCGAGATAACTGAGAATTCGATGTAAAGTTAGACAAGAACCAACGAAATGTTTCGAATTAAACGGGGTCCTCGACTTATACAAGTTCGACATAACGAGATCTGACTGTATTATATTAATATGTGGACTGGGATACTAATTTAATGCACTGATATGGTTAAGAAGGATAATATCACGTTCTCATTTTCAATGTCATATTCATGAAATTATACAGTAAGCCTGGTTTTTGACATTTTGAAGCCTTGAAGGCAAATGAAGAAAATCCAATGTGATAGAAATAAAAGTAAAAAAAATCTATAAGAAGAGGTGAACTAGCCCCATAGTTCAATCAATTTTGTAATTTTCGTAAATCTGATAATTTCGTACATATAGTGTGTATTCTTAACTGTTTCACTATTCGAATGAATTAAAACGTGCTTAAAAAGCAATGATCTTATTCGTTTCGATTCCACACATAATATCAGTCATGTGTAAAATGTTTTCGATGATAATTGAGAGCATTTAATATTTCGTGGTATACATATTATTTTTCTAAAACTTCATTAAAAAAAATTCATATTTGTTTTTACTAAAGGAAAAATGAGGTAACACTGAAATAATGAGTGTACTTAGAGCAAAACGAGGAATTCATTGTCATTTTGAAGAAAAACATATTTGCTTTGAATGAAGTGTTTATGGGGATGTGTTTGTCAGGTAATATAATATTCTCGCTTCATTATGAATGTCTGCATGGTGTAAACGGTTAACAACAACGCGCGGAACTAAATACGTATACGGAGATTTTGTTTTATTTCCAAGATTCATTACAGGTGAAAAAACCACACGCACAATAGGTATGGAGACATTTTGGAATATTTTGTTACCAAGATCAAGATACAACATAAGCACTAATTAGACTACCTCAGCGCATGTGCTAATGAAACTATATATTCTAATATGGTAAAAATTGGTAAAAAGAACTAGGTTTCAATGAAAAGTATCCGCGAATGATTGGACAACTCTGTGACCCTTACTAATGCCATGACGTCGTAACCTGAACACGGGAGCAAGGCATTCCGCCCGATCACATTGCACTGGCAACAGACTGGCCGATCCCTATTGTCAGTTGATGGACAAACAACACGACCCTACGTTCCTCAACAAGATGGACATTCAACTTGGATATCAAAACTGAGACAATGACAAGGTGGACATATAAATATGTTATGGTATAGGAACAACACAATTCTATGGTCAGGCCGATGGTACTTTATTTGTGAATTTTGTTATCGAGATACCTTAGTAAAGTTAATAGTAGTGAGTGGAATTGTGAAAAGAAAATGTTTCATAAAAGAAAATGCAGCTGTAATTTGAGGCGAAAAACATTCACATGGTAATTTCAAACTGCCTTTTTCAAGAATTAAAAGAGTGGGTTCGTACGAAATAGGACACCTCCTGTTTCATTTTCATTGAACCTATCATACAATACGACGACAATCCATGGACTGTTTAACCTTGTTTTCTAAGCAACAGACAACAGAATGCTTATGTTAAAGGTAAGTACACACAATAAGTTAATCTATATTTAGTTTCCTAATTTTTCATCTTTCAGAGAACTGTTATTGATATTAAGAAATCTTGAGTAAAACAGGTAATGACATATTACGCAATTTAATCCTACTTCTCACCTCAGATATCAGACATATCCGGACACTTTACAATCTAATCCTACTTCTCACCTCAGATATCAGACATATCCGGACACTTTACAATCTAATCCTACTTCTCACCACAGATATCAGACATATCCGGACACTTTACAATCTAATCCTACTTCTTACTACAGATATGAGATATACCCTGACACTTTACAATCCAATCCTACTTCTTACTACAGATATGAGATATACCCTGACACTTTACAATCCAATCCTACTTCTTACTACAGATATGAGATATACCCTGACACTTTACAATCCAATCCTACTTCTTACTACAGATATGAGATATACCCTGACACTTTACAATCCAATCCTACTTCTTACTACAGATATGAGATATACCCTGACACTTTACAATCCAATCCTACTTCTTACTACAGATATGAGATATACCCTGACACTACAATCCAATCCTACTTCTTACTACAGATATGAGATATACCCTGACACTTTACAATTCAATCCTACTTCTCACTACAGATATCAGACATATCTTGACAATATACAATCTAATCTTACTTCTCACCACAGATATCAGACATATCCTGACACCTTACAATCCAGTCCTACTTCTCACCACAGATATCAGACATATCCTGACACTTAACAATCCAGTCCTACTTCTCACCACAGTTATCAGATATATCTTGACAATATACAATCTAATCTTACTTCTCACCACAGTTATCAGACATATCCTGACACCTTACAATCCAGTCCTACTTCTCACCACAGTTATCAGACATCCTGACACTTAACAATCCAGTCCTACTTCTCACCACAGTTATCAGACATATCCTGACACTTTACAATCCAGTCCTACTTCTCACCGCAGATATCAGACATATCCTGACACTTCACAATTTAATCCTGCCTCTCACTACAGCTAGAATGTATATCCTAACAATTCTCTCTCAAGTCCTACTTCTCAATACAGCTATAAGGTATGTCCTAACACTTCACTCTCAAGTCCTACTTCTCAATACAGCTATAAGGTATGTCCTAACACTTCACTCTCAAGTCCTACTTCTCAATACAGCTATAAGGTATATCCTAACACTTCACTCTCAAATCCTACTTCTCAATACAGCTATAAGGTATGTCCTAACACTTCACTCTCAAATCCTACTTCTCAATACAGCTATAAGGTATGTCCTAAAACTTCACTCTCTAATCATAGTTCTCACTACATGTATCAGTTACTGCAATTCCATCGTCCCACAAATAGGAACAGGACATGCTTGCCATTTCACTTGGGGATCAGTGGTATAACACCAAGGCTTTCCGATGTCAACAGTAAACTGGCAGTAATTCTTCAAGTCGCTCCTACCTTCAAATATCTGATGCTGGTGGGGTGTCTGTTGATCCCAACGTTGGCACGTGAATCTGTTCAAAGTACATGTCATGTGACCATCATATCTTTCTGTTGTGTAACAGTCTTTTTCTGAAAATATAATGAATTATTGGATAATCGAATTCTTGTGTTTACTTTGAAATTATTGATTTTCACGAAGGATTTATTTTCTGCGTTTCTTGAGTACTTAAAATGTCCACGAATCTTTTTTGAAAAATATTGTAATATATTTTCTTATGTTCTTTCTATGAATGAAACCAAGTTTTGATGAAATGGAACCATTGTAAAAATTCTCAAAATTTAGGCTCAGATATATATATAAATTTTCCCGAAGCGCTTATTCCGGTGGTTCCATGGGTATAAAATATAATCATAATATAGTTGTTTTCTTTCTGTGATATATTTTATGGTTGTCGAAGTTTGGATTAAATTTTGCGGGTATTTATACATTGTTTGACATGTATGCAGACATATCACAACCATATTACACAGACTTCTTAATAATATACTAAATATTAAATATCTGGTGGTTATTTAATTTTCAAAATAACGAAATTTACTGTATCAACAATATAAACCGTTACGGCATTACATATTTGTTTTTCTTTTAAAGTTGCAATGTTATACATTTATCAGAATTATTTTGAATCTAATGTTACATAAGTCCGTAACAACAATACAGGAAAATGCGACCCAATGAATTTGACCAATGACCAACACGTAAATAAGAACGAAATTCGAATACCAGAACAAGAGATGTTAGCATCAGTCCAAGTTTCCACTCCTATGCAAGTCGTCAATGGACAGTGGTCAACAGACTCTTGACCGCTGAGGCTAGGACATGTGTAAATGGCTTTGTAAAGGTTCCCTCCATAGGAACGTACAACATCTTCTGTATTTGGTAGAGGAGGGGGAATACCACAACCGTTAGGAATACCTGTAACAGATTTCACGATAATGTTTCAGAATAATGTAGTGTATGTTTTAGAGATAGAACCAGAGTTGTATGATATGTGTATAGTTTGGGGATTAGCTCTAGCTTAAAACAATGATAGCCTTTGTATTAGCATAGAATATCTTAATTTTGTCATAAAATACTGTTCCATGAACTTTCTTTCAGATAATAGACTAAAATACATCTAATAACAGTTCACCATTGTTCTCCTTTTGAAACCTTTACAACGGCCCTGCCTCCTTGCATTTAACCAAATCAACGTATTTCATCACATATTATGCAGCAACAAGGTAACAACACTTCCGGTATGTTGTAACCTTTAGTTGTGTGTTTTGTGACAAATAGGATTGATATTGTGAAGCGCGCAGAGTATGATTTTTGGCCTGCTTGGTTCACTTCTGTGTATGTGTATTTTAACTGTGTATTGCGACAGTGAAGAAAGATATTCCTTTCTCAGTCTGTATTATTTCAAACGTTCTTTATTTGAATGATATAAATAGTGTTTAATGTGATATTTTATCATTGCAATAAAATGTTTTCAACAAAACAACAAGAAATGATGTGGTCAAAATGTGGCAAAAGTGACGAATTTCTCCATCAAAAGGAGGTGTTCGTAAATCATTTAAATCAGTGTTTTTACTACGATAAGTTCTTAAGTAGATCTATGCGAAGGGGCGTTAACTATAGAACAGAATGTTATATTCAAAGAAAAATAGAGTTTTTGGAATATAAAAGTATGCGCTACATATCTACATATCAAAACTCTTTCTGATGTGAAATCGTAAATGTTCGCTAAACGTTTAATTAACCAAAATCAGGAAGTAGTCACATTATCTTCAAAACAGTGAAAAAGGTGAAAAATCCCATGTTCAACATGAAAACTGAAAAGTATATCCTTGAAAAGTGCAAGAACTATCGTATTGTGAGTAATGTGAAAATCTTAGGATACCAGCGTTTGTTTTTCTTGTGTATTTTGTATCAGCTGGCTCTCTACACTCTTTTCTGGTCTTTGTTTTCGTTTTTACCATATCAAGTTTTAACTAAATCCGCTATTTTGAATTGGACTGCCTGCTAGTATACTTGTTTAACTTTTTTTGTATCCAGATTAGGACAATAAGGATACCAAACAAACTTGAATGACATTTTACTAAGTGATTTTCTAATAGGTAAGTCACTTAAAATCGGCCACAGGTAACAGATAAAACCGCTTCATAATAGATGACATGATAACTATGTTTTAACCATAGAAAAATATCTTCAACACAAATCGGGTTTCCGTTGGAGTTTAGAGGGTATTTCCGTCACATAATTTCATTTTATATTATCTTTTATTTTGGCTTTGGTTCTTGAAATATATTTCATTTATATATTGTATATTTTTCTACATAATCAGATATTGTATTGATACAAATAAAGACAGTTTGATTCAATTTTTTAAACAATGAAAGATTATCTTTACATTTACATATCAAAATAATAGCAAAACCTATTTCATTTTAACACTGTCATCTAAACTACTAAAAGTTTGATATCGAAATGGATGGCGACGTTTTGAAGTATTTGTTTATTTCATCACTTACCGCTAGCGCAAACAATGCTAGGTTTGGTCCATGTGTTTGTATAAGGGTCACAGTAAGCAAATCTTTCTCCGCGGTTGTAACCAGTTCCAGAGGGACACAAGTAGAGAGCTCTTGTAACACCTCGGGATCTATCTATGGCGAACTTCTCGTACAATCCATATGGTTCCGGTACAGTAGTACAAAAATCTGAAACAATGTTCAATATTGACTATTGCCATTTTTTCTGAATCGATTACATAAATATGGGCAGCTCTTTTTATTTCTCAGTAACTCGAGTGTAGAACGTGATCTAAAACCAGCTGTTTATTTCCCATCTTACTTTCAAACGATTTCACTGATACCTGTTTTTGCTATTTCAGTATTTTGCAAAAATATCTCAATTACATATAGGTAAATATTGATTTATTACACCATCAATTCCCACCATTAGAAAAATATTTCAAGAAGGAAAATATGAATTATAAATATGACAAAAATATTGAAATTGAAGAACTTTTTCTTTCGTTGTCGCGGAGAAAATGGGCAAGGTTTAGCAATCAGTCGACGGCGTTTGTGAATGTGTCTTATATGACGTCGACATGATTTTGAAAGAACATACAGAAGCTTACTTGTATACTACCATTGTTCCAAGATAATATTGTGAAGATCAGTTCTCATGTTTCATTTTGTTTAGTCAATGAGATCGAATATCAACTCGTTATCACAATTTAAATCTCTACTCTTCAAAAATAATGAAGTTTTTTCTGCTACAACACAAACGTTTGAAAATAATGGAAGCAGTCGAATAAATATAATTATGTGTCAGCTTGGAAATGAAGCCAGTAATTTGAACTCTAATCTCTTTCTTGATCACGTAAAAGATTTTCCATTCTTTTCTTGTAATTTAGGCGAATAATCTGCAGAACATTATTTCTTAGCCTGTCCACTCTACAACCATTCAAGAGCAATTCTTCGAAATCAGTTGATAAACACAAATATTACTAATGACCATTTTGATATTAATGTATTAATTCATGGGTGTGATGAATGTGATGAAGAAATAAATTTCTTCTTATTGCAATTTTCTCAGAATACATAATTGACACTAAAAGATTTTACTAAAAGTTCTCGTGAGTTTCCAACGAAACAATAAGAACCCTCCGCCAATCACAACTTACCTATGTCATATTACAAAGGTTTTATAAAAATAATTTATTTTATGAATGAATTATACTGATAGGATAATATGATTTATAGTAAACCACTGGTTAAGGAGATTGTACGAATATTATACAAAAGACACACAAGTGAATAGCACCTTTTCATAGTTTAAAGTAATATACAGAGGAACCACACAATGAACTAAACTCGTCCTTCAAGGACTCGTCAGTGATGCTAAAGGTCTAATTTTTGAAGCCTAAGAGGCGACTAAGGAAAATCAAAGTGATCAAAGAAAAGTCGACATCTAGACGGAGAGGTGCAGCAGCACTTTAAAAATAATCGTACTTTTCATACATAAGATAATTTTAGAACAACAATGATGAAATAAAGAATTAAACAAATAAAGAATTATATTGAGTCCAATTGTTAAAACAAGTAAAACATCCAACATAAGGAACGAGCAAGGCTTATATAACGAGTTGATTCCAGAGGGGTTTAATAGAGGGATCTAAATTTTGTACCTTAAGTTTGCTAAGAGAGGTAACTCTGGTAGACAGCGGCGGCGTGACTAAAAACGCGCTTGTGCATTTAACAGTCTGAAATTAAACGTGATGCAGACGGGCTTCTTATGTGCTTTGTTACATTTTTTGTTCCGACGTAACACTTACCATACGGGGCACAAAAATATCCTCCCGATCGTTTTCTAACACATTGATCCCCGGGCAGACAGTTGTTGTCGCGGCATTCGCCAGCATATTCCTGCAACATTCAAAATACTGTTAAAGACATTCTATATCATATCCATACTACAAAATTATCACAAGCTCACACTGTGTACTTACGAGTTCCAACAAGATGCAATACCCTTTACATTCTTTCGTGCTTTTGTATGACAGGACTAAATAGCATTGCTGTAGCGAGGTAGTTTCATTTGTGTTGCAAGTTACTGTGGAAACGATGAAATGTCTGACAGAAATTAACCATATGATGTATATATAAGTAAACTCTTACGATATAAACTATAAGGATATTTTATTTCTCGGGTGTAAAGTTTTGGAATTCTCTGTCTAGCACCTAATTGCATGGTAATATCAACGCTGTGCTATTTAAAGAATGACCACGAGTGTCGGATACAAGCAACAACAAACAAACCAATATCAAATCGGAGGCATATACGAAAACAGCGAGGGAAACTGTAAATTAAAACTCAAATCTAATACAACTAGAACAAAATATTATATATAAAAAAATTCTACACAGAGACTTATGAAAAAGTATACGAACAGGTGTTTCAATGGGATTAGCGTCTTCTGCTTCTTCGAAACATTTAAATGAGGATTTCAAACGGGAATAAATTAATCTGTAATCTCAAAGTCTTTTGTTGATTTATTGTTGTTACCTTCGGAATGTCCTCAGCATCTATCGTCATTCCATCCTGTGACGTCTTTAGACTGTCCAACGAGTTTACTAGCATCATAACACATTGTAAAACATCCAAATAAATATTAACTGATTTACATACCGAGAGTGTTGAACATTCTCTCATGCACATACGTGGAGAGTACCCGTTCAGAACCCTCAGAATGCTTCCCTCGACAATCAACTTCTTTCGAAATATTGTGTCATTAACAAAGCAAGTTTGTAACGCTGCTGTAAGGGAGAAACAAAGAATAGCATAGATTCCGAAATGAAGTAAACATGCCATGTCTCGATACTGTTCAGTTCTTTTGAATCAATTTCATGTATTTTAAATGCACAAATGCAATAACAATTTCTATTTTTGATAAATCCTCACAATTTTTTTTTTAATATTTAAAAACTTTCACAAATGCTTGATTTAAATTTTCATAACAAAAATAACTTTAAGTAGTCACTTTAAAGGTACTTCAGTCATAAAAAAAATCTGTTATCAGTTTGTTTCCTTGCCAGAGTTTGTGTTTTGTTTACATTTCAACGAATTGTTGCGAAGCAGGAAGTTTAAGTATGGTTAGAGTTTTAATTTCCATTCACAGCCGTTACGACTTTAAAATGAAATTGAGTATAAAAGTAACACTGATTCCATGTTCTGAAAACTAGGGCGTTGTATGATGCTGCAGGTCTTTCTTTAAATGTGTTTAATCATTATTTCCACTTGAATCCGTTCGAAGTCATACTAGAGATAAATTTATCATATGAATCTTCTTCAATATATCACATTGCAAATGTTACCATCCTGCTGGCGTGGCTAAATGATTTCCATTCAAGAAAAAAAACCCATCAAAGTATTTCAAGTAACTTTTTAGGGTTTGACGTTGACTTGTCTCGAGGATTACTTCAACTCTGTAAATCTGATAGTCTTATGAAGATCTAAAGAACAACCCGTACTGTTTAGTGACCACGAAACATACAATAATATTTTCTTCTGCGCGAGGTTAAAAGGTATTAAAACAATTTTGTTTCTCATTAAACTTTCATCTTGGTTCAAGGACAGTGACGAAGTTATCCTCCGCAAACAAACTCATTATAGCTTTTTTGTGGCATGGAAAATACATTTTACATAGTTTTGAGATATTTAATATTTTACAGAACTGATCTGACAAAAGATTCCAAATCCCATACGTCACTTATACGTCTATACGTTTTATACGCCCCAAAAGTGACTGTTTCATAATTTAAGAGTGAAAGTAAAAAAGGATATTTTTTTCATGTATATTAGTTTAATAAAATTGTTCGTAGAATCATAAGATATTGAACAAAAAAGATGTAATCAGCAATATTTGTGTCGTGATCAGTATTTATCTAGATAACCAGGCAACAAGCAGGATGGAGTACGGCTTGTGTTTAGGTTGAAAATAACGGCTATATAATTCTTCTGGAATGAAACATTGTTATTAGCAATATCAGTATTATCTTGTTGGGTTTTACTTATGAAAAACTTAAAGTTTTCGTCATTACTTTATGGATGCTCGTCTTATGATGACACAAAAAAGTAAAGAACATTGCAGTTGGCTAGTTCATACATTTACGTCATGTCCTTAGTATTTTAATGTTCCAAAGCAATTACAAATGTCTTTAAAATCGTCAAAAACAACTCGTCTGCCTGACTGCACAAAAATTAAAGTAGATTTTAAACAATCTTGAAAACCCTCTTCTAAGAAACGTTTCTGCTATAAGAACAATTGATTTTGAAATTTTGTACACTATTAACTCCATTCCAAATTCAAGGAACGCCTTCGTTCTCTTGTTATGAGAGTTTTCTCTTTTCAAAGAAAGGTGGAAGGCGAGACAAATATAGGGTTGAGAGATATACTGAAGCGTATTTTGTGATAAAATACGTCCAAAGCAAAGAAAAAATAAACTAAAGCAGAAATAGCTAAAATGATCTAATATCTGGTTGACTATATCTTCTTTGAGTTTGACAGTAGGATTTCACAACAGACCATACGTATGTATACGATAACAAACTTATACCAAGAGCTTGCAAAAACTAATCACAAACACCTTGCAAATGCTTTTATATACGTTGACGATATTTTATATTTTAATTACAGAAATTTTATTGACTATGTCCATTGTATATAAACATCTTAAATGGAAATGAAAGACACGACAGTCCTTTCAACATCAGCCACTTATCTCAATCTCGACAGCTTTTAATCAAGTTGCACGATAAAAGCAATTATTTCAATTTTCCATTGTAAATTATATATGTATGTAGAGCAACATCTCTCCATCGCAACCTGAGGTATTTACATGTCACCTTGTGTGTTGGAGGACCTGTTCTCAGCATCACGAATTTCGTGCAAGATGCAAGATTTACATGGCGGATGTCGTTGATGAAGCAGAGGACGGTTACTCTACCAAAACTCCTGGTCTTATTTTCGGAATATTTTTCCGTGGGGATATTGTGAGATTGGATTATGACTTTGTTGACTTGTTGGTATTTTCTTTGTTATTCTTGACAGGCAACAAAGGCATGAATAGAATACTATTGCAATGGAAAGCTAAATGGAATAAATTGTTTTTTTTTTATGAATTTGCCATGAGTTACAATAGAAATAATGATACAATATAGCAGACGCTAATATGTCTGTCATCAATAAGTTGTTTTCATAACATTACTGAATTATATTAGCCCTTACCTTGTCAAGGTATTCTGTAAGTTTATTTTCAGTTGTACAATTTAATACTGCCGATTGTAAAGGTTACAGTGGCAAAGCTGCCTCAACATACAGTAGTGGAATGGGAACATGACTTGATTTTTAAAATAGTATTATACTGATATCTGTTTTTATACAATGCTGAACGAATGCATGTAGCATGAATAATATCATTGTATTGTTTCAATGGCGCGCCCTCGTCTAAATAAAGCGCCCCTTCATTTTGATGTTAAAATCAACGGTGTATGAGTCCACATATGATATATGTTATGCTATGAAGAATAATTGAGAATATCTTGAAAAGGCTGGCGCCTTATTGGTTTTCAGTAAAAGAACGAGACACTAACACGAAGATAATCTTGTAGAGCATGGCGACTGATCTCAAATTGTTCGATTCAATGTCTAATTGAATTATTAGTTCTTATCAAATCTATAGGTCTCGTATGAAAAGCTTATCAATGCTTAATTAACAAGTAATATCATTTATACACTGCAACGATACTGGAAATATGTTTTAGCGGTATTCTTATTGTAGCACTTTCCGCTGTGAAAGTATTTTTAAATATGATTGTGCTAACTGCACTTCTATTGTTTATGAGTTAATTCAATATTGCGCTAATATATTACTTGAACCAAATAAATTTGATTGCACCAAAAATTATGTTCGCCTACAGTATTTAAAAGAACGTTCACATAAATACACATGAAAGAGTTTGGGAAATTTTTATTTGTAAAATACATTTTATATAAGATGATAATAATTAACTTCATTTATTTTACAACAACTGCGAAACAAGTTATTTCAACTTATACTAATTACTCTTGTTGGCTCGGATGGAAGCGCACGACGGGTCTTACTTAGTATAAGTTGAAATAACTTTAATATCAGTTGAAAAAAGGTTAAGTATATGTTGAAATAACTTGTTTCGCAATTGTTGTTAAATAAATAAAGTTTATTATTATATAAGGTAAAACACACAGTCAATAATGAAATTTTTTAACTACCTCAGTGAATGCTGTATAATCTAATATTCTAAAATGACGTATCAAGGGTCTGTATCAATCACCTGGATGGGCTAAGCTAAAGATACCTAATATCACCAACAGAAAGGTGAAATAATGGCGTCACACTGTGACATCAGAGTGATAATGGCGTCACACTGTGACATCAGTGTGATAATGGCGTCACACTGTGACATCAGAGAGATAATGGCGTCACACTGTGACATCAGAGTGATAATGGCGTCACACTGTGACAAAAGAGTGATAATGGCGTCATACTGTGACATCAGAGTGATAATGGCGTCACACGGTGGCGTCAGTGTAATTATTGAGTCACACCGTGACGTAAGTGTGCATACGGCATCACACTGTGACATCAGTGTGGTAATGGCGTCACACTGTGACATCAGAATGATAATGGCGTCACACGGTGGCGTCAGTGTAATTATTGAGTCACACCGTGACATAAGTGTGCATATGGCATCACACTGTGACATCAGTGTGACAATGGCGTCCCACTGTGAAATAAGAGTGATAATGTCGTCACACTGTGACATAACTGTGACAATGATATCACAATGTGACACCCATGTGATAATAGCGTGACATTGTTACATCAGTGTGATAATGCCGTCACACTGTGACATCAGAGTTGTAACGTCGTCACACTGTGATGTCAGTGTGATAACGGCTTCACATTGCGACATCGGTGTGATTATGTTGTCACACTGTGACATCATTACCTTGACACGAGACAGAATAACTTGATCGATCACATTCCACTGATGACGGCTGACCAAGTGTATGTTCCAATCCTTACAGGAGGACGTCAAACCACTCTATCCAACTTTTCTCAACTGGTTAGACTCTCAAATTGAATGGACACTCCTTTCGGATTCCAAACAGTGACACTGTCAAAGGGGACAGCAGGACGACGAGAATTGTTAAGGAAGGGAGAAGATGATAATTTTGGACCCTGGCTACATTGTCGCAGTATAAAAAAGATTATTTTAAATATAAAACTCTTGAACACCGGTAAGTTGAAAAGTGGAAGAGAGAAAACAAATTCTATGAAATAAAAAGTAGTTGAAATGTATCAAAACATTTAAAACAATAAATAATTATAATGTAGGCGGCAATGAAAAACAAGCAATATTCTCTCCTTTTTAATTTTCAAAAAGTGTTGGTTATTATGACTTCTGCTAATCATTTCTTTTTCATTTTATTGACTTACAGACTTTGTAGAAAATTCATCAGCTTTTACCACTTGTTTTCCTAGCAGAAACTAGACAATGGAATGTGTATCTTAAAGATCAACTGTCGTTCACGATCTATTGACATTTTGTCATCTTGTTCTGCCTGAGAATTGTTAAACCTTACATATAGTGTTAACGATTTTTTTTTCAAACAACAAACACCTAACATTCAGGAACAGGACATTCCTCCCATCTGACAAAGGGGTCGGTTGTGAAACACCACGGCACTCCAACATCAGGTGTTATTTTGCAGTGATTATGAAAATCACTCCTGAAAATGAAGAACAAATGTAGATGGGGTGCCTGTTTATCCCAGCGTTGACACGTTTTTCCAGTTTTTGTACATGTCACATGACCTTCATATTCATCACCCGTGTAACAGTCCTTCTCTGGAAATAATAATAAAACAGCGTGAAAATGAGCTTCAGTAAATATTTACATGTAAACTATATGGAGTTAATACCAAATTGACATACATACATAGTATCAATATATCAGATCCTGTGTTTAAGCGAATTTTCTGGTGCTTCCAAAAGTAGGAAATCATTTGAAGATAATGACAAAATTGGACATGGCAGTCGTTAAAAGGCGACTGATAGTATGTTTTTATTATTTTTTCTAGTGATCGTGAGATTTTCTATACATGACGTTTAATACAATCATTTCAACGACTTTTACCACTATTATAGCAGCTAAACTAATTAATAAGGTCTTGAGCTATTGTTCCATACGATTTTATTCTCAATTTAATTTAGATTTTGTAATATCTCGTGTCTTCAGAGGTTCAGATTTACAGCTTGTGACAGATGAATGAAATATTCAGTTATTTAGATTCATGAAAATGTATAATTTTAACACATTTCAATATTTCAAAGGGGTTACATGTCTGCAGTTTACCGAAAGTGGGTGATTATTTTCATATGTTAACTTCCGGTTGTTGACTTCTAAAGTCGATGAAAGAGACTGAAATGTCGTTTAACCTACAAAATTTATAGATGAGTAATGAAAAATAAAATACCAGAACAAGAGATGTTAGCATCAGTCCAAGTTTCCACTCCTATGCAATTCGTCAATGGACAGTGGTCAACAGGATCTTGACCGCTAAGGCTAGGACATGTGTAAATGGCTTTGAAATGGTTCCCTCCATAGGAACGTACAACATCTTCTGTATTTGGTAGAGGAGGGGGAATACCACAACCGTTAGGAATACCTGTAACAGATTTCACGATAACGTTTCAGAATAATGTAGTGTATGTTTTAGAGATAGAACCAGAGCTGTATAATATGTGTATAGTTTCAGGAGGAATTCCAAAAACCGTTAGGAATACCTGTAAAATTATCCATAGTTACTTTTGTGAATTTAGAACTGTTCATTTAAAAAGAAAAAATGTCTTCAACTAATTTATCACATAAATTCTCGCCACTTCATCATCGCTTTGGAAACTATTTTATTTCCTTTCAGACAGGTCATAAGGTGTTGAAATTTTTACCTCGGTTATTCATGTTTGTTTTGTTTTTTTAAAACCACCTTGAAATACTTGACTTGTTCCAATTTCATTTGAGGTGGCAATCCTTTCATTAAAAGGGTGTCTTCAACAAAAATAATAACCGTTTCCCGGAATAGTCCCATCCGCACCAACACCATTGACGGAAACATGTTGAGGGAACTGATTTCGCAATTGTTGTAAAATACATTAATTCTATTGTAAAAATTAGCAACAGTAAAATAACAAAATTTCACCCTGAAACAACTTATATGCTTAGATTTCAACTGTAAGTACTGGTAAGTGTTTTTGCACAAAATATTGAGGTTTGACGCCAGACAATATCCATTGGAATATGCGGGTTTTTTTTAAAGTTTTAGTGTGTTTGTCATACTTACTGGATTCACATGTTATCGAAGGTGTACTCCATGTATTTGTGTGAGGATCGCAATACGCATATCTTTCTCCCTGATAATAGCCGGTCCCAGGAGGACACGAGTAGAGAGCTCTCGGAATACCTTTGGACTTATCTATGGTGAACTTGTCGTAGACTCCAAATGGTGCCGGTGACGTCGTACAGAAATCTGTAACATCAAAGGACACCAATCAAGAAGCAGTAAACTTTTATGTTTATAGTTTCTAGATAAGGCTTGCAGACCCCCAACGAACGATGGATAGGCTTTACTCAACAATATGTGACGACGCATCTAAGACATTTAAATGTAATGTTACAAAAATTGAATAAAACCATACAACCAAAAATTTGCTCATGGAACTATTTTGTTGCTGTCAGTCACGGCATCGATTGCTTCCAGTATAGTATGACTGTAAAACTCGCCGCTGCACTAACGACGTCTAAAAGGTTAGAAGGTTTTTTTTTTTTTTTCTTATGAAAATCCGTGGTTATAAAATACAAATATAACGCATACCAAGCAATTTGGGGTTATGCCATAGTAATTTGAGACAGGTAAAGGAAATAAAAAAAAGACAATCCAAAAATATTAAATGACAAACAATACATGTATTTAATATAAAGCGTCGATGACATTAAAAGTAAAGGCGTAATACATCAGTATTCAGAACACATCTGTTCGCATTTGCGATCTCGTTAAGGAATTGCGCAACATGAAGCTAATTTGATGCTCGTTAGTTTGCCTGTTTGTTCCGTTGTTGTATACTTTGTTCTCATTTGAGAACATGACATTACTTATGGATAGACTAAGGTTTACATAGCGGGTGTCGTCGATGAAGCAGAGGACGCTTACTGTTTAGGAACACTTGGTCCTATTCTCCTTATACTTTTCTGGAATCTCCGTGTAAATAATTCTTCAGTTCATATTTTCCCTAGTTTTATGAAATTTGAATTTGGATTATGTTGGCATGTTGACACAGTATGTGTTTTGGGCGTGTTTGATAAAAATAATGCTAGAAAGATTTTTTTGTGCGTTCGTGTCGTTTCTGACATCCTTGCAAGAGCTCAAATCTTGTGGAGGAAATGTACACGCATGGTTAGGTCGATAACGGACGAGTATGTATCATTGCATTGTGCTCTAACATACAACTTTATGCTGGATGTCAATCAAATAGTAGCACAAAAAACTCAACGATTTTATTTGGTCTGATTCAGGGAGTAGAGCCAGAATCTACCTTTCTTCGTCAGCACAGATGTCTATTAAGATGACGTCTGTGTGGACACTGTGAAGTAAAATTGGCGTTTTTAAAGAAGATATTGAGATCTCACGTTTTGTTGTAAATATAGTACAAATAAGACTTGATAAGCTCTGCGATAAATTCTGTACGGAAACAAAAACAAGTCAGCCATCAGAGGAGCATATTTAGTTTTGCATAGGTTTACAAATAATATGTTGAAAGAGAGAATGAATTATTTCTTCCAGTTTAGAATGGGAACTGGTGGTGGAAAGAGTGGGAAAACGAAATGTCCGTATAGATGATAGATATCTGATTGGTGAAAAACAACAGCATCATACTAAGACATCGTTACCATGATTTGATAGTACTACCTTGGACAATGTTAAAAGAGCTACGCGAGCCAGACATAAAAGCGCTGTCGATATGGATTCTTGTAAAATTTAGGGATCCAGTTTAAATGGGGGACGTCCGTAACTTTATCATCAATGGGCTATCTAAATGATTGTAAAACTGAAGCAGCCAGCATTTCTTCTTTTGAAAGATAGCATAACGTAAAATATTAGATTAGTTTAGTACGATGTATCGAGAAAGTTGATCGCCGAAAATCTATGATATAGAATCGCGAATAATAGTATCCGGGATTAAAATCTAGTTAACAGCATTCCGCACAACATCAGTGGGAGATCAATATGAAAAATCTTCACGCACTGTGGCTTACGTTCCGAATGATATATATATATATATTTTTTTTTTTTGTAAAATCAATTTAACTTCACGATACCTATAAACCGTTACACTCTGTCACGCATAACACGCGTCAATAACCCACTTCTTAATTCATAATTTATTGGTACATAGTATTTTAAGCTCGAAAATTAGCATTGGGTCTCCACACTACATGAAAAACATATACGTTGGGACTACGTCGTCTACGGTCTGGTGTCACAGGACTTAACGCCTTGTCGGATGTTTCCGTGTCTAATACCCGTATGAACAAGACTCAAAGTGCCATGCTTAATGTCAGTGTACTAATAATAAACGCGTCACGAATAATTGAACGAACGTATTGATCGGGTATTCAAAGCGACAGTACAAATATTAGATTTTAAATCTTATGTTTGAAACTACGACGTAAACAACTTAGGGTTCAGAGTTAAAGGTTCAGAATTCAGACTAAGAGGTCAGAGTTTCGGGGAACGAATTACATACATAGCTACCCACTCAGGTGTAAAACAGACGACCAATCTAGAGAGCCCTCTGGTAGATCCAGTGAACTTCTCTCTAATGTGACCTGCTTGTTGACTCAACAAATGACAGTGCCACTGGCAAACGCCTTCATAGTACCAAAACAACAGAACGAATCTGCTGCCGACCATATTAGATTACTTTAGATTCATTTTTTTCCAAGAAGGAGATTAACGAGTGTCTAACTCGAGGTTAGACGACTGTCGAACCTCAGACTTTGCCGAGGGTTAGACAAGTGTCAAACTCGAGACTTTGCCGAGGGTTAGACAAATGTCAAACCCGAGACTTTGCCGAGGTTAGACAACTGTCGAACCTGAGACTTTGCCGAGGATTAGACGATTGTCTAACACGAGACTTTGCCGAGAGGTAGACGACTGCCTGACCCGAGACTTTGCCGAGGTTAGACGACTGTCAAACCTGGGACTTTACTGAGGGTTAAACAAGTGTCAAACTGAGACTTTGAGGAAGGTTAGGTGATTGTCTGACACGACACTTTACTGAGGGTTAGACGACTGTCAACCTTTGCTGAGGTTAGACGACTGTCAAGCCCGATACTTTACTGAGGGTTAGACAAGTGTCAAACTGAGACTTTGCCGAGATTAGACGACTAACAAGCCCGAGACTTTGCCGAAAGGTTAAACGATTGTCTAACACGTGACTTTGCCGAGGGTTAGACGACTGTCGAACCTTAGACCTTGTCAAGGTTAGACGACTGTCAAGCCCGAGACTTTGCCGAAGGTTAGACGACTTTCAAACCCGATACTTTGCCGAAGGTTGGACGACTGTCTAAACCGATACTTTGCCGAGGTTAGAGTGTCGTAGATTTCATCTGAGAGTATAGATATACTATCCTCAAACTATGGAATGGTCCTTTTTCCATCCCTTATTTCCACCATGCTTGAAATAAATTAATATCGATACAAATATATATATGCCGACAAATATAGAAATAACATGAGGCAAATTTTTGTTTGATATTTTGATCAATTTGCATTCTTCATTATACATCGTTCATTGCATACAAATCTACTTCCAGTAGTTTGCATCATCACCATCGTAAATATTAAGAACTTAACAATGCTATGAGAGGTCAGAAGAACCTGATAAGTTTCAGTATCATCAGCTGTTTGATTCATCCTTGTTCATTATAATACATATGCGTATTCAAATCCAAACTTAATGGAAGATTTACCCCTAACATTTTACTCAGAAAATACTTGTAATTACGTTATAAATGACATTTTGGGCAATAATAATTAAGCAGCGGTTTATCAATCAATGAAAATTGGATGTTATGCTCTCGGTGTCAATTCGATTGGACGTTATGTTCTCGGTGTCAATTTGATTGGATGTTATGTTCTCGGTGTCAATTTGATTGGATGTTATATTCTCGGTGTCAATTTGATTGAATGTTATGTTCTCGGCGTCAATTTGATTGGATGTTATGTTCTCGGTGTCAATTTGATTGGATGTTATGTTCTTGGTGTCGATTTGATTGGATGTTATGTTCTCGGTGTCAATTTGATTGGATGTTATGTTCTCGGTGTCAATTTGATTGGATGTTATGTTCTTGGTGTCGATTTGATTGGATGTTACATTCTCGGTGAGATTTTGCTTGGATGTTAATGTATTGTAAATGTGATTTGATACGACTTTATATATTGTTAATGTTTACAATATCAGATCTTATATATAACGCTCACACCTAGATTAATGTATATAAAAACACACATACCGTACGCAACACAAGCATGACCTCCTTGTTGCTTTCCAACACATTTCTCGCCCGGTAGACAGATGTTATCGCGACACACGCCGGCATATTCCTACAACATCAAACATACTGTTGTTAATTTTCCTGTTTTGTGGTCTTGTCGTGAGACCTTTGCTTCTATGTTTCCTGTTATTGTTTTATTGATAAGAGTGAAAGCTGAATTATACTACACGCGAAGAAAACAAGATTTCTTCAACGTTACAGATATTCTTTCATACTGCATCTTATAAAGGTACACGACCATTCTATCAGGGGTCACCAGAAGACAATATTGTGTACTCTGAAATATGACAAATTTGAAATAACGAGAAAAAACAGCTCATGACGAAAAGATGATGGTGAGTAACCTGGTGTTTCGACCAAGATTAAAGGTTAAATGTATTTTCCATAAAACACGTGGATTCCCCGGCTTCAGATTCAATTTTGATACACAGCACACATATGTACCAACTTTTAGACAGCTGAATGTAATCAGACAAAAACTAAATTCTCTCCACAAAAATTGGTACAATAGTGCGCTGTTACCGGAAAAAAATGAACTTTCAATAAAATGGCGTTGCTTTATGCATCAGTGTCTTAGAGAAGGCTGTAATGTGTTACTCCCACGTGTATTGTCCACATGGTCCCACGTTTGATCTTAGCTACCAATGTATGCTATTAATAATGTTTTCAATTCATATTTCAAAAAATCTATTTTTGTAACAATATAATGTAATTATCCATATGCCTTCCGGCGATTATTGGCCAAATACCGCCCTATAATAAATCCAGTCCATGAGTCACATAATAGTGCTGGTGACTTAGAGTCTGACTTGATAGTGCTAGTAACCTGGAGTCTTACATGATAGTGCTAGTAACCTGGAGTCTTACTAGATAGCGCTAGTGACCTAGAGTCTTACTCGATAGTGCTAGTGACCTAAAGTCTTACTCGATAGTGCTAGTGACCTAGAGTCTAACTTGATAGTGCTAGTGACCTGGAGTCTGACTTGATAGTGCTAGTGACCTAGAGTCTTACTCGATAGTGCTAGTGACCTAGAGGCCTACATGATAGTGCTAGTGACCTAGAGGCCTACATGATAGTGCTAGTGACCTAGAGTCTTACTCGATAGTGCTAGTGACCTAGAGTCTCACATGATAGTGCCAGTGACCTAGAGGCCTACATGATAGTGCTAGTGACCTAGAGTCTTACTCGATAGTGCTAGTGACCTAGAGTCTCACATGATAGTGCTAGTGACCTGGAGTCTCATATGATAGTGCTAGTGACCTAGAGTCTTACTCGATAGTGCTATTGACCTAGAGTCTTACTCGATAGTGCTAGTGACCTAGAGGCCTACATGATAGTGCTAGTGACCTAGAGGCCTACATGATAGTGCTAGTGACCTAGAGTCTGACTTGATAGTGCTAGTGACCTGAAGTCTTACTCGATAGTGCTAGTGACCTAGAGTCTGACATGATAGTGCTAGTGACCTAGAGTCTGACACAATAGTGCTAGTGACCTAGAGTCTCAAATGAAATTGCTAGTGACCTAGAGTCTGACTCGATAGTGCTAGTGACCTAGAGTCTCACATGGTATTGCTAGTGACCTGGAGTCTGACTTGATAGTGCTAGTGACCTATAGTCTTACTCGATAGTGCTAGTGACCTAGAGTCTCACATGATAGTGCTAGTGACCTAGAGTCTAACTCGATAGTGCTATTGACTTGGAGTCTGACTCGGTAGTGCTAGTGACTTAGAGTCTTACTTGATAGTACTAGTGACCTAGAGTCTCACATGGTATTGCTAGTGACCTGGAGTCTGACTTGATAGTGCTAGTGACCTATAGTCTTACTCGATAGTGCTAGTGACCTAGAGTCTCACATGATAGTGCTAGTGACCTAGAGTCTGACACAATAGTGCTAGTGACCTAGAGTCTCAAATGAAATTGCTAGTGACCTAGAGTCTTACTCGATAGTGCTAGTGACCTAGAGTCTGACTTGATAGTGCTAGTGACCTAGAGTCTTACACAACATAGTGCTAGTGACCTAGAGTCTCAAATGATATTGCTAGTGACCTAGAGTCTCACTTGATAGTGCCTAGTGACCCTAGAGTCTTACTCGATAGTGCTAGTGACCTAGAGTCTGAATTGATAGTGCTAGTGACCTAGAGTCTAGTGACCTACTGACTTGATAGTGCTAGTGACCTAGTCTTACTCGATAGTGCTAGTGACCTAGAGTCTGACTGATAGTGCTAGTGACCTAGAGTCTTACTAGATAGTGCTAGTGACCTAGAGTCTGACTTGATAGTGCTAGTGACCTAGAGTCTTACTGATAGTGCTAGTGACCTAGAGTCTCACACTCGATAGTGCTAGTGACCTAGAGTCTACATGATAGTGCTAGTGACCTAGAGATAGTGCTAGTGACTGATAGTGCTAGTGACCTAGAGTCTGATATAGTGCTAGTGACCTAGAGTCTTACTGATAGTGCTAGTGACCTAGAGTAGTGCTAGTGACCTAGAGTCTGACACAATAGTGCTAGTGACCTAGAGTCTTAAATGAAATTGCCAGTCACCTAGAGTCTTACTCGATAGTGCTAGTGACTTGGAGTCTGACTTGATGGTGGTAGTGACCTAGAGTCTCACATGATAGTGCTAGTGACCTAGAGTCTTACTCGATAGTGCTAGTGACCTAGAGTCTCACATGATAGTGCCAGTGACCTAGAGGCCTACATGATAGTGCTAGTGACCTAGAGTCTTACTCGATAGTGCTAGTGACCTAGAGTCTTACTTGATAGTGCTAGTGACCTAGAGTCTTACATGATAGTGCTAGTGACCTAGAGTCTACTGATAGTGCTACCTAGAGTCTGATAGTGCTAGTGACCTAGACTTACTTGATAGTGCTAGTGACCTAGAGTCTACATGATTGCTAGTGCTAGTGACCTAGAGTCTTACTCGATAGTGCTAGTAACCTAGATTCTCACATGATAGTGCTAGTGACCTAGAGTCTTCCTCGATAGTGCTAGTGACCTAGAGTCTCACATGATAGTGCTAGTGACCTAGAGTCTTACTTGATAGTGCTAGTGACCTGGAGTCTGACTTGATAGTGCTAGTGACCTAGAGTCTTACTCGATGGTGGTAGTGACCTAGAGTCTCACATGATAGTGCTAGTGACCTAGAGTCTTACTCGATAGTGGTAGTGACCTAAAGTCTTATTTAATAGTGCTAGTGACCTAGAGTCTCACATGATAGTGCTAGGGACTTGGAGTCTGACTTGGTAGTGCTAGTGACCTAGAGTCTCACATGATAGTGCTAGTGACCTAGAGTCTGACTTGATGGTGGTAGTGACCTAGAGTCTCACATGATAGTGCTAGTGACCTAGAGTCTTACTCGATAGTGCTAGTGACCTGGAGTCTGACTCGGTAGTGCCAGTCACCTAGAGTCTTACTCGATAGTGCTAGTGACTTGGAGTCTGACTTGATGGTGGTAGTGACCTAGAGTCTGACACAATAGTGCTAGTGACCTAGAGTCTCAAATGAAATTGCTAGTGACCTAGAGTCTTACTCGATAGTGCTAGTGACCTAGAGTCTGACTTGATAGTGCTAGTGACCTAGAGTCTTACTCGATTGTGCTAGTGACCTAGACTCTTATTTGATATTGCTAGTGACCTAGAGTCTTACTCGATAGTGCTAGTAACCTAGATTCTCACATGATAGTGCTAGTGACCTAGAGTCTTCCACGATAGTGCTAGTGACCTAGAGTCTAAAATGATATTGCTAGTGACCTAGAGTCTTACTTGATAGTGCTAGTAGGACCTAGAGTCTTACTTGATAGTGCTAGTGACCTAGAGTCTTACTGATAGTGCTAGTGACCTAGAGTCTAACTGATAGTGCTAGTGACCTAGAGTCTCAAATGAAATTGCTAGTGACCTAGAGTCTGACTCGATAGTGCTAGTGACCTAGAGTCTCACATGATAGTGCTAGTGACCTAGAGTCTTCCTCGATAGTGCTAGTGACCTAGAGTCTCACATGATAGTGCTAGTGACCTAGAGTCTTACTTGATAGTGCTAGTGACCTAGAGTCTAACTTGATAGTGCTAGTGACCTAGAATCTTACTCGATAGTGCTAGTGACCTAGAGGCCTACATGATAGTGCTAGTGACCTAGAGGCCTACATGATAGTGCTAGTGACCTAGAGTCTTACTTGATAGTGCTAGTGACCTAGTGAGTCTCATATGATAGTGCTAGTGACCTAGAGTCTGATAGTGCTAGTGATAGTGCTAGTGACCTAGAGTCTTACTTGATAGTGCTAGTGACCTAGAGTCTTACTCGATTGTGCTAGTGACCTAGACTCTTATTTGATATTGCTAGTGACCTGGAGTCTAAATTGATAGTGCTAGTGACCTATAGTCTTACTCGATAGTGCTAGTGACCTAGAGTCTGACTTGATAGTGCTAGTGACCTGAAGTCTTACTCGATAGTGCTAGTGACCTAGAGTATCACATGATAGTGCTAGTGACCTAGAGTCTGACACAATAGTGCTAGTGACCTGGAGTCTTACTTGATAGTGCTAGTGACCTAGAGTCTTAAATGAAATTGCTAGTGACCTAGAGTCTGACTTGATAGTGCTAGTGACTTGGAGTCTGACTCGGTAGTGCTAGTTACCTGGAGTCTTACTCGATAGTGCTAGTGACCTAGAGTCTCACATGATAGTGCTAGTGACCTGGAGTCTCATATGATATTGCTAGTGACCTAGAGTATGACTTGATAGTGCTAGTGACCTAGAGTCTTACTCGATAGTGCTAGTGACCTAGAGTCTTATTTGATAGCGTTAATGACCTAGAGTCTTACTCGATAGTGCTAGTGACCTAGAGTCTGACTTGATAGTGCTAGTGACCTAGAGTCTCACATGATAGTGCTAGTGACCTGGAGTCTGACTTGATAGTGCTAGTGACCTAGAGTCTTACTCGATAGTGCTAGTGACCTTGAGTCTTATTTGATAGCGCTAGTGACCTAGAGTCTTACTCGATAGTGCTAGTGACCTAGAGTCTCACATGATAGTGCTAGTGACCTAGCGTCTTACTCGATAGTGCTAGTGACTTGGAGTCTGACTTGATAGTGCTAGTGACCTAGAGTCTGACTTGGTGGTGGTAGTGACCTAGAGTCTCACATGATAGTGCTAGTGACCTAGAGTCTCACATGATAGTGCTAAGAGTCTGACTTGATAGTGCTAGTGACCTAGAGTCTTACTCGATAGTGCTAGTGACCTAGAGTCTCACATGATAGTGCTAGTGACCTAGAGTCTGACTTGATAGTGCTAGTGACCTAGAGTCTCACATGATAGTGCTAGTGACCTGGAGTCTGACTTGATAGTGCTAGTGACCTAGAGTCTTACTCGATAGTGCTAGTGACCTAGAGTCTGACTTGATAGTGCTAGTGACCTAGAGTCTTACTCGATAGTGCTAGTGACCTAGAGTCTCACATGATAGTGCTAGTGACCTAGAGTCTTACTCGATAGTGCTAGTGACCTAGAGTCTGACTTGATGGTGCTAGTAACCTAGAGGCCTACAAGATAGTGCTAGTGACCTGGAGTCTTACTCGATAGTGCTAGTGACTTGGAGTCTGACTTGATGGTGGTAGTGACCTAGAGTCTCACATGATAGTGTTAGTGACCTAGAGTCTGACTTGATAGTGCTAGTGACCTAGAGTCTGACTTGATAGTGCTAGTGACCTAGAGTCTCACATGATAGTGCTAGTGACCTAGAGGCCTACATGATAGTGCTAGTGACCTGGAGTCTTACTCGATAGTGCTAGTGACCTAGAGTCTGACTTGTTAGTGCATTAGACATGGTAGAAGGTCATCCCAGTTTTAATGTATCTTCAGGATAATGAAATATCACATAAATGTATGAAGGAGCAACATGAACTTTTAATCCTTCAACTTCTTACATAAGGAATCTTAAACGAGTTTTCATTTTATATCATATTCTATGAAACGAGTCTTATATGTTTTGTTATCCTCTGTCTCACAAGAGGTAAATTTTGACAGGTCTTCACGTATAAATTGGAACACAAAATCAAACGGAAGAAGCTATTTTCTTGCATCACTTTCACTTCATGACGTAACGCCATTATTTACATTTTGACATCACAATAGATTTCTGACAGGCGAATTAACTGGATTACAGGCAAATATTGTGATAAATTTTGAAGCAGTTGGTTGATTTCCTCTGATATTAACACAAACAAACAAACAAAAAACAATTTGCCTTGATTTATATAAATAAATCATTTTTCATTTTGATATTGGAAATTGTCTTCGCTGTTTGAAGTCAACTTGTTCATTGAGACAAATATTTGTCAATGCTTGGACGTTCCTCTGATATAACTATTTGTAAGTGTTTTAGACATCACGAACATATATGAGAAATGACATATAAGGATGGTTTCCATGGTGATGAGGCCACTTAAGGGGACATGCTTAGTATCGTCATGCTAAAACAAGGAAACTGAAATTTGATTCTCCACTTGGCACAGTATACTAACAACAAATTTTGGAATAAGGAGTATTGAGTGCAAGCTTAAAAAATCTTTATATGTTAAGAAACCCAATTATCTACCCTTGTTTTGAAGACTGTCAAAGAATTTATAAAAGACATACAAGTAAATAGTACCTTGTAATGCACATTAATTTAGAATTAGAAACAGTGGAGTCAAACAATGAATTAAACTTCACTATACAGCTGTTCCATCCATCTAGGACACGACAGTGATGCTAGGGGCTTAAATTTTGAAGCCTATGAGGCGACCAAGAAAATCCAACGTGATCGAAAGGAAAGTCAAAATCAAGACGGGGAGGTGCTGCAGCCCCATAAATGGATGAATTTCGTTATTTTCACGGATCGGATAATTTTAGAACTATTGTTAATAAAGTTTTTTTTAAACAGTAAAACGTGACATAAATAAAACTAAAGGTATAGACTATATATATATATATATTACATTTATTTTATGACTTAACACAACTGGTCCTACCTCAGGAATGTCCTCAGCATCAATGGTCATCCCTTCCGATGACGTCACTACACCACCCGACGCATCTGCAGAGTTGTGTAGCATCAGCTCACAACGTAATGAATCAAGATATATATTCACTGATTTACACACAGAGAACGACAAACATTCTCTCATACACAAAACTGGTGAGTAGGTCTCTAGAACTCGCAGAGTGTCTCCCTTGACCACCAAGTTTTCTTTCAGAATGGTCAGATCATTTACTAAATATGTTTGTGATGCCATTGTCATAGAAACCACAAATGAAATCATAAAAATGGCGAAGTAATGAAGACCAATCATATCAGTATAACTCACGTAGCTCTTTTTAGAGCTCAAGGTGACCATTTTAAATTCGGTTGTCATACCGACAAAGAACGCAATATCAGTTTGTACGATCTGCCAGTTCGCTGAGGTGACAAAACAGTCGGTAATATTTTCCCAAACTTTGTGCAATTTTTAAAAAAAATTGCTTCAACTATGTCCATATTTTTGCAACCTTCAGCATTATAATACTACCAACAGTGAATTGTTAAGTTGTATCACTGAAACTCTGAAAAGCGTCTTCACTGATAAATTCAATTAAAACACAAAATGGTTTTAAACTTGTCTTCAATGATGTTCCATCTTCAAATGTTCCGTTTTGAAGTCTGTGTCAAGTACAATCACTTGTAATAGGCCATTTACTCCTAATAAGTATTACGACGGAGTAGATAACTTTAGTCATTAAAACAATATTCTAACATTCATGATTAATCCACATAAAATAAAAACTTATTTGAATAAATATAATTTCAATTCAATTTTCATTTCAGTATGCGAGATATGTTTAAATTCATTAATTCAATGAATTCAAATATAAGAAAATTTATGCATTCAATTAATTCAGAGTAAGTTTCAATTTCTACTAAACAAATCTACAATTTACGATCACGTTTCCTGTCCAACCATGTTTCTGTTGTGTCTTTAGTGTTTCCGTCCCGTTAAAGTTGGGCTGGTGTGACAATGTCCGTTTTATCTAGCTTCCTCAACGCTCTATAAATACTGTAAAAAACAAAAGCATCGTTATTCCATTATTTTTTAATCATTCATTGTAGCCAAGACGGATATATTTCAATAAAAAAAGAATTAATGGGGGATCTGGGATTACCCGAATGCGAATTCTGTATTTTAAATACATTAAACACAGCGATACTTATTGACTGGAACTGTCAGGTTTAGAAATCCTTCAGTTAACCCCTTCAGGGCCTATATCATGGTCTAAAAACCACAGATCTATTGATTAAACCAATGCCGCAGTAATGTTTGAAATTGTCAGATAAAGAAAGAGGTTGGTTTTATCTATATAAAAAAATTGCTATGAAATAAGTAAAACACTGTTGCTAACAATACTTTTAGTTTTCTTCTATAACGAAAAGATAATAAAAAAAATAACATTATTATATTCGGTTGGTGGCGTCTTTACGGTTTTTTTTTATTGTAATATTGATTTTAATTAATTTTCATGACAATAAATAGATCGTCATTTTATCTGGCGGAATTTTTGTGTCGCTTGGGAAATTAAATTGAACAGTAAGTGGTATTGTATCTTATCAGATTGAGAAAGTAATCCAAGGTGTGCATACCATAGCAATTCATAAAAATGCAAATGTGATTCCATCTCCTTGGTGTTCCCTGAACGCATACCTGTCCAACACAATAGGTAGAAACATCAAAGGGAGGTTAATTATAGTCAGTTTAATATAGGTACAAAGTTACATGAAGGACATTAGCTACAAATATTAAAAAATTAACATTAATAATAACTTCAAAGAAGAAACGTGTTCACAGCACTAAAAGTTCAATTTAACGCTACACACAGCAGCATCTACATAATGTATACTGATATGCACTAAAGTCCATAATTTCATATGACTTCAAAGAAGAAACTTGTGGGTGGTTGTGTGGATGTCGTCCGACTCCTACTATGATATTATTGTGGGCATTTACAGTAGCAAAGCAGGTGCTGATAGTACATCTCCAGTAAGTTTTAAAGGAATAAAAACAGATTTCAATTTTGATGACACAGACGAGTTTACATATTAACAGATGTATGGCTTTAAAATGATATTGCAGATGGATCATTATAAATCAACAATTAATTATTGATATTTTGTCTCTTAATACATCAGTATTGCAGGCAGAAAGTACATGTATACATGCACATGTCCTTCTAAAAATCAACTTCTTACTCTGTGAAATTGATAAATAATAAATCTATGCATAATCATTTACATAATCATTTACCTTTCTCCGCGAGAAGACCTAATTCTGTATAAATGATTGTTATATGCGAAGTTGTCATCCTCTATTCTATTCTGGATGAACTTAAAATCGAACTGAGCATTAGCCATGATTGATTTTTAACAATATCAGTTAAGTATCAGGACCTATTAATGGATGATGGAATTGGGGATTAATTTTGAATCTTATATAGATAAATATATAGCTTGTATACTCACATCAAGGTGTCATGTCATACGTAACTTGATCTCCGTTAGCACAGTATTAACACAGTCCATCATGTTTTAAAAGATTGAACTAAGACAAGTGAACAGTTTTCATATCTAAACATTTCACTGGAAAAATATCATCTGAACCCAAAAATATTATAATCAAAAATTATATAATGGAAATGATATCACAATAGTTTACATTATTTTGGAATATACAACAAAAATAATATAACATCATTAAAAATTGCATAATAATTAAATATACACTATGTCACCATACACGGCATAATAATTACATGTACATTATGTCACCATACACGGCATAATAATTACATGTACATAATGTCACTATACACGGCATAATAATTACATGTACATAATGTCACCATACACGGCATAATAATTACATGTACATTATGTCACTATACACGGCATAATAGTTACATGTACATTATGTCACCATACACGGCATAATAATCATATGTACATTATGTCACCATACACGGCATAATAATCACATGTACATTATGTCACCATACACGGCATAATAATTACATGTACATTATGTCACCATACACGGCATAATAATTACATGTACATTATGTCACCATACACGGCATAATAATTACATTACATGTACATTATGTCACCATACACGGCATAATAATTACATGTACATTATGTCACCATACACGGCATAATAATTACATGTACATTATGTCACCATACACGGCATAATAATTACATGTACATTATGTCACCATACACGGCATAATAATTACATGTACATTATGTCACCATACACGGCATAATAATTACATGTACATTATGTCACCATACACGGCATAATAATTACATAATTACATGTACATTATGTCACCATACACGGCATAATAATTACATGTACATTATGTCACCATACACGGCATAATAATTACATGTACATTATGTCACCATACACGGCATAATAATTACATGTACATTATGTCACCATACACGGCATAATAATTACATGTACATTATGTCACCATACACGGCATAATAATTACATGTACATTATGTCACCATACACGGCATAATAATTACATGTACATTATGTCACCATACACGGCATAATAATTACATGTACATTATGTCACCATACACGGCATAATAATTACATGTACATTATGTCACCATACACGGCATAATAATTACATGTACATTATGTCACCATACACGGCATAATAATTACATGTACATTATGTCACCATACACGGCATAATAATTACATGTACATTATGTCACCATACACGGCATAATAATTACATGTACATTATGTCACCATACACGGCATAATAATTACATGTACATTATGTCACCATACACGGCATAATAATTACATGTACATTATGTCACCATACACGGCATAATAATTACATGTACATTATGTCACCATATATTTTTTTATTATATTATGTATTTAATTATTTTAATTTGTTTCCTTTTTTGGCTGAGTTTTTTTATACATGTACAGGTGAGAACCACAGGTAAAAACACAGGTAAACCGAACTAACATTAATGATAATGATAACAACAAACAATTAAACCTAAACCAAAACAATTAAAGAAAGAAAGAAACAAAAAACAAACACCAAAGATAAATAAATAAGTAAATAAAAAAACTTTTCAGTACATATGTACTACACCAACAGTCTAACATTCATTTAGAACGAATGGATATGGACATTTATGATAAAAATAACGACCAATTTCTGAACGTATATGGGATGAGAGAAAGATGGTCTGGTGGCGCAGTAGTAACACATTCGCCTTTCACGTGAAAAGGTAGAGGGTCACCTGCCCGACCACGTAGGTTTTTCAAGGGTACTCCAGTTTCCTCCCACAATAAGACCCCTCGCCAACAAGAGTGATTAGTATAAGTTGACATAACTTGTTTCGCAATTATTGTAAGATAATAAAGTAATTTATACATGTTTGTTTCTTGTGTTTATAACGCCGTGAAATGCCATTGCCATTTTGATGCGGTATCTTCTTGTAGAACCTGGTCGCTAATTCAATGAATAGCATGCAGGAGGCCTGTCATATAATATCTAGAGCAAATACGGTAAGAGATGCATGGACACAGATTCGACAGTACAGAACGGTCGATGAACTTAGCTTCCAGAGAATCACACAGGCAAGGGATCGAACTCTACCTCTGTGATCTTCGCCTTAAATCGGATTTATCAGATGCTATATATGTTTCCCGGCTGAACTTCTCTAAATATATAGTTGAATTACATCTCAGATATTAAATATAAAGATGATACTGACAGTGTCAGCGGATAATCGGGGCATTTTAGTATGATTTTATTATGACTGTATACCGAAATGCCACATCGCAGATACAGTAGCAAGTCATATTATACTGACAACGGGTTTGTCGGTCCTTACTGCTTTCTTTATGAGATGACCGTCAAACAGGGAGCAGAATGCATAGGCTAAGAGAGGGCCCTGTCTCGGACCAAAAGCTAGGCATTGCCAGATAAGACATTATTTTTAGTTTAAGTCGCCTCAGCTTACCATGCAATGAAAGGAGCAGAGAAACTTCTACAATACTTTTTAAATTATAAGTTCCTAACATAATTACATCATCCTTCCATGACTATATAACCATGCCAGGGGTCTGAAGAAAAAGCAAAATCGGTCTAAAACATAAGTTAAATATAGAGGAAGAGAGCGAGGAATTGTCCTTACCCAAAACAAAATTGTTGTTGTCGATAGTGATCAGTCCTGAACGAAAGAAGAACTACTGTACATACAAAGTGTTAATTCTGAGACTGTCCAATTCCATAAAATTAAAACTTTGGTGCTGAATTACATCTGACAGCGGAGATATTAAACTCTTAACATCAGAAAAATGCCAACATTCACATAAATCGGAAATATGAAACTTATCATTAAAAAATGCCAAAATTCACATGAATCTGAATATGAAACTTCTCATCAGAAAAACGCCATAATTCACATAAATCGGAGACAAGAAACATACAAAAAAAAAAACGTAAAACTTTACATGAAATTATACCTAAGCTACAGTCCTGAAGCAAATGTGGGCCACAAATCTCTGAATCGAAAATAAACCTTTTCCGTCCATCACGAGTGTATTTGGATCTATCCCGCAAATCATATGCGAATATTGATCCGTTCGTCAAATTTATACTTGGACCATTCCTGTCATATTTGTATTTTAACACATCCCGCAAACCACGTGTATTACGAACCTTTCCCGTCCGTCACATGTATATTTGGTTCTACAGTTGTATCCTGTCCGTTTAAGGTTAATTGGACCTATCCCGTTTATCAGATGTGTATTTGGACCTATTCTGTCCATCACAGCTGTGTATGGACAAACCTCGTCCATCACATATGTGTTTTTGCTCATCTTGTCAATCACATGTTTATTTCGGACTATACCGCCCGTTAGTGTTACCGTATATATATATATATATACATATTTTTATATTTTACAACATTTACAAAGGGAATTTGAATCTAGAATAGTATATGTAAGTCGTTCGTCGACGTTAGACTGGTCTGGCGTCTGTTGGTCGTTAGCCGACGTTAGACTGGTCTGGCGTCTGTAGGTCGTTAGTCGACGTTAGGCTGGTCTGGCGTCTGTTGGTCGTTAGTCGACGTTAGGCTGGTCTGGCGTCTGTTGGTCGTTAGTCGACGTTGACTGGTCTTGCGTCTGTTGGTCGTTAGTCGACGTTGACTGGTCTTGCGTCTGTAAGTTGTTCGTGAACTTTAGGCTGGTCTGGCGTCTGTTGGTCGTTAGTCGACGTTAGGCTGGTCTGGCGTCTGTTGGTCGTTAGTCGACGTTAGGCTGGTCTGGCGTCTGTTGGTCGTTAGTCGACGTTAGACTGGTCTAGCGTCTGTTGGTCGTTAGTCGACGTTGACTGGTCTTGCGTCTGTTGGTCGTTAGTCGACGTTGACTGGTATTGCGTCTGTAAGTTGTTCGTGAACTTTAGGCTGGTCTGGCGTCTGTTGGTCGTTAGTCGACGTTAGGCTGGTCTGGCGTCTGTTGGTCGTTAGTCGACGTTAGACTGGTCTAGCGGTTGTTGGTCGTTAGTCGACGTTGACTGGTCTTGCGTCTGTTGGTCGTTAGTCGACGTTGACTGGTCTGGCGTCTGTAAGTTGTTCGTGAACTTTAGGCTGGTCTGGCGTCTGTTGGTCGTTAGTCGACGTTAGGCTGGTCTGGCGTCTGTTGGTCGTTAGCCGATGTTAGACTAGTTTGGCGTCTGTTGGTCGTTAGTCGACGTAAGGCTAGTCTGGCGTCTGTTGGTCGTTGCCGATGTTAGACTAGTTTGGCGTCTGTTAATCGTTAGTCAACGTTAGGCTGGTCTGGCGTCTGTTGGTCGTTAGTCGACGTTACACTGGTCTAGCGTCTGTAAGTTGTTCGTGAACTTAAGACTGGTCTGGTGTCTGTTGGTCGTTAATCGACGTTAGGCTGGTCTGGCGTCTGTTGGTCGTTGCCGATGTTAGACTAGTTTGGCGTCTGTTAATCGTTAGTCAACGTTAGACTGGTCTAGCGTCTGTTGGTCGTTAGTGGACGTTAGACTGGTCTGGCGTCTGTTGGTCGTTAGTCAACGTTAGACTGGTCTGGCGTCTGTTGGTCGTTAATCGATATTAGACTGGTCTGGCGTCTGTTGGTCGTTAGTGGACGTTAGGCTGGTCTGGTGTCTGTTGGTCGCTAGTCGATGTTAGACTGGTCTGGCGTCTGTTGGTCGTTAGTGGACGTTAGGCTGGTCTGGCGTCTGTTGGTCGTTAATCGACATTAGACTGGTCTGGCGTCTGTAGGTCGTTAGTCGACGTTAGGCTGGTCTGGCGTCTGTTGGTCGTTAGTCGACGTTAGGCTGGTCTGGCGTCTGTTGGTCGTTAGTCGACGTTAGACTGGTCTAGCGTCTGTTGGTCGTTAGTCGACGTTGACTGGTCTTGCGTCTGTTGGTCGTTAGTCGACGTTGACTGGTCTTGCGTCTGTAAGTTGTTCGTGAACTTTAGGCTGGTCTGGCGTCTGTTGGTCGTTAGTCGACGTTAGACTGGTCTAGCGTCTGTTGGTCGTTAGTCGACGTTGACTGGTCTTGCGTCTGTTGGTCGTTAGTCGACGTTGACTGGTATTGCGTCTGTAAGTTGTTCGTGAACTTTAGGCTGGTCTGGCGTCTGTTGGTCGTTAGTCGACTTTAGGCTGGTCTGGCGTCTGTTGGTCGTTAGTCGACGTTAGGCTGGTCTGGCGTCTGTTGGTCGTTAGTCGACGTTAGACTGGTCTAGCGTCTGTTGGTCGTTAGTCGACGTTGACTGGTCTTGCGTCTGTTGGTCGTTAGTCGACGTTGACTGGTATTGCGTCTGTAAGTTGTTCGTGAACTTTAGGCTGGTCTGGCGTCTGTTGGTCGTTAGTCGACGTTAGGCTGGTCTGGCGTCTGTTGGTCGTTAGTCGACGTTAGACTGGTCTAGCGGTTGTTGGTCGTTAGTCGACGTTGACTGGTCTTGCGTCTGTTGGTCGTTAGTCGACGTTGACTGGTCTGGCGTCTGTAAGTTGTTCGTGAACTTTAGGCTGGTCTGGCGTCTGTTGGTCGTTAGTCGACGTTAGGCTGGTCTGGCGTCTGTTGGTCGTTAGCCGATGTTAGACTAGTTTGGCGTCTGTTGGTCGTTAGTCGACGTAAGGCTAGTCTGGCGTCTGTTGGTCGTTGCCGATGTTAGACTAGTTTGGCGTCTGTTAATCGTTAGTCAACGTTAGGCTGGTCTGGCGTCTGTTGGTCGTTAGTCGACGTTACACTGGTCTAGCGTCTGTAAGTTGTTCGTGAACTTAAGACTGGTCTGGTGTCTGTTGGTCGTTAATCGACGTTACACTGGTCTGGCGTCTGTTGGTCGTTGGTCGATGTTAGGCTGGTCTGGCGTCTGTTGGTCGTTGCCGATGTTAGACTAGTTTGGCGTCTGTTAATCGTTAGTCAACGTTAGACTGGTCGTTGTCGTTAACGTTAGACTGGTCTAGCGTCTGTTGGTCGTTAGTGGACGTTAGACTGGTCTGGCGTCTGTTGGTCGTTAGTCAACGTTAGACTGGTCTGGCGTCTGTTGGTCGTTAATCGATATTAGACTGGTCTGGCGTTTGTTGGTCGTTAGTGGACGTTAGGCTGGTCTGGCGTCTGTTGGTCGCTAGTCGATGTTAGACTGGTCTGGCGTCTGTTGGTCGTTAGTGGACGTTAGGCTGGTCTGGCGTCTGTTGGTCGTTAATCGACATTAGACTGGTCTGGCGTCTGTAAGTTGTTCGTGAACTTTAGGCTGGTCTGGCGTCTGTTGGGCGTTAGTGGACGTTAGGCTGGTCTGGCGTCTGTTGGTCGTTAGCCGATGTCAGACTGGTCTTGCGTTTGTTGGTCGTTAGTCGACGCTGACTGGTCTGGCGTCTGTTGGTCGTTAGTCGACGATAGGCTGGTCTGGCGTCTGTTGGTCGTTAGCCGATGTTATACTAGTTTGGCGTCTGTTGGTCGTTAATCGACGTTAGACTGGTCTGGCGTCTGTTGGTCGTTAGTTGACGTTAGGCTGGTCTGGCGTCTGTTGGTCGTTAATCGACGTTAGACTGGTCTGGCGTCTGTTGGTCTTTAGTGGACGTTAGACTGGGCTGGCATCTGTTGGTAGTTAGCCGACGTTAGGCTGGTCTGGCGTCTGTTGGTCGTTAGTCGACGTTAGGCTGGTCTGGCGTCTGTTGGTCGTTAGTCGACGTTAGACTGGTCTAGCGTCTGTTGGTCGTTAGTCGACGTTGACTGGTCTTGCGTCTGTTGGTCGTTAGTCGACGTTGACTGGTATTGCGTCTGTAAGTTGTTCGTGAACTTTAGGCTGGTCTGGCGTCTGTTGGTCGTTAGTCGACGTTAGGCTGGTCTGGCGTCTGTTGGTCGTTAGTCGACGTTAGACTGGTCTAGCGGTTGTTGGTCGTTAGTCGACGTTGACTGGTCTTGCGTCTGTTGGTCGTTAGTCGACGTTGACTGGTCTGGCGTCTGTAAGTTGTTCGTGAACTTTAGGCTGGTCTGGCGTCTGTTGGTCGTTAGTCGACGTTAGGCTGGTCTGGCGTCTGTTTGATTTCCTGTTCCCACAGTTGTGGGAACACACAACGTTAAACGATATACGATGTGCGCATGATGTCTGCGCAATATGTGCAGGATAGGAAAATTGGACGAAATAAGCTATCGCATATTTGTGCGGTTATGTCGGATGAAAGTGCGATTCTATCGTGGTTGATATAAATTTAGAAATGACATATAAATAAGTGTGGGATAGGGTTTATTTATTTTCTAAATATATTAGAATACAACCAAGTATATTTCCTAGTGAAGTCTTTGATATACATGTTGGACACTTGAAGATATATCAGATTAACACTAAATTGTTGGATACACTCGGATGGGTGACCCAGCCGGTACGGATTCGGACCTGTCACGTATGGCCCCGTATACAAGTAAACTTTTGTTGTCGGAGGCTCCACTACTCGCCACTTTCTGGGGTGTAAAACTTTATACGACAAGACTAATTAATGGAGGTTTAGTGTTATTTCGAAAACTGTCGAATTAATAAGTCCTTATATAATCAACGATCAATTCCAACGTCCATGTAATCGCTATTTAGTAATAATACGACGATTTTCCCGTTTAATTGTGCGCACGATACTGTATCGTGCGTGTGTGCGCACGTTGTATGCACGATGTGCGTACGAAGATTTGGCGCGTTGTGCGTTACCGGGACTGTATCATTAATGATTCATTACTGTTAGATGTTGCATATTAATTACATGTCCACCGACGATTCCCGAAGAACGAAACAATAATATAATATGATTTACTTCATTATTATCTAATTATAAAATAGTATTGAAGGGTGATATTGACTTGTGTGTCTTATGAACAACACATAATAATACTACAGATACAATGATAAATAATTCATAAATCAACTGTGCCTTTTTTAAAATTTTATGTTTTCCAGGCGGGACAAAGAAATAATCAAATGCAATTACAATCATTCTCGTTTATTGGTCTAGTCATACAAAATATACGTAGGGCACGGAAAGTGATTTTAGCATTCAACACCCTCATACTCAAGTACCCCTCCCCTTCTTCCCCGCAATGCACATCCTTAATTTAAATCGATCTTCATGAAATCGTAATTTCTATACCATGTGTAGATATGCATGCACTTCTTCAAACAGAAATTTTGGTTTCTATGGGTAACCAGATGACTGTACACCATGTTTTATTTTTATAAATTGTCCGTAATTCACCAGTGTTTAGATCAATGAAACTTATCAAATAGTGCGATTTATCAAAGCCACGTTGACACGAAAGGTGTTTCCAGAATTGTTGCTATGGAAACATAATTGATGATTCTCATTGGTCAAAATTGCGATAACCTGAATATTACTACGATGAAAAGGAAAATACATTGGTCCTTTTCCTCCAAAACGTTGGTTCTTTTTTGTGTTTTCTATGGTAACTGAAAACAATATTCTGCTTGGGTTCTGGGTTTAATATCCCCGGGTTCAGAGTTCGAGCTGTATCCGCCCTGTTCCAACGTCGAAGATGCGTTTTAGGGATTAACAAAAGTACATGTATCGTATTCCCCATGGACATATTAACACTTCTTACTTGTTTAAATATTTATGAACACAAAATGTATGTCAAACATAGTTCGGCTGAGACATAAACAAGTCTGTATCAGCTTTTCTAATGTTACTACTTAGGGTGATTTAAATTAATGATTCAAGAATTTGACGTATTGGCCTTTTAACGTGCACGTTAACGACGAGTTGGGAAATCTCTCGTCGTTCGAATTCAGTATTCGAGTAAGATTAGATCACAGAGACTTATCAGTTCCTCAGATCTAAAATATATCAATGTTTTCTGTTTCTGCCTTTTTTCATATTGCTTCCTTTTGACACAGGCTTCTAAAGTACCGTATATTGGTTAAGAAATGGTTTATACCCATGCATATTTCAGAACAGACTCTCGCATACTTATGACCAAGTGTTAAACAAAGTGTAGCCGAATTGACTACGGTACATTGTTATCATTTTGTGTACTTTTTTCTACAATCTATTTACCATCTCGTCACACTGTTTTCGACCTTAGTGTACATAGGGTCGATTCATTACTTCCACGTAACTTCACTGGTCATTTGTCTGATGAAGGTGATCGTGTAGTCATTAATTAAAACGTTACACTTCAATCGTCCACTGGTTGTATTATAAAAACTAATATTCTAACGTGATAGGTAAGTATATCATATCAGAGACATATATAACACATGATATATACGTCTCTAATCATATAGTGTCGCACGAGATTATCGTGTTGAATACCACAATCAATATCAGAACATCTTTGATTTAAAAAAAATATTATTAATCGTCTATCATATAACATCAAGTGCCAAGTTTCAAATTCCCGCAAGTGGCGGTGCGGAGTTGCGGTTATAGGTTACACACGTATGGCAAGCCGTTTTAACATTTAATCCTATTTCCTCTTAAGATGAAGTGTGGAATAAATTTATTTCACTTAAGTGAAATTATTTTTGTCTCAAGGTAATTAAACATCTTTTCGCATTATGATTTATTTCACTTAAGTGTAAAACTATTTCACTTAAGTGAAATAATTTTTATAAGTCTTAAGAGGTTTATTATTTCACTTAAGTTAAAATCGTTTTCACTTAAGTGAATTTAAACAAGCAGTGGGATGTATGAACACCTACCTTCTTCAACAGTTTTGGACTAATCCATTTTATTAACCAATCATTTGGTATTTTCTATCTGACCAATCAGATTCGCTTTCTCTGGTCGATTTCCCATTTTGAAATGGGGGTGGATAGCATACTGACTGTTTTATTTACCTTAAGTGGAAAAAATATCCCTTAAGTGAATGTAATTTAGCATTATGTCAGCACATATCACTTTTTCACTTAAGTGAAATTCTTTTAAACTTAAGGGAAATAAACATTATTATGCATTAGGATTTATTTCACTTAAGTGAAAAAAAAGAATCCCTTAAGTGATTTTCTCCCCCTTAAGTTGTATTAATAATTTGCATTATGTTTCATTTCCCCTTAAGTGCAATTGTTTTTCACTTAAGTGAAAAAGAATTTCACTTCAGTGAAAAAACTATCCCCTTAAGAGGAAATAGGATTAAATGTTAAAACGGCTTGCCATACTATGGCGCCAACGGGATTGGCGCTTTAAGGAATGTACACAAGCTGATCCCTTCCAATACTTCAATACAATACCGGTAACTGAGACAATTAACGATTGTACGTAAAAGGCCTACTATCAAAATAACATGTAAATAAAATTATGTCTTTCAATTCTTCAGGCTAGCTTAAATAATGACAAGAAATTCAATCTTAGTGCTGGAAACAAAAATATAATTTTGGATTTTAAACCATTTATGGACCTCATCAAAGGATATCATTGTGTAATATCTTTTATATCAGAAGATCGGGGATTTATAGAATCACTACTTTGCCGTCTGGGTCCGCTAAATGGTTCTCCCTTTTATTTGCTCCTGAAATCACGATTCAAGATTACTTTCGCGGACGCACTTACAACTGAGCTGAATTCCCAGACATGCTACTTCTCTGACACGGGATACGTTTTCTGGTCGTTATATGATATACCGGATCTCGTCGCGAATATGCAAAGTGGTCCACGTACTTTCGTCACTTGAGACCGTTCACACCAGTTATAGCAATATATTGCATTTCCATATATTTATTCTATTTAACTCGGGCGTTTAAGCATAAACACATGGAAAAGAGCTCGATCTTAATTAGAAAAAAAAAAAAAAAAACAAACAAACAAACAGAAGAGCCCATCCTTTTTTTCTGTTGATTCCGGACTATGAACAATATTCACGGGCCGTTTATTACATGTCTTTGGTAACTTCCTGGGGATTATTAAGTTAGGTAATATTTCGTCAGCTGATTGATATTACAAGTGGACAATGCGAATGACTGGATTTAAACCGTGACAGTGGATACTTCATGTTGGTTTATTGTATACGAGTCAGAAGAAAACGATTCCCGATGAAACAATGTAAAGAAACAATGATACAGGTAGGTTAGCTTATCACATAGCCGTTTGCAGATCTCTCTACTACTCTAATGTAGTGTGTGCGTGGAATTTACTGATGAATCAACGTTACTTTCACAAGCATCACTGTTACCCCTGAAAAAAACTGAGGAAGAGTTGATTTCCTGGAGCCAGTGAATGACATAAGCTTAGTAAACACTAGATTTGGATACTATCCGATAGTGAGATTTACCTCAATAGATTGAATATTATCATTATGCCATGGGTCCTGGGTTCAATTCCTAGCAGAGGCATTGGAAATAGTAACCGGTATGGCTGCTGCATAATGAGGGTATTTGGATGTCTACACGACCCTTTTCTTGCATGGGTTATGTGAAATGTTTGACTTATTAGACAAGCTAAAGATTTAACATCCCAGAAACTATAGGCCTAACAAGAATCAAAGGCTCTTGTCTGGACTTATGCTTTTTCTGTGGAACTTACCAACATTCCTGACAAGTTACAGGAATTTTCGTACAGATTTTTTGTTCGCTACCAACATTTTTGTTTCCTCTAAGGTTCCTGTCATGAAAGCTTAGTTAAGTGACAATGTTAGCAAAAAAATGACCTTGACCCATATTCAGGTCACGTGTGTTAAATTTTTTAAAGTCTTCAAATTACTAAATGGCATTGACGTATTTTAGGAGGGAAATTTAACACTGGGCAAAAGCATACTAAATAAAGAGGACACAAGCTAATGGCAAATATATCCCTATCTATAGGACACCTGTATAATGCATTGGCAGTGAGCCCTTACCTTATTAAGTATGACAAAATGAGGAAGCCCAATGTATGCAAGCTAAAATTAAGGTGGAGGGGGGGGGGGGGGAGAAATATACAATATCATTAATTGATGATGTTGAAGTATTTTGAGCTTATTGTCCGTGATTAACTCCACATGGAATTGGTCGGATTTGTTTATTTGTGCACTGAAAGACTTCTGCTTTTAAGAGTCGTTTAGTGAGTTCTCGTAAGATATTGAACCATATCTCACGGTTAGGAATGAAACAGAGGGGTTAGTAACTTTTATTTGAACAGTGGCCTGAAGTTCTACATGTGTTGCCTAATGAGTCGTTTAGTGAATTCTTGTACAGGATTGAGCTGTAGCTCACAATTAGGAAAGAGATAGGTGGGTTAGAAACATTTCATTCAAGCACAGGGCTTACATGGCTGAGTTGCACTTAGTTTTTTTTTAGCAGTAGGTGGTTGAATGTTCCTTGATGTTAGACTTTTATAAATTCATAGTTTCTAATTCATATTCTGACATATGGTTATTAGGCTAAATTGCAATTTATTAAGTTAAAGTGTTGAAATGTGATTTTGTCTAAGTTGTTATTGTCCTGTATAGAATTTTGCTAAGAGAAATATGCAAGAGAAAGTGGCAGTGGAACCTGATAAAAAATTATGCAGCAGTGTGTGGTTGGTCTCTAGCATTGCCCTCTGATGAGCAATTTTTGTTACAGTTATATACTGTATATGTCTAGTGTCCACTCACACCACCTCACTACCCGTAAGTTACAGGTACAAATGGATTTTACCTGTACACATTCTTTGTATGTATAGTCATGTGATCTATCTTTCTTTATGTTGTGTAGTTGTGCATGTACTTGTCCATGCCTTGTGCTCATGTTGTATATATGTATGTAATGTCCATAATCAACTTGACCATTACATGACTTTATATTTGCCCTCTTGTTAGCTAATTTTTGGAGGGAAAGTTCTCTTTTTGTTATGAAAGACAGAAGCACATGTACAACAGCTGTGGTGTTAGCTGGGTCTCTTATCCACCATCTGGGACACTGATATCTGTAAATGCTAGCTTCATAAAATGCAATAGTTGTTATGTGAAATCTGTATGTAAACTGATCTCAAGATCATATATTTAGGTGTGTGACCCTCCAGCCATAGTCGAGGGTCATCTACATGTTCTTAGATACGGTATTTATTCCAATAAACGCCCCGTCTCTAATAAACGCCCCCACCTGTTTTCTCAGTAAATTTCAACAACTCAGGAGTCAGGTTACAAAGCTTACCTTTTAATAAATTTTAAATTCCTGGTATCCATGAACATGAACAAATGAATTTTGGCACAAGAAAATTACACTGTCACGACATGTACACAAGTAATATCATTTTAATCCACGGTTCATTTCAATATACTGCAGGTCTAATGGCCTGGACTGCTGTATGAACTACTGACTTCACTTTCACTTTCACTTTCGCCAGTCTCGCTTTCACTCAGTTCTATTTGTGGAATAGAAGGCGCGTTCACATCACCCATTAAATTTTGCAAAACGTCATCTGCAGCTTGGACATCCTTTTCACTAAACCCCTGGAATTCCCCATCGTCAGAATCATGCTGGAAAATATGATCCTCGCTACCGTCCAGCGAATTTGTGATACCGCATTTTTTGAACGATCTTCTGATTGTGTTCGGGCTAATGCTATCCCATGCTGTCTTGACCCAAGACAACATTACAGCTTTAGATGGGGCTTTACGATTCCCTGCTTTGGTTTTCTCAATGGGCCCACTGAAACACCATTCGTCATACAACTCTCCAAGTTTTTGTTTGAAGGGTTTATTCCACGACACGTCGGCTGGCTGTAGCTTACATGTACATCCTCCGGGTATAACACAGATGTCTGAATTATATTTTTGATGAACCAGTTTTTTTAACATCTTCAGTAAGATGACCACGGAAAGCGTCCCATACTAATAAACACCTAGCTGTATTATTCACACCCCAGAGTTTTTTTAACCAAAATTTTATACTTTCCTCGTTTGCCCAGGATTTTTGTCCGGCCCTGCACATGTATACCACAATACCACTTGGTATGTCATCTTTTGGAAGGGGATGAATGCCTGGCATGTGCACAAGGGGGGGGGGGGGGGATTTTAGTCCCAGCGGCATATGCTGCCAGTGTCATCATTATTTTTTGTTTTTCGTAGCCAGTACTGTAAACTCTGACCTCCTTTTCCCCCTTTATTGCCAATGTCGATTTTCCTCGCATGTCAAACCACACCAGGGTTTCGTCCATGTTAGCGATATGGCTATCGGGGTATTCTCGTAGCGACGCATTCTTAACACGAAATTAAAAAAACTGTCAATACGATCATCAATTAATGAAACTTCATGTTGTGCCACATGCGTAGATCGCCTGAACGAAATGTTATGTCTCTTTTTGAATTTAGAAAACCATCCATATGAGGCTTTGAACAATTGACTACCATTTGCCTTATGGATACGCAGGGCCTCAAACCGCAATGCTTTCCCAGTCACTCGTATTCCGGCCTCCCGTCTGTCCTGTAGCCATCTCATCAGATTTTTGTCAATATCTTCATATCTGACATGCCTCCCACCTCCTTTACAGCGTTTAGATGTTTTAGAAAGATTTTAAAATTTTTCTTTGTTTTGACACCAGTCCCGCACTCGTTTTCTGAAAACACGAAACACTTTCGCGGCAGCATGTTTACCCTTCTCCTCTACGAAGGCGATTACTTTAAGCTTAAAAGCAGTGTCGTAATTTCGTTTTGTCCCAGACATTGTTATCAGGTATGTGGGATTTATTAAGAAACAGACTGACTTATATACCGCTGTGTTTTTTTATTTTGTTATGCAAACTAGGCCTACAAGCGATGATGAACATTGTACGTTTTTGACTGAAGCTACACAATTGACACTGTGTCATTTCATACAAGAATTCAGGTTATCAGAATGCAATTGACAACAATGTTTAAAGCTACGATGATGTTGGAATTACTGCAATATTCAAATGCATTCTTTGCTGAGTAATTCATTAGTTTGTTAAACAATGTTTTTAAGTGGCAGCCATGGCATGTCACAACCAACAAATTATAAAATTTTGTGTTCTATTAATCGCCCCCTGTCTGAAAAATTTTACGCCCCGGGGGCCTTTATTGGAATAAATACGGTATATATGATCTATACATCTCTAGATCTATACCTGTGCCTGTACATATTAGTATGCTGCAATTTTTTATTTGAAATGTTCAAGTAATGTCTTTGTAAGGTTTGTATATAAACTGTGTCAAGAAAACATCCTGCAGGTGTGGCTATTTTGTTCAGAAATACATTTAGTTACACTATACATGGTAGTAGATTAGACCCAGCAGGTAGGTTTATTATTTTGGATATGTCTATTAATACTAATAGGCTAATACTGACATGTATATATGGGCCCAACCTAGATAAACCTCAGTTTTTTGAAAACATTAGTGAAACGTTGAAAACTTGGGAAGGGTATCCTATGATTATATGTGGGAATTGGAATACAGTTCTGGACAGGGATAAGGACACTCATAATATTGTAAGAAATAACAACCCTAAATGTCAGTTAAGCATTCATAATATTATGAATAGTTTTGATCTTGTTGATCCTTGGAGGAATTTTTATCCAGAACAAAAAACTTTCACTTGGAGGCAAAAAACACCTATCTGGCAAAGCAGATTAGATTATTTTTTAACTACAAGTGATATTTTTACAAAAATTAAAGCCACGGCTATTTTTCCAGGTTACAGAACTGATCACTCGTGTATTTCTTTAGAACTAAATCTAGACAATATACAAAGAGGAAGGGGATATTGGAAGCACAACATCAAACTGTTAGGGGAAGCAGAATATGTCAGGCAGGTTAAAAACTGTATTAGTGAAACTATAGATGAGTACATCACAACTGGGGACAAACAGAATCTTGAGTTCACCACTTTTCGGATAAATGACCAATTATTATTTGAAATATTAAAAATGAAAATACGTACACTAACTATTTCTTTCTCTGTAAATAAGGTTGAGAATAGAAAAAGACAGGAGAAAGCTCTAGTGAGTGATATTATCAAATTAGAAGAAATTATTAATAAATACCCCTCTACAGACTCTCTTACAGAATTGGAAAACAAAAAACAGACATTGGAAGAAATTTGTAGGGATAAGATAAAGGGTGTTATGTTCAGATCTAAAGCATCATGGTATGAAGATGGTGAAAAATACTAATTACTTTTGCAATTTAGAAAAAAGAAATTACATTAACAAAACTATTTCTGAACTAATTACAGAGTCCGGTAATGTTCTTGATGATGTGGAGGATATTTTACAGGAGGAGGCAAACTTTTTCGGTGATCTATACAAATCTGACAGAGGGCCACAGGGTATTGATAACTCAGATTTTTTTAATCATACAGTTAAGTTGAATGAAGGACAGAAAAGGAGTTGTGAGGGATTACTGAATTTAGATGAATTGGCAAAAGCTCTTATACACATGGATAATGGGAAGAGTCCAGGGTCAGATGGGTTTGGGGCAGAATTTTACAAATTTTTTTGGCGTGATTTAGGAACTCTGCTTTGTAGGTCAGTAAATTATGCATATGAAAATGGAAAACTCTCAGACTTTCAATGTCAAGGTATTATTACATGCTTGCCAAAAGAGGGAAGGGATGAAGGTATATAAAAAATTGGAGACCCATATCGTTACTAAATGTTGATTATAAAATAGCAGCTGCTGCAATCGCAAATAGGATTAAGCCATTATTACCGGATATCATTAGCAATACTCAAACTGGGTTCATTAAGGGTAGGTTTATTGGGGAAAACACTAGACAACTTTATGATTTAATGCAGCTCTTGGAAGAAAAAAATAAGCCTGGACTATTGTATCTAATTGATTTCGAAAAAGCATTTGATTCGATAGAATGGGATTTCATTGATAAGGCCATGGAAAGTTTTTATTTCGGGGAATCTATTAGAAAATGGTTTAGAGTTTTATATAAGGATTCAAAAAGTTGTGTAATTAATAATGGTTATCTGTCAAACTTCTTCAGTCTTCACCGTGGTTGTTGCCAAGGCGACCCATTGTCACCATATATTTTTATTATAGGTGTTGAAATTTTATCAATATCTCTAAAAACTAATCCTGATGTTAAACCTCTACAGATAGGTGGTAAAACTTTCCTCATAGGTCAGTATGCAGATGATGCATATCTTTTACTAGATGGCTCAAGTCAATCATTGTATGCAACTGTTGAAGTACTAAGGTTATTTGCTGTCATATCAGGTCTGAAAATTAATGTTTTAAAATCTAATGTTTATTGGTTAGGTAGCAAAAAGTTTTCAGAACAAAAAATCTGTGAAGATCTTAACCTGTCATGGTCTACAAGGAACTTCAAACTGTTAGGAATAGTTTTCTCTCTGAACTTGGAAGATATGGAAAGATTGAACTATTCTAATAGATTAAAAGACACTGAACGTAAATTGAAATTCTGGACCAAAAGAGATCTTTCTTTACTTGGCAGAATAACAGTGGTAAAATCAATAATCATTCCTACATATGTACATATCTTCAGCTCGATCCCAAACCCGTCATCAAAAATTTTAACTCAGCTTAACAGCATACTGTATAAGTTTATATGGAATTATAAAGTTGAAAAAATTAAGAGAGATACTTTGATTGGTTTGCTTGAAGTTGGAGGCCTAAAAATGACTCATATTATTTCTTTTATCAAAAACTTGAAATTGAAATGGTTAAAAAGATTACTGGAAAATGAATCAGTACCATGGAAAACTTTAGTTCCAGATATTTTGAAACTTGATCCAAACATTGCTTTTCAGCTGAACTCACACTCTCTTGAAAATATAGGAAAACATATTAAGAACAAGTTTTGGAAAGATGTCATATTTGCCTTAGCAGAGATCCAAAATGAGTCTCATAGTCTAGAAGAATATTTAAGTGAAGATTTAATTAACCTACTACCACACAACAAAATGTACCTGGGTATCAGCTGGAAACGGTTTGGCTTTAGTAAAATAAAGGATCTTTTTCAGAATGGTAATTTAAAAAGATATCAGGATGTTCAGGATATTCCAAATTTAGGATTTTTGCAATTTTATTCTCTTGTAAACAAAATTAATCAGAGGTGGAAAGATGAATATCGAAGGAGTTTTTTGGGGGAAAATGTAGAATTGTGTAAAACTACCAATGTAATTCATAAAATAAAGACCTCTCCATGCTTGAAATTTATTTACAAAATCTTCTTGGATAAAAAGTTTATTAATCCATTCACGAGTCAGGATAAATGGAGAGCCAAATTAGATCTAAGGGAAAATTTCATATTTGATACTTATGCTTCTGTTTTTCAATATACTAGAGAAACTAAACTACAGGCCTTTCAGTATAAGATACATCACAGAATTTTACCTACTAAATCCTTTTTATTTAAAATCGATATAGAACAAGATAATTTATGTTCATTCTGCAATAGAGAGGAAGAAACAGTGGAACACATTCTATACTATTGTTATTATACAAATGAATTATTAGAAGAATTTATTATGTGGTACTCTGAAAATGATAATACCCAGAATGATCTTGTAGTAAATGCCACTGATGTAATATTTGGTAATGCAAACTTTAGTCAAAGATTAAACCACTTCCTCGTAATGTTGAAATTTCACATTTATTCATGTAAATTTAAAAATAAACTACCATCCTTCCAAGCATGTAAACTGTATTTCACTCGGGTTTTGAAAGTAGAAAAATATATTGCAAAAAAACATAATTTAGAATCAAAATTTCAAAACAAGTGGGGAATATTCACAATAATTCTAAACAATTAAAACAAATAATCCATAATGTAAGAGAATTCTCCCCATACATCATTTTCATGCATTGTGTATAATAACGTACACATTAAAATTTTTAAGATTATGTGTTCATCTATTATTTTTATTTTACACACTGTAAATAAATATGAAAGGGCTATGCAATGCAGTGTAAAAGATTTATTTAATTAGCTGTTATCATTTATATATGAGCTGTGTCAGAGGGGGCTCTAATCCAATCCATATGCAGTCAGCTCACTTTATTCATTTTCTAATCTAAAGAATTTAATATATTAATTTCCAATGGCATTGCCAGTACATTGTATATCAGGGAATGGGTGGAAGACTGTGAAGTGTGAGTGAGAAAATGAATTAGTAACTGTAATGAGCAATGATGAGTGAGTGTAAGGGAATGAATGAGGTACAAGTAAGGTAAAACTAACAGGTATTTATTCCTAACCAGATTTCATTCCATAGCCATTGTAATAAAATGAGTGTGAAAGGCTGTGTAAGTGAAATGTATGTAGTGATAGTGTGTGTGATGATAGATAGCCCTCCTGTGAGAGGACAACATGTTTGTACAGAGTCTGACCCCAGGGCCACAACCCTGGCAGACCCTCATTAATTAAGTTTCTGGGGCATTAAAATCTTCCATCTAAAAAAAAAAAAAAGAAAACATCCTGGTATGGTTACACTTTAGATAAATATTGTACATGTTGCAATCGCTGTGAAATGGGACGATGGAAAAATACACCTTTCAAAACTGATGCAACAACTACTAAAATTTCAGCGACATTTTTATCAGCACACTTTAAGAGATATATCTCGAATGTCTGTATCCTGATGATTAGACTAAGCATACACAGTATCTTAAAGAAGAGAAATACAATTCATAATCTATATAGATCTATATGTAAATTTAATGATCAACATATATTTTGATAAACGTCAGAGCTGGTTTATATATATATTTTGGCTGTTGATGGTGAATATGTAGGTAAGTGTCTTTTTTATTCAGCAAGTTGTATATACTTATTTAAAACTGTAGTAGTACAGACCAGGTTTGCTGTGTTTCTGAATGATAAATTTAAACATGCAATGTAAAACATGTGAATGGTTTCAGTTTGTTTATAAATTAATTTGACATGTGTGTAGTAATATCAGTTTAGTTTGTTGGTAAATAATCTGGAATTGTGGTATTTGAAATATCCATATGGACATGTTTACTCACAAATTTCTGATTTTAGATACATTTTTACCTTTGAATTGATTTATAAATAAAGAATTCCTTATATGGACAATACTAAAAATGAACAATTTCAAATATGATTTTGAAAATGTAATAGCATCAAAACTTGAAAATACATATATAATCTGTATCATTACAGAACACATTAAATATTGATCTCAAACATTTTCTGTATTACATAGCTTATGGAGAGATAGGTAAATGGGTTAGAGCATGTAGGTAACCTCAGGTGAAGATAAAGGTGTGTTGCTCAAAACTTTGTACCCTAGGTGATTTCTTTTTCTTTCGAAGCCGATAAACAGACTGGTCTGCGATTATGTGGTTGTGTCCTTGGGAAAGGCACTTTACTTTGATTACCCTGGACGGCTTGTGACTGGCCACATGTATGTTGATCAATGAGGTAGCTACTAGCTACTGTGGAGAGACCCCCATTATAATGAGAAGCTGTTTACAAGGCAATAAACCATGCAAATGAACAAATTTAAGGACGCTATGAATGTGTTATGTATATGCATGTATTGCTGTGAGCAGTATATACATGTCTGATACCTGATGATACAAAATGAATAAACTATCTATATCCTTAATAAAAAAGAGCACACTCGGTGATAACAACCTCTAGTAATCTAATATATGGCCATGACCTTCAAAATCATGGGCGATGTGTGTTTTAATGGGTCGTCAGATAAAAAGACCATATTATCGATTACATTGTGGTTACCATATTTGTATGTATTTATGTTCTATGGTATGTTTAAACATTATTCTGACTATATTAGATCCAGAAACTGATTCTGGATGTTTAAGTACTGAGCAAGATTCAATAGATATCGGGTGATTCCTGCATTTCCAAGATTTTACTGGGTCAGTCTGATCCTAGCGCAAATATCAGGTTTACCTGATGAAACCAGGTGGGTGGGTGATACTGTACACTTGACCCACAGTTCAGTTCAGATAACAAAGTGTAGAGAGATATGTTATGTGACAAATGTGCTATTATGAAAATGATGCAGTTAAATACGTCAGTCCAGTCTGGAAACAGGTACACTTCTAGACCAGATGTGTGAGATGACCGTATGCATATAAATATATACATGTATGTACTGATATGTAAAACATTACAGGATATACATATATAATTAGCCCAACCTGAGACATACCTGGAATATTTATGTAGAATTCAGGACTGTAGTTTGGTAATAATTTTAAACAGTACGGTTTGAATTATCTAACATAGTTTTCTAAGGTCTGCGGAATCGTGCCTGCTTTTAAAAATCTGACAGATCTGTGATCACTTGATATTATTGTCTTTGTTTTATGGATTGTTTTCCACAGTGTTATCATTGTTTTTCCAGACTCCACAAATCTTTAGATTTCAGTTAAAGGATTCTGACAACAATTTTTCATAATTTCATATTTTAACTGAAAGCGATGCTATATAGTAATTCTCCAGATCCAGTCTTGGTGCTCACACAAATGACTCGGGAGCTTATTCCATCTCATTTAACGTAATCTTTTGAAATGTTTTATTCCAGATGCTTAGAAGAAATCACAGATTTTTTAAAGGCAGACAAAAGATGTTTTATTTGTGGACTTGCAAATCTACAGTGTTGTAATAAATTTGAGAAACATGGAGAAAAGTGATACAAAAATTGCTACCAATGGTGTTCATTCCAATTTGGATGACAACAGCGAAGACAAAGGCGACAATGATGATGTGATACCAAGAAAATCTTCATTATGGATGACGATGAAGGACAAGATCCGTGTTGGAGATAAAAACGCAACCCCACTGAATTGGAGACATGTCTTCTTGGTCTTTGTTTCATTAGTAAGCATGTTTTGTGTTACAAAGATATCTCAATTATTTTCCGAATAACTACAAGAATGCATCGTAAGTTATGTCATGAAACCCTTAATGCCAGGTATCAGGTTAGATTTCTTACATAATGTCATTTATATGAAATGTTAACAAAGTCTGGTGTCTTGGTGGGCACTTATCACAATTCTGTGTCAGAAACATTTTTCATTTTGGTTTTTTTTGTAGAGTTTGAATGAATTTTGATTGTTTTTTCCAGTTTTGCAGTGCTGTTAGTTTGACTTTCCTGTTTCCTTTCCTGCCAGAAATGATCGTGGTAAGTTTTATCATATAATGGTCAGTTACTGTTAAATATCTAGGTAATTACTGTCCTTCAATAAAAGTCTAGTGGACAGAGATTACTTATTATTATTAATCATTAATCTCAATATCTGACGACTTTCTACCAAGCCAAGGTTTATTGATTTGTTAACAACCAGACCAGTGTTACAATACTACATTTGTGTGGTAAATAAAATGGTGCTACGATGATATCCTTCGTCAGAGATTTTATAAAATGATGTAGCTGATCAGGTGGTTTGATGTAAATTAGAAAAAATAAAAAGTTTATAGCTGTACTTGTCTGGTAATAAACCATGATCTGATGACAAGCCAACTAACAGCTGATATAGTTCCAGTAGAAATGCCTGAAAATTGCATTCATCTTTTTCCTGTTAAAAATCCAAATCACTCAATGTTTACATATAAGTAGTTTTGTAGGCTTACTGCTGAACACGTTAGATTACGTATTCAGTGATGGATATATAGCGGTTTAATCAGCTGCCATAGAGTAATACACTGTATAAGTTTGAAGGGTAATACTTCTGTGTATTGTTGTGTAGGAATAAATCAAGTCCAGTTTACTTGTATCAGTGTAGTTAATACATTTATACCTACAATGAGGATTGTATCAGTGTAGTTAATACATTTATACCTACAATGAGGATTGATAATTATACCCATGGTAGGGCTTTCTTTTATACTTAATAACAGATAGAGGTCAGATGGGTAAACCATCTTTAGCTAGATAGGATGGAACAAACAAGTGTTATATAAGTAACATAGGTTACTGGTATATAGATGAATATTGCTACATTGCTTACATATAATCTACGTGGCTTCACTTACGCTGACTTGTGCAATAGTAATTAGTTAACTAATGTAGCATTAGCCGTATATTGCTGGTAAAGTGTAAGTTGATATCTGATCGCTCAACCTTATCATAACCTAGGAATGGTATACATGACAAATTTCTAACTATACATTCATCTTTCTTAACTAAATTACTTTATAAAATTACATGGTTCATGAGATATAAGGGAAGTATTATCAGATAAACAGGCAAATGATTTTGGTAAAAAATCTTCCCATGTCTTGAAATCTCTTGCAGATTAAATACTGTATAATGTACGTACATAATGTATTAAATTTTTACTGTTTCTTTTATCAAAATATCACTAAATAATGTCACCAGATGCAATACAGCTGTTACTTACAAATAACATCTTTTTAACGACAGGAAACTGTTGTATCATCTCACAAATCAATAAATGCATGTTTTGATTGAGTAGGATTATATTAAAGTATATTAAAAGAATATTTTGAATCCAATGAAAAGAATCGATGAAAGCATCTATGTCTGTACCCTTATTTTTCTTTTATGATAAATCCTTTTTGAAAATAAATTGTAACATTTGACTCTGATAAGCTTTATTATAATTTTGTTCTGTGACAGGGGTTTGGTTATGAAGAAGAGGACAAGGGATACTATGCTGGTTTGGTGGCATCTGCTGTATTTGCGGGGAGAGCTTTTGGAAGGTCAGTAACTGTCTGGGATGGAAGTGTGGAAGTTTGTTATGTGACAATAGCATTTCTAGTAGAAAATTAACAGTTAAAGCTACATCTGTTGAATCATCTGCATTAATAGAATAGAATTTCTTATAACACAACCAGTAGAAGATTAGAGTGTGACGTTTCGATGACTACATGGTCACCTTCATCGGACAAATAACCAATGTGGAGAGTTCTAGTACTAGCGTACATTATGAGTTGTGTACAAGATGGTAAGGAATCAACTGATAGTGAGATGAGGTGGTAAACAGATTATAGACAGTAAAAACACAAGATTATAACAATATGTTGTTGTCAATTCAGCTACCATCTCAAACACTACTACTGGTTGTGTTATAAGGACTTTTATTCCAACTTGTAGAAAATGTTCTGCATTAATGTTTTTGGTCTTTCTACACAAGTCACATTTTTTCTTGTACATTTTTTTTTATTAAAAATGATTGGAAGGCGGTGTCCAAGGTAAACTACTGGCCCATCCTTTGGGTAGAATGTCACTATCATCTAACTTTACAAAAATTCTGCTGTGATTTCATTAACAGTTATTTCTGGGGCTGGTTGTCAGACAGATATGGACGACGCCCAGTTATGATGATCACTATATTTGGAAATGGATTTTTCTCTTTCGTGTTTGGGTTTACCTACAATCTCCCAATGGCTATCATTTCCCGCTTCCTGACTGGACTTGCTAATGGTAAGCAGCTCAGAAATGAAATTAACAGAAATGTATTGGCACTTAATATCAGTCCTAAATGGCCAGGAACATCTGCTATCAGACCTTAGATTGATCACATTCTGTATTTAATATTTTCATCATCTCTTTTACTTCTGGGAAAAATGATGAAATTTTGAAGTTATCTTTCTTTCAAATTTTGTTATTATGTTACGAAAGAGGTATCCTCTTTAGAATCATCATGATATGAATAAAATTTGATCAAATTTCAGGTAATAGGTTTTTATTAAATACAAATAATATGTTGCAGAAAGGTATTCACAGAGTTGTTTGATCTTAGCAACTTCTAATGTGTCATTTTGTAGGTACGGTGGGGACGGCTAAAACTGTTCTGTATGAGATCTGTGACAACACTAACCAGGCCCTGGGGATGTCGATCATTTCTGTGGCCTGGGGAGCAGGGATCGTCCTTGGTCCTACTGCTGGGGGTGAGTATACGCTGGTTAAATGTATCAATCATGGCAACTGTGGCAGGGGGGGGGTTTTGGAATGAGGACATAACAGGCCATATTAATAGGGTAGAGAACCCTGCCTTAGTTTTCCAAGGTGGGAAAAATCGTCATACATGTGCCCAGTAGGGAGACATATTCTAGTACTGAATAAACAGTAAAATGAAAATCTATCCCATACCGTCAATGTAATTTGTAATTTCTTGGAATTTCAATCACAGCTAACCAGTCCGCAGTAGGAAATACATAAATGTTGACAATACTCACACCTCAGTATAAAGAACTGACTAATTTTGGTGATCTGGTGTAGGGCTTTGATAAACAAATAGCTGTTTGTTCTTTTTAGTGGATAGCTTTTCTGGATGTGAATGCTTCATTTAAAGAACATTTTATGAAAATTATAAGGGTAAATTCTGTTCAGATAGAATCAAACAGCTTACAAGCTTTTTTTCAACATATTTTGCTTTTTTAAAACATATTCCAAATGATCAAAACTCTCTAAAGCATTGATTTCAATAAGAAAAATCAGGAAAACCTGTGTTTTGCTGTCCCTGGCTAAATGATCATATTCTTTCTATAACATATACAACCAGTTCTGATCCACTGTGCACTATATCTGAGATAGCTGGTTGTGAAATCAATCCAAAATTTTATTTTTCTCCACAGGACTTCTTGCTTCTCCCGTGAAACGTTACCCACAATCCTTCTCAGCTGATGGCGTGTTTGGAACGTTCCCGTATCTTCTCCCAAGCATGATCATTTTCATCATTTGTGTACTGGTGGACATCTTGGATTTCTTCATGCTTCCAGAGACTCTTAATTCAAAGTAAGTAGATCTGAGTTTGTAAAGTTCTTGTAAAGTTTGACACTCGTGATCTGATAGTTTGTCTTTTATTTTCATTAGTAATACACTTTTGATATGCCAAGGAAACTGTTTCATCCTGAAAATGGCACTGCCATTGCCGGAATACATATGCCACATACATTTTTGCTGTATTTGGTAGTGACCGAAAACAGCTGTAATTTAGCGTGTGTAGTAATTCAACAGAATCACTCTCTGAATTTACTTAAATATTATGTTAGAAATATACATAGTTGTTGAAATAAGTGATTTTACATGTTGTAATGAACATGTTGATCTATGAAAATCCATAAAGTCACTGTTATATCAGATGAAGTTTGGAACTATATTGCCAGAGGCTTGCCACTTTTGTCATTATCACTTTCGCCAAAAATACAGCTTAGCTTTTAAGATGCTAATCGTGTGTTCCCTAAGAAAAGGTTAGAATTGATTCATTATTTTTCTGGTGTTGAAAAGTACTACTGTTCACTTAGGTATCTTTTGTACAGTATTGAAAAAAATATTTGTATGTCATGAACCAATTTTAAATATTTCCCATGTTTTTTCTACTCATAGAAAGAACACAAATGATAGGAGTACAGAGGAAGAAGAGGCTTTGACTGCCCTTACAAATGACTCGTCAAAACTACCAGATGGATACAATGAAGATTACTCACAACCAAAAATAGCTTTGTCAGTAGAGAATCTACACTGTGAAGCTGAAGCTGGGACCTACTTATTTCAGAAAGAGGCTCAGACAGGACACCAAGGAATTCTGGGAGAGGAACTTCGACAAATGTTATCACTTGACCACAGGAAAAAAAGTCTGTCTTTGTGTCATCTGCCAGTAGATTTGCTGAAAAATAAGGAAAATTTTGTTGTTGATATGGCACAGATTTCAAAATCAAGTCATGAATTGAGCATATCAAGAAGTCAAAGTACTCATGATAATAGTAACAATGTACATTTGTCAAAGGGTGTGGAAGATTCTTGTAATGGAGAGATACAACAGGAGGGGAGTAAAAAGGAACAGCCTTCTGGATGCTTAAGTGCTATAAAAAACACAAACTTAGTGACACTTTTCAGGTAAATTTTTGTCATCTTTTAGAAGGTTTTGATTGTTATTTTGCCATGTTTTTCTAGAAAAGCAGATTTTATACGAAAACAAAGAGAGCTAGAATCAAGTAAAGTCTAGAAATGTAAGTTTGATAACTCTTAAATAAATAAGAAAATGAAGATAGCATACATCCTTAATACATATCATGAATTTATCAAAAAGGAAATAACCAGTTATTTTTAAGTTTGCCTTTTACAGAATGGGAGATGTTCGACAAGCTGTCATGGTTTACACAGTTTTCTCATTTGGCATGATCGGGTTTGAGGAAATCTTCACTGTCTGGGCTTCCACAGAACACAGATTTGGTGAGTACAGATACAAACCTACAGTATTAACTAAATATAGTTCAAACATCTTCAATTAATTTTCGATTTATTTACTGCTCAGTATACTTTTTTCTAATTGGTCATAGTTATCATCATCATAAATGATTTTATTATGATTTATATATTAACATAGATCAGGGAATAATTCTCCTAAATAAAGTATCCTTGGTACATGTGTTGTTTCATTTTTTTGTTCAGATGGGTTAAACTATGCCCCAGATAGGATTGGAGCAGTGATCGGGATATCATCTTTACCTCTACTAGTGCTTAATCTCTTTCTGTTTCCCTTCCTGGCCCACAAGTTTGGTCTGAAAAAAGTAGGTACAACCATAAAAATGCTTGGTTTTATTATAGTTGTATATAGAAACAAAACTTTGCTCTGATAAAATTATTTTCAATTTGATTGAAATTATAATACTTAATGTGAAGAATAAAAACATGTTTGTAAAAATTATATGGGTGATATTGCGGTTGATTTTAAAACGATTGGATTTTGAAGCTACACTTTCTTGAATTGCTGGTTTCAGACCTTCGCTGGTTGTACCTTGGTGCTTATGGTGGTAGTAACTGTGATGCCAATGTTACATCTTCTACAAAACCAGTAAGTATGTCCTTTGTATCTGTAAATATAACTGATACAAAACAATTCCATAAAAAAATCCCAGACAAGCAAGAAACAAAGCTAGATAGTAGCTTTAAAAATCCCCCGCCCCCAAGGCATTGACGTTTGATCACTGAAACACAACAGTGTTCAAAGTCTGTAAAAGAATGAAGGTGCTAGGTGCTTACATTGAATCTGTACGGAACATGACGGACATGGTTGGCAATGCTTTGTGACACCATCCCCCTATTTTATAGTTATAGACTTAAAAACACCTTGAATATCCAGATGCTTATTTCAAAAGTACACCAAGTCTGTTAAATGATAAGGACTTTTCTAGTAAAATATTTGCTTGATTTAAGGGCTCTAAAATAAAACATTTGTAGCCATTGTTTGGTTTTCCTATCTATTACTTCTATGCAAACTGTCAGTTAAAGTCAGAGTTGGTTCTCATGAATAAAATTAGGGGATAGATGTTTCAATGGAATAGCCCTAACATGAAATCACACCAGAATTTATTATTAAAAGACACCGATATTTGATAATATTGAAGAGTTAATTATTGGTAATGAAAGACTGAAAGCTTCAGAAATCACCACTGTTACATGTTCACTTTTCTGGAAAAAGTCACATTCACAGATTTGTGTGGACAAGAATTAAAAAAAAAAATTTCATGTGAGTTGTACTTAAAATCATATCTTCACAATGTTTTGTTTCTTATGCAGAGACACAGTGCTGATGGTTTTGGTCGTAATGATCTTGCTCCCACAGAAGCTTCTCACTGCATGTTGTTTTAGTGCCTCTTCTTTATTTGTCAACAATTCTGCCCCACCCAATCGGGCCGGAGCTGTCAATGGCATCGCTATGACAATGACAGCTTTTGCAAGGTGAGATCTTGGCATTCACATTTTATGAAATGAAGCACAATGTGTTGGTGGTTATAAATTGTATGTATTTTACAGTACTAGCGAAACAAGCTATTTCAAACTGGAGGGCTTGGAGAGGAAGCCCCATATGGTCATGCAGGTGTCTGGACATGATAAAAGAGAGTAATTGTTTAAACAAAGAAGCATGTAGGTTTTACACATTGGATAGCCACTACAGCTTGCATTCCTCCCCTGGTATAGTGGTTCATCTTGTATGTAATTATCCAGCAAAAGGAATTGATACAGTATTTCTAATCATTTGTTGCCCTTGAGACCTGAATTTTCAGTAAAACAAAACAACTAAGGTTTGCTATATTCCTATTTATAAATCCCAATTTTCTTGGCCTCTGTTTCATGAATCTTTCTTAACTTAAGGAATATTCCTTAACTTAGAATTTCCCATAGGAAAGCATTGTACTTGTTAAGGAAATTCCTCAAAATTGAAGTTTTTCTATAACTTATGTAATGTTTTTCTATGGTAGATAAGATTTCCATAAGTAAGTATGATTCGTGAAACTTGAGCCTGGACTGATCCATTAATCTGGTTGTTAGTGTATCACATATTCATTCTTGTTACAGGTCACTTGCTCCGGCTGTAGGAGGAAGCATATTTGCATGGTCTATTGGATATGGTGCCGAGAAGTTGGGACCACCATTTGATGTCAACCTCTCGTTCTTTTTCTTTGGCTTTGTCCTCTGGATGATGGTAGTTTACAGCATCTTTATCAACGACAAGTTAAATACGCAGAAAAAATAATCTGACATTAATCATCATGTTAATGGTGTTGTTTGTTGTTGCTATCTTCAATAAGAAATTGTTACTGTATGTCTTATTAGAGAACACATGGAGTGATAAAATGTTCATATTTATGTCTTATGGAGTTTTCTTATAATATTACCAGTATCATAATTGGTTATATTTTTTGACATCTTTTATTTTATCCTATTTCAAATCAAAGTGAAGAAATGGAACAAGTGGCACAGTCTACAGTACTAAGATCTATCCTTGTAACAGCATCATGTTTATGTATTTATGCAAGAAAAACAAGAATGGGGATATCACATTTTATGCTGGCCATCGACAATTTTATTTGTAAAACCTTGATTTTGACTTGCATATTGATATTGATGTGATTTTGAGAACAAAAGTTTAGCATATTGTATCAAAGAAAAAACTGTTGTAGTCTCACAGGGTACAGACCAGACAACTTTTTGTGTTCATATATACATGTAGACTAGAATATTTTAACATTTTGTGTTTGTGTCATAATTAAGATGAAAGTTATACATACAGTTTATACGTAGTAGAAATGTTATATGACTGAGAAAATCCCTCTTCTATGATTGGTCTAGAGATCAAACACAGGTCTTGACAAAATGACGATTTCCTGCAATTTCATAGCAAATTGATATCCTAGACTAAAAATAGTAACAGGGAATTTCCATGATATGATGATCTCATCACAAACTGTTAAGGAAGCCTGAAAACTGACTTTTTTTCATTATAATCTGGACATTTTAAATGTCTTGCCATATAACAGTTATCAATTTATTTTAGGTCAGTAAATGGAATGGCCCACCAAGGGGATTATCACCTGAAGGTTATCAAATTCTTCTATTAACAAAACAAGCCTTATGTAATTCTTTATTCTTTTTATGGAAAATATTAAAAGGGATTTGTTTTAATGCATTGATAAAATATCAGTTTATATATTTTTAAAATTTGTTCTTGGTTATGATATCTGTACTATACTTTGTGCTCTTATTTTCATATAAGTGGGTAACATATTTTTGTCAGTGCTTCGAAAAGATCTTTTTGTTTTTGTTATTGTCAGAGCATTATAACATGATATTTGTTGGGAAATCAAAAGTAGATGGAATATAGTTGTTAATGGAAAAAGTTTCATTATCTCTGTAAATATCAGATAATAATTTTAGGGTGAAAACATGTTTGTGTTAGAGTGTTCTTTGTTAAACTGTTGTTGTTGTTGTTGTTGTTCTCTAGACTGTTGTTTACACTGTATTACTAGTCTAAATAATGCTGTGCTCATAACATTTCCATGTAACTATTCAAAAGTAGTTTTGTGTGAACTCCTAATGGTGCTTGTAATTCAGATTACAAACAATATACCTGTGAATCTCTGATATTCCTTTCTGTTGAGGGTATTCTAAAAAGATGAAGTGTTTTTAGAAATTAGGTGTTGTTTCCTTGAGATAGAAGCAATGCCCTCCACAGAAAATGAAATTTATTCTGATACATTATATGTATAGAGAATTGCTTTTCAATTAGAGTAATATATGACCACATGCTTGTTATGTGACCCTATTTGTGCAGGCCATACCCAAAAATATACAATTTTTTATGTATTTTATGTAATCATCTGCCGGAACAATATTTTCATGTTAAAGATGAGGAGGTTTTATTGGGCTGACAAAAGTTTTGAAAAAAGATAGCCCTCAATGAAAAATGGTAATAAGGTCATTTGTGAAATTGAAATAATTAAAAGATGAAGTAAATACATGACTTGATATATCTTTATATGATCTACTTCATGCAAAATGATCATTTACTGCCTAAATTATTGAGATAGAAATGATTAATTTGATATGTTTTTAAACATACTTAATGACATATCAAATTATTTCTTATTGTATGCAAAAAAATTCTACATGTACCCGTACCAACAAACCAAAGAAATAGACAGTCAGGAAATTTTTTGGTAAATTTTTTCAGAAAATATTTATTTAATGTCATTTTTGGATAAAGGTATTATCTCAACTGTGACATCATTATCTGTCTTATATTTCTCTGTGATTTCACAATAAATCAACAGTGATGTTTCACCTGAATGTCATGATACATGTACAAGATAATGATTTTTTTTTTAAAAATCCTGACAACTTTATCATGATATGATGATTGCATACTTCCTGTGTTTTTTCGTAACAATCAAGTAATACACCTATCCGTCCACAATTTTTCAAACAAGTATTGTCTCATTTTAGAAAATGCCAAATTCTTCCCATTTAGGCAGAAATTTTTCAATGTATAACAGCTTTGAACCAAATATTTGTTAAATCTTTTATAATACTAAGTTAATACAGTTATTGTTTTAATGTTACACATATTGTTTTAATATCAAATACAGTTTACCCCGGGTAAATATTTCTTAGGCCTTGTAACAAATGTCATTTTCATATTTAAACATTAGTCATTTCTATTGATTACATTTTCTTAATATAATTTGTTTTTGGTAATTTTATCTCATAGCAATTAACAACATGCACAGGAAGAATTCAAAAGAGAAACCTAATTTGGATTCGTAGAATTTGAGTAACCACTTTACCATTAAAAGAGGATTTATCTTTACTATTTTACTGGCACATGTGAAAAATTAAAATGTGGTACGTTAGACATCAGGGATATCATATTTTATGTTAAACTCCTGATGTACCAATAGCTGTTTTTGTTGTGACCTCTGAATTTTGTTAAAAGTTATCTCCCTTACAAGTATATGCACGCATTCAATCATATCATTATTTGAATCATGGATTTTTGTGACAAACAACTTCATTACAAAAATTACATTCAGGAAATAAATAGAAATCAATTTCCTTTCTGTAAATTGTTTTGATTAGAATTTTATTCTCATGAAATGATGCAGAAAATAAATTATACAAGAAATTTATATAATTGATTTTGAGTGTCCTATAACCTGTGTGATTGTGAAAAATCATTAATATGTAAATGTAATACTATAATAATCATAATATATATTATGATATGATATGTAATTATTATTTGTATGTGATGAAATTTTATGTAGTGTACCTCACTAGTTTCCATTCCATTATACATGGTCATATCGGTGAGTTGAGGAATTATTTACCATTGTACCTGGTAAGAACAGGGTCATGATATCTGTTATCTTTGGCACTTTTTCAGGATTTTTAAGGACATACTTTGTAACATACAATTGATGACGATTTTCACCTAAAAGTTTCTATATCCATTGCAATATCCATGATGAAATTTTTAACCTTTTTTTGTGAATTGAGGATGGTTGAAAGTAATGACTGGATTTTGAAATAAACTATAATGAAAAGAAAATGAAATCACATGATTGTTGTTTTAAATAATTTGAAAAAAAGGAGATAAATTATGTTGGAATATTGAAAATTTGCCTTTATTTTATTAGATGGGTTATGGCTATTATTGATATTCTAATAATATTAAGAAATTAGTGATAACATGTAGTTCAACTGTAAATTTCTGTCACTTGTTCAAGAAAATTGTGAATGATCTCACTTTTACTAGTCCTGTAATTGCAGGAGATGTCATTGAGAGCTGTGTTAGTGTAGTAAATTTATCCACCAATAAGTCCTCGTCTGGTAATAAACCCACACGTACCCCATACTACTTTTGGACTGGAGGGTCTTCAGTTTATTTCAGTAAATCTGCCAGTCTGCAGTGTAAGATTATGGCCCCTAACTGAATATTTTTTTGGAAATAATGTACATATATATTGTTTTTACTTATTAATGATGGCATATTTTATTTTTAGAACAAACATTACTAAATTTAAGTAACATTGCAAAAAGTTTTAAAACTGGAGATCTCAACTTTTGAGGTCATCTGACCCAATGACCTTTATCCATTGTTTTTTTGTCTGTTATCATCACCTTCCAGAGTGCGCCATATGCCACTTTTCACATTTTTAAGGTCTTCCCAAGTTTCACTATTGTCAGTCATACTTCAGTATGGCTGCCATCTTCAAAAACACATTTTAAGCTTCTTTTCAAATTCCACTAGTGTTGCTAGTAGATAATAAGCAAGGACAGGAGAAGCCATCAAAGTGTTATTTTTCTGCCTTATCCACAATTCAGTATTGCAGTTATAGTGGCCATTTTGTAACAATCACTGTTTCTCAGGACAATGCCTATTTTAATCTTCTCAAGCTTTAAGGATGGGATTAAGCGAAAAACTGAAATGATACCGAGATGGTCATTATCAAATGAAATTTTTTCTGGGGGGGGGGGATTTGGAGAAATTGAAATAAGAAGTGTTTTTTTGCCTTTACTACTAAAATATTCTAAACTGCTTTAATCATTTTGTAACTGATCCTACTATGACTATGTATAGGTCTTTATAGTCAGATGCCTTTACAGGCACATGGGCCTCTTGTTTTGTAAAGTTTTTGTTTAGAAATTTAAAAGTATAATATCTATTGCTGTGCTGCAGAAATACTAACAAATAATATCTTTTTGCCCTCCAATTCCTCACCCTACCATTACTCCTTACTCGGATGGGAAGCCAATCTCTATTGAGTGGAACGAAGGGAAATAACTCTGGGAAACAGAATAGTCTCTACCTCCTGCTAGGCCGAGATTGTTTGTTATTAGCCTGGACTTATTGAACGATAAAAAATGTATGGTTTATAAGTATTTAGTTTTACTTTTTTGTCTTGAAATGTTGAGTTTACACTTGTTATCAACTTAAGAAAAACTTTATTTTTTTGTCTTTAGTTTGTTATGATATATACACAGGTGACAGTCATATTTCTATAACTTTATTTTTTTGTCTTTAGTTTGTTATGATATATACACAGGTGACAGTCATATTTCTATAAGGAATATTTAACTATAATATCAATATGCCTAGTTCCTGTGATATTCATTCATGTTATGTAATGTTGAAACGTTTAAATAATGAATATTTCAGATTGGAACGAAATATTTCAATGTGGGCCAAATAGTAATATTCTTATTATATTTTGTTAATGAATAATGTTTGATTTGTGTTTATATTCCCTGATCAGGGATAACATTTTTAATCAGTGATGAGGTTTAACAATCAATTTTGGGGGGCGGGGAATGTGAATATATTTGGTTAACTCTAAGATTGAAATCCTGAGGTTCATACCAGCATGAATGTGCCAAAAGGTTATGAACATCACAAAAACAGTCATAAAGGTTCTTATTGGGGTTAAAAGGTCAATAAGTGAAAATGGGAATCAACATGAAATATTAGGGATGAGGAAGGTCAGGTCACTTTAAGGATATAGTCTAATAGAGTTCATTATGGAGTTTGAAGATTCTGTTGTGGTTTAAGCATATCATGTCTGCGTATTTGTTACTCAATTTATTTCTCAACTACTTTTGGCAAGAGGTTTAAGATATGGTCATACATAAATGCTTGGTTTATGGGAATGTTCAGCTATTACATTAAGCCATTAAAGTGTAGCCTGTAATTGGAATACATGAATTTCTTACCAAAATATGTATATTTTTTGTGTTTGTGTACAAGTTTAGAAATTTCAATAAAATTTATGTATCTGTATAAGATACAATGAACATGGTTTAGTTCCCTTTGACTGTTGTGTACTATAGAGGGGAGACAATGAACATGGTTCAGTCCCCTTTAGTTGTTGTGTACTATAGAGGGGAGACAATGAACATGGTACAGTCCCCTTTGACTGTTGTGTACTATAGAGGGGAGACAATGAACATGGTACAGTCCCCTTTAGTTGTTGTGTACTATAGAGGGTAGACAATGAACATGGTACAGTCCCCTTTGACTGTTGTGTACTAGGAGGGGAGACAATGAACATGGTACAGTCCACTATAGCTGTTTTGTACTATAAAGGGGATTTGGTCATAGTACAGTCCCCTTTAGTTGTTGTGTACTATAGAGGGGAGACAATGAACATGGTACAGTCCACTTTAGTTGTGGTGTACTAAAGAGGGGAGACAATGAACATGGTACCGTCCACTTTAGTTGTTGTGTACTATAGAGGGGAGACTGATTATGGTAGTCCCCTTTGACTGTTGTGTACTATAGAGGGGAGACAATGATCATGGTACAGTCCCCTTTGACTGTTGTGTACTATAGAGGGGAGACAATGAACATAGTACAGTCCACTTTAGTTGTCGTGTACTATAGAGGGGAGATAATGAACATGGTACAGTCCCCTTTGACTGTTGTGTACTATAGAGGGGAGACAATGAACAAGGTACAGTCCACTATAGCTGTTTTGTACTATAAAAGGGATTTGGTCATAGTACAGTCCAATTTGACAGTTTAATTCTATTAAGGGGAGACAAAAAGTATTATAGAACTGAAGCAATGGCATCAAACCGTTGTCGGTTGCATTGACGGTACCCAAGAGAATCTCAAGTTGGCCTATGTGACAGTCTGATTGAGAGAGTTGGCCTGACTCTGGCAATGTACTGGACACTAGACAGATAGAGCAAGTTTCACGAGAGGCAAGAATAAGACAGAATTTCTCCCTAGTGTCCACTGAACCCTTATAACAACTAATCGTGGAAGAGTCCCATCTGGGCATCTGAGAAACAGAGTTTAGTAAGGATCCATTTCCACATACCTGGGATTTTACTCAGTCTTAAATGTCTAACACTCTACCAGTTGAGGTATCAAAGTATATATTCTATATAGTAGGTACTTGATAGTTGCCTTCATCTCAGTAGATGTTTGTATATAGCAACAAAATCATTTTTGTTTTTCATATTTTATTATATCAACCCACATGTTTAACAAATAGAATAGCAAAGGTACATCTGGTTAATTATGACTGAAAGTCTGGTACAAACTGTTTCAAAAGAAATATTTATCCAAGATACATAAAAAATCCATATGCTAGAATCCTATGATGAAGTCGTGACCTTTACATTTATTAAAGAAAATAAACATTTTGACAATATAAAGTGAAAGTCGGCCGCCAATTCCAATGACAATGTAAACCTTATGTAAAGTGAAAGTAAGAAACCATAGGGAAGTCTAAATATAGAACATTTCTCTGCATAAACCAGTTGTAACTGAAGAATGAAAAATACCCCCAATAACCAAGTCACAATGTTCAAATGTACATTGTGTATATGTCTAAATGAAAAGTTAGGAGAATTAACAATAGCAATTGATGTTTGTGTAATATGTAACTGTTATTAATAGGTTATAATAGCTTAACATTGCATTACTGTTAGAAAATTTTCCAAAGTGCCATTGACTAGCAGTATTGATATAGTAAAACTTCCTTAATATATCATTGTGCTTTTTTTTTACTGCTTTTTCAACAGTGTAATTGACCAAAATAATATTCTTGTCTTCACTAAGAATAATCATATTTTTACACAATACCTTTTTCTGACCAGTATTTTCTAGTTGTAAGTCTCGAGTTTTATTAAAAATTTCAGATTTTAAAACTAATAAGTTAATATTTTTCAAAGCATAAATGCTAGCTACCTGCTCATTTAGAATGGCAGCAATCCTGACAGGTACTGAAAGTAGCTGAAGAAATAAGTTTATTGATGATGGTTTTTGCTGTAGATACTGAACATTTTTACTGAATCATTCTGCCTCTGATGACAGTATTGATGTACAAATTAGTTGAACAACATAAAGGAAATTTTAGATATGATATTCAAGAATACTAAAATAATGCTGTAAGCCACAATCAAAGAGCTTAATTTCTGCAAACACTTGAAAACTGAAACCATCAATTAGGTGATGAAAACAAACAATTTTGATGTGATACTAACAATTGCACTTGTTTAGTGTCATAATCATAAAACATGAACCACTTTGGTAGTTGTAGAGCTAAGACATGACCTTCTGCCTAGACGACAGAAAAAGCTTAAAAATGACCTTACACTTTGAGAATGAGACGTACAACTGTACATGTAATGTGCACATTTTGAAACACAGGAATATTTCATTTCATGATCATTAAACATCATTTGATAAAGGAAACAAAACTGAATACATCCTAAATTTTCTGCACAGACTGTCGGATGTTTTCATGCAACATAAAGACAAAATGGTACATGGATTTGACATCACCAGAAAGATTCAGGAACTGAAAACAAATCTAATATATAATATTAATAACACCACATGCATCAAACCCCTGCCATGTTGTTTTCAGGAGAAATTAAATTTTCAGGATTACCTTAAAGTAGTTTTGTCAAAAACTGATACATATATATACCTGGCAAGGCATCGTAATTGAACCTTTAAGTATTACATATCTTTGTTGGTTCATATTTCATTCTACATATGATTTGAGTTATCTGCCTTGAGTATAACTATTTACCATTCTAAAATTCCAAATAAAATTAATCAAATAATACTGTTCATTCTTGCCCACCTTTCAAATGTGTCTTTTATAATTGTGCATATTAAGTCATAATTTTTGTGTTCTTCTCAAAAAGTCATCACATGTTGTCTACCTTTTCAAATAGCAAAAGTCATCATTTGTTGTATGTCCTTCAAACATAAATTTACACCAGAGCAGTGGAGTTAACTGCACTGTTTTAATATAAAATTCAGATCAAATTCAAATCTGCCACAACAATTACACAATCACTTATATCAGAGCAGAAAAATAACTTTGTGATTTAGCATGATGAATACCAGTATATACAATACCAAACCAAAATGATGAGACATCAAAATCAACAAACATATTGCAAAACTTCAATTAAACATATTGAACAATTATCACAACAGGCCAAGCACAAATAAACCAAAGCACAACAAATAGAAGTTGCTTAGAATTATTACAAACAACTAGACAGGTACATTTCTTAAAATCACAAAAGTATTAATAACTTTGTAGTCATATCTGTAGCACAGAGGAAATTCACTTTCAACAAGTGTAAGCTCAAACGACACATTTCAATATTCAGAAGTTGAAGTTTTAATGTTTAGGTTTCATGCATTGATGTATGTGTTGGTGATGATTCATTATAATCTTTTATGACAGATTCAAGACTTTCCGTACATAGGGAAATTCCGGAGGAGCAGCCAGATCTATTTCTGTCTGACAATTAAATGGAAACTTAAGAACAAATTTTTGGAAAAAACATGTCGATATTGTCATCTAAATACAAAGTGGCACGTTCTCACATTCTTCAATATACTGACAACTCTGGGATAACTTTGTAGTCACTAACTGGATTATAATAAAAAAAAACCAATTACAACCAATGGTGATTGACTAAGGAACATCAAGAAAAAAATCTTAATATTCATCTTCAGTAATAAAGTAGTTTTTTTCAGAGATTCTTAATCATTAAATAAAAGGACTGATACAGTAATGTACAGTTTGTACCAGAATATTTTTCAAACAGGATCAAATTGGCACTTGAGTAAGTCTGACATACTGCACAGTTGTTAGTTTCAAGGGGCTCATATTTTGCAGAACCATAGTTTGGCATACTTTACAGCTATTTATTTTTGTGTTTGTCTTTCAATTCCTATCAATGTACACAGACAGAACAGATATTTTGTGAGATTTACATTCACCATAAAAATGTTTCCTGGGTAATCAATTATGCCTTATTTTTAATAGTCATAATAACCGTGAAAATAAATATTCCACAAATATTACCAACTATACAGTATGACCGAGTAGTATCGCATCCCTCACTCTTACAGATACAGCTTACAGGTCAAGGAAATTGATAACAACAAAATACCATAAAATGATATGACCACAAAAAAAATTCCACAAGTTACATATGGACACCACAAAAACTGGAATAATTTAAAACACATCAATTCAATCAACAAAAGGCAGTGTACATCAGATGTTAACAAATATTTTGGCCATTATTTACATATTATTGGCACATGAAAATATGGAAATCCTGTTAAAAATGACCCCCCAAAAACAAACAAAACATTCATTCATTAAGCAACAATACAATAAAACAATTAAAAAAATAAACATCACCAATTATATTTACCCCACACACAATACTTCAGGTGGGTCAGTAATAATAGCCTTCCCAACCTTATATATAACAATGAACTTGACCAGATCAAAGGAAGGGAAATCCCATATAAAAATGAAGGGTGACAAGGTTGAGATATCGTCTATAAGGCAGCAATTGTCAAAGAAAAATAATACGAAACATTTTGTACAATTAGGGATGAATACAGCACATCATCAAAGTTTTCTCATTATACACCACACAACACATACAGAAAGTTTTTGTATTTCATGAGAGTAACGTTCTGCATAATATGAAACACATATGCATTGCTGAAGATCAAAGATACAATAAATAATATGGACTTGACAAACAAAAATGTGACAATAAAGATTTTGAATTAAACTGGAATAATAAATACACTTGAAAATTACAGAAATTGTTTATTTTTGCGTAGAGACAAAAAGAAATTAAATTTGACAATTGATCACATCACAAAAGGTTGTGCTTAAGTCATACTCTCCTTCATAGTGTTGTAATCAAAAGGTCCATTTGCAGACCCCAAAAAAGAAACCACAAATGCATTAATGCATTAGAATTTGAACATGTCAGTATACAACTTACACTAAAATATAGTCCCTGCAACAAGGTCATCAATAATTATTCAATAGAAAACAGATCAGTGACCCACACATATACACAAATGATAAGTTCTAATTTGTCTCGGATGATACGAAAACAAAATCTGGTAAGAAAAATTATAAAATATAAATTACAAAGATCTTTCTCTGGGGCAGCAGTAAATCATGATATGAATACAAACACAAAATGCACAAAAATATATAAGAAAAAAAAATTTACACAGAGATTTGGTGAAAATAATTGATGAAACAATGACACCGTTGAGATTTTCCCGAGAACATTTGATTCTGTATAGACAGACAAATCATCAAAAAAATCTGGCTATACCCAATTTTCTTTATAGCCATCTCTGTTTTCTTCTGATTTTCAAAGTTTCTGGGACAATTCAATAGGAGGGAGTATTGTAAAACAAAGCTGCTGCCCATGGGTTGTTTCCATAAGTGTACTTAGATATCAATCACTCCAGCCACACCAGCTCCGGCCAGAGAATCCATCCCTTGACCGTTGGTCATCATGCTTGTGCCATTTATTGTCTTCACTATCTTTCGCAATTCATTTACCTGGTCTTCCACTGAACTGAAAGGTCATAAAGGTCAAATTAGCAAATGTCACAGGTAATTGAGGTAAATGTAAAAAGGTCAAATGAATGAAATTATCAAAGGTCAAGACAAAGGTTGAACGGATGATATTGAAAGATCATTAAGGTTATAGCAAATCTATTCCAAAATAAACAGAAGCAGTTATCAGTGCCTCATAACATAAGATTATTCCAATTCAATGTTTTTTAACATTATCCCCACTTTTTAATACACACATATATATGTTTGTAATAGTTTTTACCTCCAAGACTGAGTAGAAGTTTCCACAGTGCTGATGTGGTCATCCATCTGTTTCTGTAAACCTGTGATCTCTGACCTTAGTGAACTAAGACACGTCTGCAGATTGTCTAATGGTCTGAAATATTATTTAATTGGAATGTGATTGAAGTCAGACCCAATAATAAATCATAATACGTCAGTATTGTTTGATGATAACAAAATCACTGACAGATCCAGTAAAACATTCTATCAACCTCTGAACTTTCATTTTACAAATTCTACAACAATCAGAAGAAAATTCTTAACAACACATTTTGCTTGTTTGATATTTGCATAATTTTTGGAAATGTAACCTAGCCTCACTTGATGTGTACACTTAATATAGAACTTTCAACTTATCACCATGACAACTAAAAGACAAATCCTCATATTTGGTACATTGTATATCAATTCTAACCAATCAGGAGTTCAAACACCAGGTGGGACTACTTTATTACTTGTTACAATCACGTTAACATCAGTGACAACCTTTTGATGACCACTTACTTGCTTTCCAGAGCTTTGACTGTAGAATTCTGTAGTAACTTCTCTACACTGTCAAGGTCAAACGGCAGAGGTGGAATCATGGGAAGATCCCGACTTTCCACCTGTGTTCCAGCGTCACGTATATCTCCTCTATCCTCCAGCTCTGTATTCTCATTCAACTTCCGAGTCAGCTACACCAAAACAACATCGGTAAGATTATAATGAGGAAAATTTTTATGATTGATTCCCTGTACCCCCAACATCAGAAACATCAAATTTTATGATCCTTTTCCTGACCTTATAAAAACTTCCTTTTTATATCATAATTATTGATCTGTCAATATGACTTTGTCTGGTAATATGTCCACCCACATCTTTTACAGTAGCAATAAATACCACGAAAAGCTATCCCATTGACATATACTGATCAATCCAAGTCGACACAAGTTGGAATGCCCTAGGTTGATTGCAGGATGAAAACAATATTATCCCTTTTTTCCCCCTAAACGTTAATACAGGATTGAAGGTCAGCTCCAGCACTTTCCTTGACAAGACATACCTGGTATTTACAATTTTAATCCTCTAAATTCAATATTTCATCTTTCAAGTTCTTAAACCTCTAGTTTATCCCTAGGAATGACCTTTGTCTAAAACTGTCCAAATGTGATGAATCTTTCTGGGAGTGTTGACCAGTACGTAGCTAATTCAGGCAAGTAAAGACTTCAAAGACATACTACAGCTATGGTATCAACTGAGGTACACAATTCCCGTGAAGTCTACACTAGGATCTATTGATGTCTTTGCATGTCCACTTCGCAGGAAGATGTAAATCAGGATATCATACATTGATATGATGAAATAAGAGCTATTCGTGTTGGTATTATTACAGATATGTACAGAGGCCCTCAGTGTGGTATGTTGCTGTGACAAGTCTGTTTATCAAGATGTAAAAACACTATACATATTACAACTACTTGAGTTTTGTTTTGTTTTGGATGTCCTAATCTACCTTGTGATGTTGTACAGAGGCCATCAGTGTGACATATCGCTGTGATATCTCTGGTTATAAGGTATATGTATGTATATATATATATGTCTACCTTGTGATGTTGTACAGAGCCATCAGTGTGACATATTGCTGTGATATCTCTGGTTATAAGGTATATGTATGTATATATATATATATGTCTACCTTGTGATGTTGTACAGAGGCCATCAGTGTGACATATCGCTGTGATATCTCTGGTTATTAGGTGTATATATATATATATATATATGTCTACCTTGTGATGTTGTATCAGTGTGACATATCGCTGTGATATCTCTGGTTATTAGGTGTATATATATATATCTACCTTGTGATGTTGTACAGAGGCCATCAGTGTGACATATCGCTGTGATATCTCTGGTTATTAGGTGTATATATATATATCTACCTTGTGATGTTGTACAGAGGCCATCAGTGTGACATATCGCTGTGATATCTCTGTTTATAAGGTATATGTATGTATATATATATATGTCTACCTTGTGATGTTGTACAGAGGCCATCAGTGTGACATATCGCTGTGATATCTCTGTTTATAAGGTATATGTATGTATATATATATATGTCTACCTTGTGATGTTGTACAGAGGCCATCAGTGTGACATATCGCTGTGATATCTCTGGTTATAAGGTATATGTATGTATATATATATATATGTCTACCTTGTGATGTTGTACAGAGGCCATCAGTGTGACATATCGCTGTGATATCTCTGTTTATAAGGTATATGTATGTATATATATATATGTCTACCTTGTGATGTTGTACAGAGCCATTAGTGTGACATATTGCTGTGATATCTCTGTTTATAAGGTATATGTATGTATATATATATATGTCTACCTTGTGATGTTGTACAGAGCCATTAGTGTGACATATTGCTGTGATATCTCTGGTTATAAGGTATATGTATGTATATATATATATATGTCTACCTTGTGATGTTGTACAGAGCCATTAGTGTGACATATAGCTGTGATATCTCTGGTTATAAGGTATATGTATGTATATATATATATATATGTCTACCTTGTGATGTTGTACAGAGGCCATCAGTGTGACATATAGCTGTGATATCTCTGTTTATAAGGTATATGTATGTATATATATATATATGTCTACCTTGTGATGTTGTACAGAGGCCATCAGTGTGACATATCGCTGTGATATCTCTGGTTATTAGGTGTATATATATATATATATATATCTACCTTGTGATGTTGTACAGAGGCCATCAGTGTGACATATCGCTGTGATATCTCTGGTTATTAGGTGTATATATATATATATATATGTCTACCTTGTGATGTTGTACAGAGGCCATCAGTGTGACATATCGCTGTGATATCTCTGGTTATTAGGTATATATATGTATATATATATATATATCTACCTTGTGATGTTGTACAGAGGCTTTCAGTGTGGCACGTAGCTGTGACATCTCTGTCTGTGAGACAGACCTCTCCTGTCTTGCTACAGCCAGCTCCTGTCTTAGATTCTCCAGCTCCGTTTGCTGATTCTGTAAATTTAAGAACAATTTCTAATTCAAATAATTTGTTACTAGTATGAAGTGGAAATACTGTTAGCATAAAGCAGTAAAAGCTCCGATGTTGTGGAATCTTAAAGATTACCGTATCAGGTTATGCATCAACATATCAACCTTGTCTGATTACAGTTATTCTACAACAAGTCTAAGGGACCAACAGATAAACTTTGTTTAAAAGTTGGAAGGCAGGCTCATTGCTAGAATCTTTACTTACACTTGTATAGAAAATACAATAAATGTGGATAGGCTTATTACCAGACATGGGTCAAAGGTCAAAAAAATATGACATGTCAAGATCTGGTCCTCAGACTTAGTCCTCACTTATTATCACTCTTTTAGGTACATAGAACAAACTGTCAACTTCATTATAAGTATGTAATTGATTCATTCCTTACCTGTACAGTTTTTTGTAGGTCTTCTATCTCTATGCCTTGCCTCTGTTCAGCCAATGACCTTTGACCTGTGAGAGCCTCAACCTCACGTGACTTCTGTTCTAACTGCCATTGCAGACTCTGAGATCAAAATAAGTAACATGTAATTTTCTAGGAGGTACTTTGCAAACCTGAACTTAATAAATGAAAGAAATTTAACTGTGAAAATTGTTGATCTACAACCTAAGTTTATTCTCTAGAATATTTCTTATAAATGAATGGTAGACACTGATGATCAACAGACAAAGAGATATCTGGAGGCGAGCAAGAAACACAAATCAAGTCAAACAAAACCACAGTGAAGTATCCTACAGAAGTTTGCTAAGAGTCTTCATTTCATAAATGAAAACCTACTGGAGGTTTATAAAGATGAGTTGGATATAGTTACAAAGCAGAAAGGGGTGGTTAATGGACGGACAGATGGACGAACGGACTAAAAACACTATAAAGATCAATAAAGTACGTTAATATCCTTACGGTCATCTGCTCCTGTATAATTGGTTCCCTTGCTAGATTGTCTGTCAATTCTTGCCTCACCCTTTCCAGTTGATGGGCTAACGACTTATTCTCAGCATCCATTGTACTAATTTGACTGCTCTGGACAACTTCTAGCTGCTTGCTGTTGTCCAGCTCACTGCGTAGATTCTCTAACTCATTTGACCGGTGGTCAAGGTCCTGCTGGACACTATCTCTGTCTGCCTTCACTGATTCTAGATGTCGTTTCAGTTTTTTATTTTCTGAAATTTTGGTGCCAATCTGAAAAATATTGATAAACAATGTCTTTTAAGCTATTCAATTCTTCTTGATATGATGTTTGATAGATAAAATATCTAATAGTATATCTCTCTAAAAACCCCAGAGTTCTCAGCAAGGACAGAGTTTTAATTGAACAGCTCTTCATGTATTTTATTTGTCTTTGGGAAGGTAAACTTCACCTGTTTTCTGAGCTCTCTTTGTGACTCCTTCTCTTGGGTAAGTTTATTTTCTAAGTTCTGGACCAATCGGCTTTGTTCAGCCTCCACCCTCTCACGGTCCTGAACCTCCCCACGGGTCAGATTTTGGAGGTCAACAAGTGCAGATTCACGCCCAGCCAGAGCATCCTCAAGCTGTGAGATGTGTTCCTTCAATGCAGTGTTGGTCTTCATCAAACCTGCAAACATGTTGTTGTTAAAATGTTACATAAAGGCAAGAATATACGGGATAAACGTACTTCATTGTACATGTAAATTTTTATTATTGGTGAAATAACAAAATGAAAAGCATTAGGGAATAAAACTGAAAGAAATACATGTTAAAACAATTTCATTAGAATATAAATCCACAAACAAAACTTGAGACAGATGAATGGACAGATACATAAATAAGACACAGGATTACTAAATACAGGATACTGTCTTCTCCTGATGCTTATAACAGGCAGACTCTTTGCTGGGTAGTGCCATAGCATTTCTTACATTGCTATCAATGTTAATTTGGATGGGCTTATCATCCGTCATGGGCTTATTACCAGGTATAGGGTTATTGCCGGGTACATAAAATGGTAGATCTAGGACATTAAGTGATTATAAACTCTACCCACTAAACAAAATTTGTCAATATGTCCTTTTCTCTTGACCTACCTTCTACTCGACCTTTCTCCTTCTCCAGGTCCAGAGACAGGTTTTGGTTATCCCGCTGCAGGCCTTCTGTGTCAACTTGTAATTCCTGAACACGTGCTATTTCTGTCTCAAGGGCAGACAACTGCTGACTGTACTCTTGAACTTCCAACTCCTTCACACGTTGAAGTTCCATCAAATCATTCTCTAATGCTTGTTTCTGGAGCTTTGTATTTTCTAGCTCTGCTGCTATACACTGATATTCAACATAAAATAAATTACAAACCTTCCACTAAAGTTACTATAAAGACATAGTGTATTTTCAATCAAAGAATTATTTCATGTTAAACAGAAACTGATGTTTTCTTTATATTTACAAATATGTCTTCATGCAAAACACAAATCGTTAAGTAATAGACTTAGGCCCTAAAAGCAATTTCAAGAATTACTTTCCGCAATGTTACTCCTGTTTCTAAAATATAAAAAAATCAGTCCTTCATGAATATTAAAAACTGCCAACACTGTAAACAGAATGATTGGCACTGTGGTGATTAGTAAGTGTCCACTGACTCAATATACCCTTGTACATGTATAGTACTTAACTATACACAGTTAAGTACTGGGACTTGTATTTCTGTACTTCATTTTAATCCCTTCAAATTTAGGAACTTAGTAGATATGTATAACACTTCTTACATTATTACCTTCAACAGATCAAAAACATTTTACGGCTACAATGACCTTTCATTCTTACCTGTAATTCAGTTTTCAGCTGATCCTGTTGTTGGAGCATGCTCAGATCATACTTCCTGTGTGCCATTGACAACTCAGTTTCCATCTGCTCCTTCTCCACCGTCATCTCTCGTAATTTACTCGTTAATAGTTCAGCATTCGACTCCAACACACTTTGTCTCTGGGCGAGTTCACTTTGAAGTGATTTCAGATCTACGTTTAGTTTGGCAACTTTGGCTTTTTGCTTTGTCAAATCTTTCTGGTGCTGTTTATCGGATTTTTTCAATGTACTTTTTAACTCTGTATTTTCACTCTGAAGTTCCTCCAGCAAAGCTGAAGACATTTTATCTTCTCCGAGATTTTGTTCCATCTCAGTTAGTTTCTCCTTTAAGTTTTGTAATTCTGACTCCAAGCTCTCCGCTTTCTTCTCTTTTTCTATCCCACTTCCCTTCACTGCTTCCAATTCTGTATTTAGAAACTTCACCTCTTCTTCAAGATGGACTTTCCGTGTTCTCATCTCATCCATGGCCATCTGGTGTTCCTCGTTCTCTCTATCCACAGCATGATTTCCTTTCTTTTCCTTCTCTAATTTCTCCTTTACAACGATCAATTCTTCTTGAAGAGTTGCTGTTTCTTTCTTCTGTTCATTATACTCTACCGTTCTGTTTCCTAATTCTTGTTTCATGTGGCGGAAATTTTTCTCCACTTTACCCATATTATCTTTAAGGCTTGCAAGAGCATTATCAACAGACTGTTTTTCCTCCTTTGCTGCTTGAAGAGAAATCTCTACGGCAGCCTTCTCCTCTTTCAGTTTCCAGATCTCAGATTCCTTCTCACTTAGGCTGGATTGGAATGCTTTCAAACTGCTTTCCACTTCTATCAATTTCTGTTGTAGTTCCTCCACAGCCATATCACGTTCAATTACACTCTCCTGTGACAGAGCTAATTTTTTCATCAGGTCTATTTGTTCATTTTCCAGGGTGAGAATTTGAGATTGTTTTTTCTTAAGGTCGTCCTGGGCTTTGTCAAGATGTGTCTCGAGTTCGGAAGTCATATTCATCAACGTATGTGCTCTTGATCGTTCCTGCTCGACCGATTGCAGCTTGGTATCAAATGTATCCTCCATCAGAACTCGTTCCCGCTGAATTTCCTGGAAAGCAGCTTCTCTGTGCATCATATCAGACTCAATATGTTCAAGATGTTTCGCCAACATCTCTTTATCTTGCAGGGCTTTTTGTTGTATATCCTTTGTCTGCTGCCGAAGCTTGGTGTTTTCTGTGCGGAGACGTTCGATGATGCTGCCTTGCGAGGAAACTTGTGCTTGAAGTGTGGTTAGTTCATGTTGTAATGTTGTCCTTGCTACCTGTGCAGCTTTTAACTGTTGCTGGTACCAGTCTTTGGTATTAATCAATGCCACAAGATCATTCTTTGATGTTCGGGCTTCTGTTTCTGACTCCATTTTTGCTTGTAGTACTGTTTGCACCTCAACATATAGTTCAGCAATTTTATTTTTCAAAGCTTGAATTGTCATTTCTTTCGCACGTACATCATCTCGAACTTCTTTCATCCTGATCTGAAGCTTATCATTTGCTTCCAGTGACATTCGAAGTTCCTCCTGTTGTATCGTAAACTCTGAGCTTTTCTCCTCCAGAAATTTATGAGCTGAACCCAATGACTGCTCCAAAAGAGTTTTTGACCTCTGTATCTTGTCAAGTTCTGTCTTGAGGGCTTCACACTGGACATCATTGGCTGTTTGACGATTTGTCTCCAATTGTAATTTCAATGAGGCAAGTTGGGCCTGTAGTTCCGCCCGCTCCTGACGAGTCACAGCAGCTTCTTCAGACAACATTTCCAACTGGCCTTCAAGTTTGGCTTTCTCTCTTAAGACAGCATCCAGTTGTTTTCCGTCTGATTTGGTTTCAAGGCTTCCAGCTGCTGGCTGTTTAGGTAATATTTTGTGAAGTTGTTTAAACAATGGTCCAGTCTGAGGAATGACAAAACTAGGCTTGCTTGGCGTACTTGATGAAAGCTTAGAGGGCTGAAATTCCATTTGTGTGGGTTCTGTTTCTAAACCTGGAATTCCAGAATCACTTAAAGAGTTTGGATGTAGGTCACTAGAAGCTAATTTACTTGGTGATCTATCACCTTCAGAGGTCACAGAGGTTATATTTGCAGCAGTGTTTTGTTGAAGCGGACGGAAGGAAGTCTCTTTCACAGGAGGTGAGTAACTACGTACAACATGTGGTTTTGATGCAAACATACTCATGTCAACTTCCTTAACAGGAGGAAGAGATTTAAGAAAACTGTCTGTATCACTTTGAATTAGATTGTCAAGCTCACTTGTAGCACTAGAAACACTTTCATCCCTGTCCCCTACCCCTGAGCCTGTCTCACTCTCACTGTCCTCTCCCCCAGGGGTGTAACTTTCCCTGCCCTCAGACACAAGCTTCCCTTTAGTAGGGGCATTTAGAGGGACCCGGCTTCCTCCACCAAACCATGATGTCTTCTCCTTCACAGTTGTGATGCTGCCAGCTGGTATCTGTATAAGTTCTGGGGAACGAGATGAGGATACTTCAAGTTTTGTTGGAGTTCTCTCCCCTGATAAAACTTCTTCCTTGTAATTACCATCACCCCTAACTATCACTGGAGATGATACTGGACCAGCTAACAGTGAACTTGATGATGACACTGTGGATGTTTCTGTTTTTTGACTTGGATACTGTGACACAGGAGTGTTGTTTGGAATGTTCGTCAGGGTGGCACTCTGTGGGTAAGGGGTATTGTTAGCTGAAATATTTCCATTATAACTTGGCGAGGCAGAGGGTGTGACAACAGGTCTTGTGGTTGACATGCTCTCCTAAAATTAACAGAAATACAAAATAAGTAAATACTATCAATGTAGCAGAACAGACACAATGATTAAACAAAAAGCTGAAAAGCCAGAAATTACCCTGCGTGATTGACTGTTGATATGCACATCCCACAAATATACTAAATTGGAATAACTTTTTTCTCAATTCTTGTAAAATAATAAAGATTATTTAATTTTACAGCCCCTCTTGTTAATGTTAATTACACTTTTCCCTGGAGGTAACAATGAACCACACTTAATCCATTAATTTCATGATTTTGTTGTATCAAAGTATGAAAAAATTCTGAATCTTTGAGCTCACTTAATTACATACCTGAGCAACACCTTGGTTTTGTGCTTTCATTTTCCTTTCTGCCTCGGCTACAATTTGTGCAACAACTTCAGGTGAAGCTGGAGTCAGTTTCTTGTCACCTGTAAATCAAGATAAATATCTAGTTTGCAGCTCTTTAAGCTTAATTATAAATTGTTGGTTATATACTTTGAAAAGTCAATGCAACACCAGTATGTTCAACTGAAGAACATGTTGTTATCCATTAAGGTTTCTGTGTGGTTTCCTGTAAATGAATTTGACTGCAAATTGATGAAAACACTGGAAAACCTTTACTACATCACTATATTCATAGGTCTCTATTCCTTACTTAAATTTGGAGTTTGTTGGATTGTTGATTTTTACTTATTTCATTTTTTACTTATTTCGTTTTTTACTTATTTTGTTATGTAATCATTGTTAAATGTTTTGTTTTTTGTAAATTCTGTGCATTATAAAAATCTTTTACAAAATCTTACTAAGAATTTTGTGTATACAGTCATTATTATCCATCATACAAACTTTATACTTATATCTCTCTGCTCTGATGTATTAACTTCATTGGATCTTGAAGTAGATAATTCAAGCAAATATGTAACAGATACTTGTACCAAAAAAGTCTAGAATACTGTTTCTTCCAAAGAAAGAATATTTAACAGTATTACATGCATTTATATGATATATAAACTTTAAAAACAATAAATGTACCAGCAACAGACTTTGTCCACCCTGGACCTGTACACTACACTGACCAATGACCAGGTACCTACCAATAACTGACCACTGCAGGTGTAGAGCTTCAGCCACACTCTCAAATGCCGGAGCCCCATCCTTGTTAGGGAGGGTGGGGTCAGTGGTCCCAGTGTCAGGGACAGACATAATGAATGGCTTCCTAAGCTTGGTGATCTTTTTCTTTCGTATAGATGTGGTGTTTGCAGAAACCTGTAAATATCCCAAAAAGAAACAAATTCAGTTGCTAATTACTTTAGGCTGTATGCTTCTTGACTGTCACACCATTTTCCTTTCCAAAAGACTTTCTCCCTAAGAATTTTTTATGTATATTATACCATTATATTGATTTCAGATTTTCTGTCCGTCTTTCAATTCATAGATACAAAATCTGAAATAATTCTGGGACAGGGCCTCACTATATAAGCATATTTTGTTTTTACATCTTCTATATAGAATTAAATTCATTAAGAAATTTTGAAATGAAATAGAGTTTAAGGTCACTAATCTTGCTTGTTTGCATTTAAGAAATTCATTAATAAATATTATTGTCTACTTTTTGTTACAAGGTAAAAATCAGCCCAACTAATTTCAGCAATTTTGTTATACCATATATAATACATTTGTGTGTGCCATACAATCTTGTCTGGTTAAGATGATCTATATAACCCAGAGCCAGGACATTTGTACATGTTGATTAATTAATGACACTACAAAGCAGTGTTAATGACATACATGTGCCACCAGGGGTCACACCAGCTTTTAAAAATCTTACGCCAAAAAGTTTGCCAAATTTGATATTTTTTCACCAGATGATAAATTTAGGAGACAAATATAATTGGGTAAAATTCATGTTTAAATAAAAGAGCTTATTGTTTAAATATGATTAAATATCTATATAATCTGTAATAAAGAAATCACCTTCAGTTTCAGTACTCTTATTTCAATAAGATCTTAAACATATATAAGGTAGCTTAAGAAAAAGTATTCTTGGTAGTATTGTCATGTACATGGTATTCATATTTTATGAAAAAAATTGTGAATTGAAAATTTTGTGACCAAATGAATGGAGTCCTGACCCCTGAATATATTTAGAATTAGATATTTTCTATGAAATATTAGACTGGAGTTATCAATTTTCCTTGTCATAATTTCATGTAAATTGTGTGGAATAAATGTTTTGTTTAAACTATTTCTGAATTTGGGTCCAGATCACTTTTGGTACTACATAACATGTCCCATTTACTAACTTTTTGTATGTCAACCATTAAGATTTTTGTGGAGATGGAGGGAAAATATTTATCAAATGGCTGCATTAGAACTGCAAATGTTTCTAGTAAATGTCATTGCATTTCATACTTATAGTTGTATTTATTACATAGGTATTCATTCATGAAAAAAAAACAGGATTTTAATTTGAAGAGGAAACACCTCGCTATTTTTGTTACAATTTTTTTTTAAAAATAAAGACTGTGTTTTTCTAAACCTAGTGTTTGTTAAAAGTACTAATTATCATAATAGGTAGGATGCTCATGATAACTCTTTTTAATCATTTTTGTTATATCCCCAATGTCATGAGTTACACTTAGTCTACTCTATTGTCTACTATGTACACACCATTTGCCTGGTACCTGCCTGTTGGAGGGGATTAGTTGTCATAACATGACACTTAGTAGTTAATTTGGCTGTGAATTCACCTGGATAAGACAGTCTGATGATTTTTTTTGTCACCAAAAAACTGCCAAACTTAACATTATTTATCGCCAATTAAAATTTGTTACCGCAAAATGCGACTTTGGCAACAGCTGGGGTGAACCCTGGCCACTATGGGCAAAACATACACTGTCAGCAAGCTAGGACCCCTGCTGTGCAACTTACCAGATATCCACTTTACTTGACAGTGTATCCCCTTGTCCTATTTTTAGAAACACTGACGTTAACCTAAGGAATCCTATCAACCCTTTATACCATATCTATGTTAATATCACCGTGTATAGATTTCTAATAGAGTTATGAAGATCTCCACCAGAAAATGAGTGTTAACAGACAATTTGTAGAATCTCAATATATATATACTGTCAAGGTTGTTATTTTCAACAGGTTCAAATTTTTTCGCTAATTTCCAGAATGGAAAAAATTGCAAAAGATAAAATAAATTCATACAAACTGAAATTAAATTGCAAAATAAATTCACAAAATGAAATAAAATCTCAAAGAAGAAATACCTCGGAATTAAAATCAACAGTAAAATCTAGGAAGTTTCATGATTTCTGTGAAACAAATTTTATCTTTTTTTTTTCAAAAACATAAAGATTTGAATCATTGGAAACACCATTTTTAAAGTAATCAAACTTTCAGAAAACAGAAACACTGGCATAAATAAAGACGGCTGGTATTAAAGAGGAATTATCTACATTCATACACTTATCTTTCTTTCACAAGTGGTATTGATCAGGATGTATTTGTTAATATTCTTTTCTTCATAGCTAATTTACATGTAAATATTTTTTTGAAACTAATTGAAACAGAAGTTGTGAAACATCATTTAAGCTTGAAACTTATTTAAACTTTAAGCAGAACCAAATAAGCTGTCGCTTGGTTTTAATCACTGAATCCTACCTGGAACAAAGTCCTTATGTCTGTGGGTATCACTTTTGAGAAACTTTTGCGAGTAACGTAACCGTCGTCAGGGTTGATTAGTGCATGCAAGTCCTCCTCAGCGTGTGAAGAACACACAGACTCACAGTACACCTGGGAGCTCTTCAATCGACTTGGCTGTGGAACAGCGCGGGAACGGTTTACAAAACTGTTCTGTCTCTCTTCTATAACAAATATTAGTATTTCGCATATTATTAAAACTGATACTTTTAACTTAAATTCTTAACTGTTAAAATATCTATTTACCTTTTAACTTTGTAACTATGCTTCCTTAAATCTCTCCTGCCATCATATATCTACAGTGACAATACGAAAAATTTTAAAATCATATTGCTGCCATTTAAGAATTTCTTAAATTAATAATTTATGGATGAATTCACAATGTACAATTATTTCTTTCTTTAAATTACAATACAAAATTCTTTCCTCTCAATACTGACATTTCATATACAGATTAGGAAATGAAAATTCAATACTTCTATATATCAACATGTTGGTTTTTTTAATATCATCTGAAAGTATAGTCAATTTGGCCATCTGATGACTCTTAACAACATCGAAACGCTGGGTTAATGGATTCTCAATACACTACTACAGCTATCCTGTACAGCATATACAGTATATTTACCTTTGTTGGTGTTTGATTGTGTGTAGCTCCTAGCAGTTGTCGTGACAGAAGTTGTTCTGCCTACAGAGAAGTGCGAGTCATAGTGTACAATATTGCTGAAAGAGTCAAGCTCATTAGAAGGTGAAAGGTCACCCTCATCAAAGGTCACCTGCTGGAGGTCGAGATCAAACTTTGGCTCCATAGGAGCATCCACATCCTACAGTGACAAATCTTCCTCCAGCAACCTGATGGAAAAATAAATATCTTGTAGCTAAATATAGATAGGTAAGTGTTGTGTAACCATTGATTAATTTAGTCAACACCCCAAAAAGTAAATACCACCACCATGTGTGACAGAAACTAATGTTTTAACAAACTACAACAAGGTTAACACTGCAAGAGGCTTGAGAGAGGCATCTTGTAGCAGGTAGCACAAAACTGGCCTGTAGCCTGAAGTCAGTCTCTTATGTTAGCCACAGAAATAGTTTTCACACATTCATACAGAAGCTGAGAGTTCAGACTATGTATGTAACCTCAGATAGAGGAAAGTTCCACAGTGTCCGACTAGAGACAGAAAGGTCGCTAGATTGAGCCCCTGCTGAGACAAAATATGTACTTCATTACTACTTCCTATTACATTAGTATGAAATGGAGACAGACTTATGTTTGCTCACCTGAAATGATCAACATGTGTATTGGATACTTCCAAATGGGAATCTTTCATTTCTGATGAAATCGCTTAATCACAGACACTTGAGCTAGCTTAGAGTGACCCAGAAGCACATGTTTTACATAGTCATTGTTTGATCAGGATTTACATTTTGATGACAAAAACATCAAAATAAAATAATGGTGCAAAAATGGTGGATGTTTGTTTCGATGCTTTTTTCTACAAGGTCAGATTTTATTGTTTAGTTCTTTTTTCTCAAATAAGGACTATTTCTTGGTAAATTTCTTTTTGTAACACAAGCTATTTGAAGAAAGTTGTTTTTCCTCTCTCAGTGAACAACTCACTAGCTGGACAAAATCAGAAATGAGTAATCAAAGGTGATAATTCTTAAATCATCATTTTTCAATATAAACCATGACTTCCATAGCCAAAAAATTGTAAGCGGACATGGTCTATTATTTATGCCCAATTTTTATCTACATGACAGATGAAAACAATACATTGGCATCTGAGGATGGATTTCCTCATATCTGAAAGGATGTTTGACATGTAAAACTGTGTATTAAGAAAATTACACAAATTTGCCAAAAAATTCAGTCTCAAAATTTTATGGTAAATGGTTTTAATCACAAATTTTCATTCTTTCTGGCAGCGTAACATGTTACAGCAACAAAAATGATTCAGATGCAAGGTCAACCAGGTCAATAGTTCATGTGAAATGGTTTGACAAAAGGACCGAAATACATAACGGTCCGGAACCGATGTCTAGACAATATATATTAAATACCAAACTTAAAACCTATTTAATCAGTACTTGTGCTGCCTATCAGTCAAGAATGAATGTATGTCTGTTGTTCTGTCATACTGGGTTTGTCATCTACAATAATGACATGACTCGACAGAAGACTGTGAAATCTATCTCTCAACTTAGGTGTTGGTTCTTCAGAACAAGAGGCCTGAGCAAGGTCCTGTTATGATTTTACTATGGTGTTTTAGTTCTATGAAGAGGCATGTTCCACGTGGGCATGTTAAAGTCTTACTGCAAACATCTGGTACAAGGACTCGTCATAATAAGACCAGATTACTATGCATTTACCCTGAGCATGTATACTGTAACGACGCAAACTTCATAATAGCTACACCAGTCACCGCGGGGTACAAGAGCGAGAGTGATCCCATCACTCCTCTCTTTTCCCCCTCCCAGCTGCAGGCGTATGTAAGCGTAGTGCAAGATAGTATTACGTAGAATGTTTGTGCACTATAATTACTTAACATGTAGGTTATGAACATGTATCTAGTAACCGACTGAAAGCGGCTTATTTGGTCTTACCATTCTCTGTCCAGACACAAAATACTGACAACTTCTTTGACAAGTTCCGTCAAGACCGACTTCCTGCCATGTTGCGATGTTGACATCTCGCACACTCGCTCGAGATCTGACCACTGGCGCGAGACTCCACATTCTAATTTATCCACACGAGTTCGACGCTCAGCTGGGACGAGATTCTATTTTTTTATGTACCAAAAGTTCCAAATATACAAAATATTCCTTTCATCTATTTTTCTGGTGTCATGTTGTCATTTAGTGACAATGGCGTAGTAATTTCGATAATTAATGAACTGAAAAAATAATAATGATAAAGAAAACAAATAGCATGAAAGAAACATGCTTGGTTATTTATTTCAGTAATTGCCAACATTAAATAATCAGAGTCAGTTATGTTCGGAGTATGCTTTACATACCAAGTAAACACATAAATGGATTGAAACAAACAAGTTGTTGATCTATAATAAATCATTGCTGATTGATAACCTGATGGAAAAAAAAACTAAAAAACAACAAGAAAAGCAAGGTTAAGTGCCTTGTAACTGGTTGTTGTCACCACGACCTTATCTATTACACTATCGCAGACGTTATCAAATAGTAATGAAGCGAATATACTGATTGATACTTATGATATAATTACATATATGTAGATACAGGTAAAATATTAATCAATAGCAGATACATTAAATTGTGTTAATGTGGCCAGGTGAACTATTTCACCATACAGTAATTATAGTCATTTGCATTTGTCATGTTGTTTTAATTTTATCATTTCTTATATAATATGAAGTACAGGTCAAGTCATTGTAATGGTTTTGATGCAGTGTATGTATGTATGTATAGATATATTATATATCTATATAGTACAGTGTCTACTCACACTACCTGTGATATAAATAGATTTTTACCTGGACTTGTTCTATGTATGTATGATCATGCGATCTACCCATCATTGCGGTGTCCAGTTGAGCATGTACTGTCCATGTCCTGTGTGCATGATATATATGTATGTAATGTCCAGAACTAACTTGACCTTGACATGACCTTTTAGTTGACCTGTGTTTTATTGGTTGATACCTTTTGGAGGGAAAGTTCCTAATTTCGAATGTTTTAATACATCTATATAAAGACAATAACATCTGTCATCATAAATCACAAGTTTACAATAGCACTAAACTAATCATATTGTAATAGACACCATGGTACTTACGATAAATAATCCATAGAGCACTAAGCAGTTAATCATAGTGTAATAGGTACCATGGTACTTACGATAAATAATCCATAGAGCACTAAGCAGTTAATATCACGGAATTTACTTTTCACTTAACACAGTCCCTGATCACTATACAAGTAGTCACTAAAACCCTGCAAATTCCTCCTCATCATCACTATTGAAAAAAGTTGTTGGATGGAAGTCTGCCTCAGTTATCTCGTCATCGTGATAGAAGATGTCGCACTCATCCTCCATGTCATCTTAAACAGCGTGTCCACTGGCACGGGTGAAGACGGTATCGTCTGTCCACAAAATGTCGTCGTTGCTACCGTCTAAGGGGTTGGAGATGGAACTCTTCAGAAATGAGTTGACGATAATCTGGGGGTCGAGGTTATCCCATGCATTGACGATCCACTCACAAATGTCGGTCAGCTGTGGTTTTCTCTGTTTGTCCCCTTTCGTGAATGTATGTTTAGAATCGTCCATCATAAACTCGTTCCAGGCAGTGCACAGGGAGACCTTCATGGGTTTATTCACTCCTACAATGAGGGGTTGAAGGATGCTGGTCATTCCTCCGGGTATGATGGCGAGTTGTGTGTTGTCATCAGACAGTATTTCTTTCATGTAGGGGGCTCAGTGACACCGGAATGAGTTTAGAACTAGAAGGTTCTTCTGGCGAGTGTTAGGTCTCTTCCCCCATACGATTCGCAGCCACTCTTTCATTGTCGTTTCGTTCAATCAATCCCTTTGGGAAGTTTCCAGTGGGTAGGGTCTTTCTATTAAAGATGACGCAAGTTGGAAGTTTAGTGCCATCGGCCATACACGCTAGCATTACTGTGAATCTATTTTTTTCGTTTCCCGTCGTTCGGATGGACATGGTCTTACCATTGGATGGGCTATAGTAGTTCTGAGGGGAGATCGAAAGTAAGTGGTGTTTGGTCGGCATTCCCACTCCTTCACAGGTCAATTTCATATTTCTGCCTCATTTTGATAATGTATCTCTGGAATTCTATTAGTTTGTCTTCGTAGTCATCGGGAAGTTTTTGGTTCAATTGTCATCTAAACCCCTATAGAGGAGTCCCCCTCTCCGGAGAGGGCTCCTCTGGCGGCCCCTGTTCCTCCCTTCGGTCACTATCAAGGAGGTGATGGACATTGAGGGCGCGGGCTCGGCAGAGGATGACGATGTGATCCATCTGTCTCCTGGGTGCTCAACGATCGATCCGTCGGAGTCATCTGACAATGACCCTTCCGACCAGGAGGGTTCCTAGGGGGTAGGGGGCCCCCAAGACCGCTGAAGCCGAGGCTCAGCATGTGCTTTTGGGGATGCGGGCCCTACAGGCCGACATCTCCCGGATGCTGCATCGTCAGTGCCTGAATCCACCACCCTTCTAGGTTCATTGGTGACTCCTTGGGCTTCCGTTCGATCTGATCAGACTTCAGCTCTGGCCACTGCCCGGGCTCGGGTGTTAGAGAAGAATTCTTCCACTTCCCGCACCCCTAGGTTTGCCGGTCTGCAGCTCGAGTGTTGGTGACTTGTCGGAGGCTACTACCTTTGACTACGCCACACATGATGGGCAACTGGCCCCTCAACCAGCACAGCTGTTTTCGGATGCGCAGTCTTCTGTGCAACCCAAATCACAGCCACGCTTCAAGCGCAACAAGAGGAAGGGTAAGAAACCTCCTGGGGGCAAGAAGAAGGGTTCCTGACTCTTTCTTCTCCTTGGCCGCGACAGAACAAGGGCCTGGCCAGATGGACGGCAGTCCTCCCGTTCAGGGCTCTTGTCCTTCTTCCGCAGGGTCAGACTCCGGGTGGGCAGACGATATTCTGGTTTGGCAGGGACTCGATCTGCCCCATCCGGAACTTCCTGTGGCAGGAGATTACGGAGGACGCTTGGGCTTTGTCAGTGGTCAAGGAGGGTCTAGGTATCCCTTTTCTTCGGGATCTGCTCCTTACCGCCCAGCCGATTTTCTTTCCTCCTCCGGGGTATTTGGAAAAGGCTCGGGCGATACAGGAGGAAGTAGGGACCATGCTTGCAAAGGGCGCGGTAGAGGAGATTCCTATGTCGGAAATCACTCCCGGTTTCTATTCCCGAATGTTTCTTGTTCGGAAGAAGTCCGGGGCGTGGCGTCCAATTAAAGATCTCGGTGCCTTCAACAGGCACATAGATTCTCCTCACTTCAAGATGGAGACCCCACGGGGGCATCATGGTCTCCGTGAGGGACGTAATGTGGGCAACTTCGGTAGATCTGAAGGATGCCTATTTCCATATCCCCATCAAGAAGTTGGCACGGAAGTTCCTTCATTTCACGTGCAACAGCAAGGTCTTTCAATTCCTGGCCATGCCCTTCGGGCTAACGACAGCTCCTTTGGTATTCACCAAACTGCTGCAGGTAGTCGTGGGATTCCTACACTCTCGCGGAATAGACGTCCACATCTATTTCGACGACTTCCTCATGCTTCACAGGGTGAGGGAATCGCTTGAAGGATACCTGGCTGGTCCTGAAAGTCTTGCTCAGAGTCAGCTTCATTCCTTCCAGAGAGAAGTCAGAGGTTTCCCCATCTCAGGACTTCGTCTTCCTTTGGAATCGTTTCGATACGGTTCTGGGCATAGCCCTTCCACCGGTGGAGAAGTTCCAAAAGGCCAGGGCTCTAGCTCTGTCCTTCATCAAACAGTCGCAGGTCCAGGTGGGTTGGTTCCTCAGTTTTCTGGTGCATCTCAACGCCCTGGCAGATGTGGTCCCCCTCGGGAGGCTTCACATCGGACCTCTCCAGATGTTCCTCCTGTCCAACTGTGTTCCATCATCCAGGAAGTGGGAGGCCTGGATTACTCTCACTCAGTCGGTCAGGGAGTTCACTTGCTGGTGGACCATTCGGGAGAATGTTCTCCGCGGAGTTCCTCTGACCAAGCCTGTCCCCTCTATGACCCTATTCACGGATGCCTCCATGACAGGATAAAGTGATGTTATGGGACCAATAAAGTGAAGTGGTGTCCGATAAAGTGTAGTGGGTGAACTTCTTTTCTTTGTTGAGAATGAAGAGTGGTGTAGTGTTGAGTGGAGATGAAGAAATCCAAACGCTGTTCAGGTTGATGTAAATTTATGGTGTGTAGACATGGAGAGGTGGTACACTCGCATGCCTTCAGGAACCGATTCGACTACTTCGGCAGCTGGCTCCACAGTGGAATTTAGCCCTTGTGCTAGATTCCCTGATGAGGTCTCCTTATGAGCCTATGGAGTCTGCCTTGTTGAAGTTTGTTACTTTCAAGACAGTCTTCCTTTTGGCTCTGGCCTCTGGACGTAGGAGGAGCGAAGTGCACGCCTTGTCGTCACTTTCTTCAGAGGATACGCTGCCGTTACTCTACTCATTGATCATTCGTCCCTTGCGAAGAATCAGGTCCCGGGGTTCTCGCACAATCCGATCAAGATTCCAGCTTTGACTAGCTCGGAGGAGATAGATTGCTTTGTCCCTGTAGGACTCACAGCTTTTATCTTGATAAAACCGGGTGGGGGGCTCCAGATCCCGTCTGTTTTTTTGCCCGTCAAACAGGGACAGCGACACATCTCCTCCCAGTCGGTGTCTAGGTGGGTTTGCCAGGTCATCAAATATGCTTATGAGCACTCGGATGACCAGGCTCGGGCAAGGGTAAGAGTGGGGCTCATGAGGTAAGGGCGACCTGGGCCCTCCTTAATGTGTCTTCCTTTCAGGAGGTCATGTCTGTTGCCTTCTGGCGGGGCAAGGATACTTTCGGCGGCACGTTGGTTACCTGCTCGTTCACAGGGAGGTTCCCCTCCTTCTTCTCATCACTCTGTCCTCCCCTCTTCCAATCTGCCTGGCTGCCCCTCTGCAGGTGCCCCATAATGGTTAAGAGGAAGGGAGATCACTCTGCTCATGACACGAAGGCTCATGGATCGTTGGGAGGGCAGGATTTTTTAATCTTTTGTTTTTGGGATACAAAGATGGGTGTAGGTACCATATTTGCTTACTAAAGTTATGGTAAGTATTACTTATGAAAATTGGTTTACATTAAAAAACCTCAAGTCAAATGTAATGTAATTTGTATGATTTGCGAGTTATCTCCCTTTGTTTCACACATAAATCGCTCTCATGCAAAAACTGGCACCAGCTGCTTCGCTTCATGGCTAGCCTCGCCCTCAGAAGCTGTGTTACTGGGTGGTCCAGGTGTGATGTCGTGTCTGACATCAGCCTCAACCAAGTAGCTCTTCCTCCCTTTCTGACGATGAAGAGGTGGACCCTTCGTATGAAGAAGGCACTGCCCTAGTCACTTTCCTGGTTCTCGGAGTTGGTAGTGGTTTTCTCGATGGTGTGGGTGAATGCAAGTCTGGTTACCATCAAGTTGAACTTCATCCAGAGCACAAGGGTCGTACAGCTTTCACAGTAGGACCATTTGGTTTTTAGGAATACACCTGTATGCCTTTTGGATTGGAGACACCCCAGCGACCTACCAAAGGCTTATGGAAGAGGCATTGCAAGGATTGCACACCAAGATTTGTTATGTTTACATTGATGATGTAATTGTCTTCTCAGGAACATTTGAGGAGCATCTGCAATGCCTACAGGTCTTTACCCACTTGGAAGAATGTGGCATGAAGCTTGTTTCGGTGAAAGGTGAAGTACATAGACCATATAGTGTCAGAGGATGGGATAGAGCCAGAACCAGAGAAGGTGGAAAAGGTAACATCATGGCCATGGCCACGACCAGAAAAAGTTTTTAGGCTTTGTCAGTTACTATCGTTGTTTTATCGAGAATTTCTCACAGACTGCACGACCACTTACCAACCTTAGGACACTACCTGAAAAGAAGAGAAGACTGAAGTCCAAGAAGCAGGATAAGGATTTGCATCCATGGGTATGGGGAAATGAGCAGAAAGAGGCTTTCCAGGAGCTGAAGACAAGTCTCAGTGGCCCACCCATTGTTAGCTATCCTTACCTCTTGAACCATAAGTATATAAATGTAGAAAAGTTTAATATTTTAACTGCAATTTCAAGAAGGATGAACGAAAGATACAACTGTCCGTGTCTGATTTAGGTTCAAGAGCATATCCCTGCATGTGAAGTTACTGTTATTCAGAATGTAAAATTGAAACTGGTCTCTGTAAAGATCCAGCAGACCAGTACATCTCCCATCATGTGCGTTACTGTAAACAGACCACCCAGTGACAAGTTTGACTCAGTTGTGGAAGGAGTCACTACAGAATACACGAATTCAGGGGTGCAGATTAACGGTCGCCCAGTCGCCCAATGCAACCAAATCATTAGCTGGGCTACTGAATGTTGTTACCTCATTCACCCACTTGGCGATTGGATTTTCAATTTAATTATCTTATGTTTCTGTTTCTGAAAAGTTAATTCAAATAATATCATCACAATGAGAAATTATTAACAAAGTATTTATCGTATATACTTGCCTATAAGTCGATTCGCCTATAAGCCGGAGGTACGTTTTTTGGGTTAAAATTTTGGAATTTAACATTAACCCTGCCTATAAGACGGTATCAAAAAATGCTCTGGCAAAAAATCGAGTGAAAATCTCTGTTAGTAAAGTTAAATGATCGTGAATAAAATTTGGTGGAAATCTATCATAAGTATTTTTATTTCAGAAATGAGATCATGTATCGATGATACACGTTGGTCATGATCGTGGAGATGGAGAGTCAGTTAAAATTTAATGTTAAAAGATCGTTTCTGCTCTCAATATTTCTAAATACATAACGGCATTTCAATAAAATGTCATTACATTTTTTCAAGTTCTTGTTGTGTTTTTCAACATGGAAGATTATACAGTTCGATCAAACGCACAGATCAATCACAATTCATTTCCACGCCCTACCTGCATACATGTCCAACCAGGAACTTAAGGAAGTTCTGGTAGGTGTGTAATGTTGAAAACGGACGAATCAGGACAACGCGGCATGGTGTCATTAATATCTATCAAAACATTGTGCACGTGCTACCCACCTCGTTTACACCATGCTAATTGACCATCGGTCTGCCTTGATTGATCTTTTGTTCTTCGTAATTGCCGTACGTACTATGTATACACATTCCCGCGTGGATGTGTGTACACAGGTGTGCCTTCAGGCATAAACACAAGCCCATCCCATTGTTAAATGTTGGCCGCGGCTTGGAACTGGCGATTATTGTTAAAACAATCCGGCAACATGAAAGGTAACTGAGAAATTTGAGTAAATCCTGAGTAAGAGTAAACTTTCCCCATAAAAAAGGCTAACAAATCGATTCGGTATCATTTCAGATTTGTTATTACCGGTAAAAACTATTCATAACGCTGAATTTTGATTATTGGAAAACTGACATTTTGAACATGTCAAAACGTAAGAGAAATTCGTACGACATCAGTTTCAAACTAAAAGTTGCAGAATATGCTGAAAAGTACACTAATGCAGAAGCAGAAAGACATTTTGGGGTTAATGAAAAACAAATTCGGGACTGGCGTTCAAAAAAAATCTCTTTCAACAATGCACTGAAATCTTTGAAAAAAATCCGCTACACGCAGACGCCGTACAAAATACTAGAAGACGATTTAAACACGTGGTTAACAGAACTTCGCCAGCAGGGTTTTATTGTGACTAGAAATGCCATCCGTATTCAGGCACTGACTTTGGCTAAATCACCCGAATACCAAATCTCCGAAGATTTCAAAGCATCAACCAGGTGGTGCACTCATTTCATGAATTGCAATGGCTTCGCTATAAGACAAAAAAAAAGCATATCGCGCAAAGACTACCTAAAGACGTAGAAAACAAAGTTGAAAAATTCCACAAGTTCGTGATAAAAGAAAGGAGAGAGCACGATTATCCGTTAATTGCCATAGGTAACATGGACGAAACACCAATCAGCTTTGATCGTCCATCAAACAGGACTGTAGATGTAAAAGGGAATAAAACTATATCAGTGAAAACGTGTGGTGCTGAGAAATCAAAGTTCACAGTTGTGCTATCGTGCCTTGCTGATGGGACAAAATTAAAACCGATGATAGTGTTCAAGAGGAAAACTGTGCCGAAAGAAAAACTTCCTAAAGGAGTTTATGTACAGTGCCACCCAAAAGGTTGGATGGACGAACTGTTATTGAACAAATGGGTTGATGAAGTGTGGGGGAAACGACCGGGTGCCCTTATCAACAAAAGAGTTTATAAGTTTGGGACATGTTTCGAGGACATTTAGTAGAGTCTGTTAAAAAAAACTTGATCCGTAAAAAGACGCACCAGGCAGTGATCCCCGGGGGTGTACATTGTTGTTGCAACCGCTAGACGTGTGCTTTAACAAGCCTTTCAAAACTAGAATGCGCGACTTCTGGACACAGTGGATGATTAACGGTGCAAAAGAATACAGGGCAGGAGGCAACAGAAAACGACCTAGCTATGAACTTGTGTGTACGTGGGTACGTGATGCTTGGGAGGACATTCCATGTGAAATGGTAGTGCAATCATTCAAAACGTGTGGGATTTCCAACAGCATGGATGGGGAGGAGGACAATGCGTTATACAGTGATTTAGTTGACGACGAAATTACTGCAGACAACCCCGATGACTTGGACGATTTCTATGATGATCTTCCCCTCAGCGACTTGCAGTGGCGTCTTTCCTCGATTCTGACAACTCCGACGAGGAATTCAGTGGCTTTCTGCCATCCGATATCCGGGAATAAATTAACTTTACTGCTAGCTTGTGACTGACAACTGAATGCACAGTGTTTTATTAGCTTGACTTTCGTGAATTCCTAAGGACGATCTTTAATACACATAGAGTTATTACAAACTATTTCCAGATAATGCTTTGGTTGTTATGTATTCTGTTGTTATATCATTATTAAATGCTTAAAATAAAATTACAATTAAATACTATTTTGTTTGTTTACTTTCTTGAATTATTAGAAAGTGTTTAGGCCTATGTATGCATAGAATCAATACTGGAGGAATTCGTCGTTTTGTCCGCTACCTTCTTGAGTCGGGAACACGGACAACATAACTGATAGTACTCATACTGTACCTGAGCTCTTTACTGTACTTGCATATTTTACTATATACATGATTTTACACGATTCTCGGTCCTAAAGCATGACTTACCTTTGGAAAATTATGGTGTGATTTTTTGCTCACAGTCAATGACTCGCCTATAAGCCGGACCCATCCTCGGAGGTCGTAAATTTACTCCAGAAAATCCGGCTTATAGGCAAGTATATACGGTAGCCTAGTTAAACAGCAATAATCACAGTCGTGTCATGCTATTTCAAACCGTAAGCGTAAACATTGCAGTGACTCAGATTCCTCATATTATGATAAAGCACCACGCTGACACCGATTAGAATCCGCGGCATTTGCAAACATGGCATTTGATGGTTGTTTTCATGCCGGTCTAATACTAGGGTCGTGATCCAGCATGTGGCAGTAGCTAGAGGGGGTTTCAAACCCCCAAAATTCACAAACTGTCCATAAAGACAGTGAATTTGTGAGTGGGTGTAGCAGCTATAAATTTGACAGTAAAGCGAAGCATGAAAGATCTAAATGTCACGAAAATGCTTATCTAACATACACGGCAAAAAATGCAGTCACTGACAAAGTATCGGAGGCCAGTAAAATAATCGATACTTTGAACAAGGACATTATCGATCGTTTAAAAACGATGTTTTGTACATGACACGCCTTAATTTTGAAGAATCGTCCTATTTCTGATTTTACGTGGATGTGTGATCTTGATGACAAAAAAGGTTTGAATTTAGGAAATACTTATCGAAACAGATTTTCTGCCACAAATTTTGTGGAACACATAGCCTTAGTTGAATTCCATCAATTAACTGAAAAAATAAACAGTTCCAAGTATGTAACAATCATTGGAGATGGTAGCACTGACTCCAGTGTTAAAGAACAAGAACTTTGGTATGCTAGAATTGCAACACAAGGCTAAATTCAAGTCTATTTGATTGGTGTGTTTTCTCCTGAAAAGGCTAATGCAGAAAACATTGTAAATGGTCTTAAAGAGGCATTGTATGTAAAAATTTGCAGTTTGACTGGCCAACATTTGCCAGTAAGCTTGTTGCTCTTTCATGTGATGGTGCAAGTGTCATGTTAGGTTGTTGGGCTGGAGTTGGTGCCTTGTTGCGTAAAGAACAGTCGTGTATGCTAACAGTTCACTGTATGGGTCATCGACTGGAGTGGCAATGAAAGAAGCAGTCAAACAGATCAAACAAAGCTATCAATGTTTTATGCATGGGGCTGTACTACTGTTATCACAACAGCAGCTTGAACAGGTCAATGCTGGTTAGAGCATCTGAGGCCCTCAAAAAAGAAACGTCCAAAGAATTGTTGATGCCTACTCGTATCGGTGGAACCAGATGGGTTGGTCATACACACAGGGCTGTGAACAATCTGTTGACTTCGTAGATATATTGTCACACATTTGGAACAGGTATAATCAATGTAGTGTAAAATGTACATGAATCTTCATTGATTGAAGTAAGTTTCCATTCATAGTTGTAATGTTATTCCTAGACACTATTATTTCATGAATGGTATCTTCATAAACTATGATCATATTCTTTCGATCTAAATTAAGATGCAAACCGTAATATTGTAAATAATAAAACATTTACATGTGATGGCCTATACCATTGAATAAAAACATAAATATTACAAATCGATAAGCATATAAACATACCTGATTATGTAAATCAACAGTTTCACAAAATTTTATGAAAAAATCATGTTTTGGACATGTACTGAAATTTTATTTTCAATCCACATCAAATCTTAATCATGTATTTCATAACAGTTAACAGAAACAACAGACATAGTGTGAAGTGATTCAAAGTCCAAAGCCAAAGCTTTCCTCAAGCTTCTAAAAATCAAATGATACAGTTTGTTTCCTATTGTTCCAGATGGATTTACTTGCACCGCTGAAACGGCTGTCCCTTCTTTTACAAGATCAGAAGTGTATTATTGGTAATCAGTACTCGTGTCTGTCAGATACCATTGATGTTATCAAGAAATACAAAGTCAGGTATGTGAAAACATTTAGTTTCTTGTAATATTTTATCGATTCTCACTGAGTGTGCATCATTACACTTGATGAAGTTATTAATTCTGTACATATTATGGAAACAATGAAAAACAACTTTGCAGAAATGCTATTGTGCCACTGTGCTGTACATCTGATCAAATGTATTGTTGTCAAAGAAATGTTTAATACGATTAATAGTACCTTACCATGTGCATGACCTTGAATTCTTATTTTCAAATATTAGCAATTGACACAAGATTTTTTACACCTAAACTTTTAAAATTTTTAGTGATGGTCCACATTTGAGGAACATAATTGGTGACCATGACCAAACTGAATTTGAAGGAGTTTGTGTTTTGTCTGAGATTTTGTTTTGCATGCACTTCGTTGTGTTGTAACAGTTGAGACCACAAAAATTGTGGGGGGGGGGGGATCCAAATGATGCAGTTTTTCACCCCAACTTTTTGGATACTTCTTTTTTAGTTGTGGTTATTTTCAATTTTTCATTCTATTTGTCTTGGTGTTTTTCAGTAGAGTTGGTTGTTTCACTTGCAGTTTTTGAAAATACAATTATTTAATAAACTCAATGCAAATGTTACACATTTCCTCATTACACTTATAATTGCAGACTTTGGTGATGAAGATGTCAAAACTTTGTTTCATCACTTCCATGGCATACTGGACAACCCTGAAGATGCAGAGATGGAATGGACATTACTGAAAAAAGACATTATTGAAACGTAATTAAGATACAGTCAACTTTTATTAGCGGTCTCCTTCATATAACGGTCCCTTGAGTGACTGTTATATCTCTGGTACAAGTAATTTTTGTTTCTATTTTTTTCATGCAATAATAAATCAAAACATCAGTAATCTGAATATTTCAATTCGATTTTGTATATCACTAGCAATGCTCTCAGTCTGCTGCATTTGTAAAAAATAATTGAAACAGTTTCATTTTCATACAAACAAATAATTCTTTCAGATGAGATTGAAATTGTTTGTTTTATTCAAGTGATTTCAACTACAACAAGACACCAGACTGGGAACAAATCTGCAGCAGAAACAAAGAGCACCTTACTAACATTTGTGATGTGATTATCACCAACAAATGCAGAAGCTGAGCGTGGGTTTTCACAGCTTTAGTTGATTAAAACAAACTTGAGAACCACCCTTAGTGAAAGCAATCTCAACAACTGTATGGCCATTGAACTTTTGTCTTCCAGTATCAAAGACTTTGATCCAGGCAAAGCCATCGACCAATGGAATAACTCTTGCACAAGGGCCAGAAGGCCCAACTTCAAAGATGTACAGAAAGCCCCTGCCAATGATGATACGGTTACTAATGATGAAAATGGAGAGTTTCAATATGAAAGTGAAGATGATAGCTTGCATTCAAATGTTGTGTTTGGAAACTGTCCGAGTTGTCAGATGATACTAATGTCTAAATGAATATTAAAAACATCATATGAATATTTCGTATTTTCTTAAGATTTCAGCACATTATTAATTTAATCTGGGCTCCTGAAATTATGGTTGGGCTACTAACTTTTAGGGCCCAGCTGGCCCCCAGCATTAAAGAGTTAATCTGCACCCCTGCTAATGACATTGTAATGGGTGATTTCAATGCAGACGAGTTCAATTGACTCTGCGACTCGCAAAACCAAACACTTGAGTAGTCTGATCGATCATATCTACACTTCAGACTCTTTTCACGGTCTTCAGTCCGGAGTCATTCTGCTAGGATGTAGTGATCACCATATCATTTATACCATTCGGTTGTCAAACGGATGTGCCAAAGATGACCACGTAACTATCAAATACAGAAAATTTAAAGGGGTTGACCATAAACAGCTTAGAACTGACTTTGATCAAGCTCCTTGGAGCAGTATCAAAGTATTTGATGACATTGATTATATTTGGTTTACCTTTAAGGAACTTTCTTCAGTATCATTAATAAGCATGCTCCTCTGACAGAGAAGCATGTGAAAGCACACACTGAACACTGGATTAATGACAGTATCTGAAGTGAAGTGTATAATCGTGATTACTTGCACGATAAAGCCAAAATCAAAGTACTGAAAGTACTGGTATGCTAAGACCATTAAAAAAATAAATTCTTTGTTATTAGATTGCTATATACTGAAACCAACTATATGCAAGCAGTAAATCATTGCAGCCCATAAAAAATGACCAGCAGATATCAGAAATAACAAGCATAGTAGTATTACTTATGTAATACATGTCCCAAGTAGGCTCCAAGATGCAATGATAGGGAAGTTGTCCATTTCTTTGGATACATTGTAGGAAATGTTGATCTTGGACACCATATTATCACTTTAAAGACTGCGTATCTTATTGGTTTAAGACCATTAGTTAGACCATCATGCAAATAACATGCTACATACAAATATTGGGCAGCTTCATTTTCCAGATTGTCTGTAAATGACTGCATAAGAGTGCCAATTTTCTAAAACAAACATGTTATGTCACCATATCTTAAAATAAAAGATGCCTGTTCTTTCGGAACACCTGGTCTTATTCTCCTTGTACTTTTTCAGGGAATCTTCGAGTAGATATTGTCTTTGTTTCAATTTTACACTTGTTTTGCTGGTTCTACAATTCTGTTGACATGTTTATATATTCTTTGTTCTCGAAAACTTGTCGCAAGATATTTTATTCCTCTTGTATTATAATTTTTACATACTAACAGTGACCTTGAACCTTGAAATTTGCAAGATGTGAATATCTTTTAGGTTGTGAAATTTGATAGAAAAATGAGGGTAATGCAAAGAACACCCCCATGCATCTATCCGTTTTTTGACTGTGACCTTGATCTTTGACATCTGACCCTGAATTTCTAAAGAAACCGACTTCCCATAAGGGATACATGTTCCAAATTTGATTAAGGTATACTGTCTTAGTCTCAATGCGTTTACAAGGTAATCATATAGTACTTATGCAAGTACTGTGACCTCTACATTCAATCCTCAAAATCATTACTATATCCTCTCCACATTGCCCAGGGATAACTGAAACTGTAATCCAAATGATAACTAATACCCCCAACACCCACAGCCTTAGCTATCTCCCCATGGTGACCTTTTGCACAGAAACATCCTCTGAAACACAGCGGCATGTGCACGTTCCCCTACATTCCTGCAAAGTTTTGTTGAAATTGGTCCACAGAAGTTGACTGACGAGCAAAACCCGTCTATATTGACCAGTTGCCATGGCAATCGATATTTCGAGGGAAAATGGTGCATGCACATCTACACATTGTCCCGAATATTACTGAAAAGTTTCATTGGAGTTGTCCAGACAAGATGTGTCTACAGACAGACAAACAGATGGATGGACGGATAGACAACCTGATTCCAGTTTACCCACCCTTTTGGTGGTATAAGAATGCACAAGAGTGCTTACAAATTCCATGTGGACAGACATTATGGAAAAATAATAATGATAATAAAAAAACATGATACAGATGCTTATATCTTGTTTTATTAAGTTTTTAGATACAGTATTCTTTCCATGCTTTGATCAGCAATGTAATCTTGTCATGTCAATATCCTAGTACAAGATTGCATACACAAAATTGCTGTAGGTAGACTTTTAAGATACATAAAAAAATACATGCCTCAGTTTAAATGAAGGTTTTAAACAGAAGTCGTATTATGTTCAGCATACAGTGATTTTTCTAGACAATCGTAAACTATAAACTCAGTATGCGGTGATCTTTTCTACAAAAATTTTTTTTTTATATATTGTATACACTAAACTCAGAAAAAAAACATATAAGTAAACCTTTTTATGTACACTACAAACTCAGTATACAGTGATCCTTTCTACACAAACTTGGTATAACTAGTGAATCTTTCTACTCAAGTAAATTGAAGATTGTATACAAATTTACTACAAATGCAGTATACAATGATCTTTTCCACATTTTTTTAGTTTCCGCGATTTGTTGATTCTTCTTTTGTGATGGTAAATATATTTCCGCCTTTAGAGAGTACTGTGACATTAAAAGGCAACATGGTTGTTAGCATCTCCTCAAGTGATTAATCATCAACATCTAATTGGAGGCCGGAAAGAAGGACGTTTTTCTCCACCATAAGGTCCTCAAATCCATTGTTGGTCACCATGGCCAATTCCAACTTAGAAGAATCAATAGGGATACCTTCTACCATTCCAGATTTCATTTCTTCAGGGACATCCACTTGCTGAAAGAGAGTAAGGGAAATAAATAACTATATTTCATTATTGCTATGATTATGTGCAAGAAATATACACTTCTGTATAAGCTTATAGTCTTCCCAATAGGAGTCTATATTAAATATACTGTAATTAATTACTTTGACGTTCAGGACTGTCAAATTATTAAGCGATGGACAGCTAGCAAAATGATAATATCTTGACCATGGTCATACAGAGATTGAATCATAAAATTAAATTTGTGTGATAAATCTGTGCAGTATGATAATTTATTTTGACGTTTGTATTTCAAAAAAAATCATTTTGACTTGAAAAGTAATGTATAATCGATTAATTACATTGGACCGTCATATAATGGTTATTTAATTATTTTGAAAATACCTGTAGTGGCAATGCCATTTTCATAATGTAATTGTAATTTAATTAATTACATCATCATGTAATTGAACCCATGCCTGTTACAAACAGTAGCTGTCCTAACTGATCCTAAAATTAACTTTGGCTACATCTATCACAAAATCAACTTTGGCTATGTCTATTACAAATGCCACATTTAGATACAGTAGAGGTTTTTCAAAAATGTACGTCATTGTAGCTGAAAGGACATAATTAATGGTTACTTAACCAGAACTACAGTTCTGAACAAACCACTACAAAGCCTGATTATCTGTACAGACAATGTCCTCTCAATTAATCAATTTCATTGATTATCAACATCTTATTGTTGTACTTCCGGTCACTTGAGTTTCTTAAAGTTTCAATTTGACTTTTAATAAGGCCCAATGTGATAATACTGCAATGTCTTAATAAGCTATTGAGGGGTATTGGTTAGACTATTTATCCCATTTCATTCCATTCACCATGAAAACAAAACTCTAAAATGCTTATAAACAGTCGACAATTAATGACAAATATTGAGCCTAGGGCTGTGTAAAATTGATGAATCAAGTGTTGAACTGAAAGTTGACGCAGTTGACATAATACTGAAATTTCTGAGATGAACAAATACAGTACATATATTAAAGGTTCAGGCATAATAAGAATTGTACCAATGGGACCTAACACTTTGCTAGGTTTATCCTAATCTTCATTAAAACACTTTCCGGGATTCAGATGTTAATTGACATCTTCATTATTCCCAATCTTCATATTGTAATCGTTCACATGCATCACTCTTCAACAGAATCAACGAGACATCATGTCAGAAAGACAAAAACTAAATTTAAGCTAAAACTATATATATAAACTTCAATTGGCATAGCTGTAGAGTTCCCGTACGATTTCATACCCTGGACTTGGGGTAATTATAAATTATCTCCGATCAGAAATTTGAAAGAGCTAGATCTACAATAGCACGGACAGTGACCGATATTTTAAAGTAAAATCGATATTTTACACAGATAGATTCCTAGATTTATTCACGGTAGCGTAAGTAGTACAGTACAATATTACGGATAAGTTTTTTTTTCTGTTTAATTTCCGATTTGTTGGGCCACTCACGATCATTCAAAAATAAATTTATTTCAAAACACTGAAATACTTTACGGAAGCAACAAATGCTTACATAACATTTTTCAAATGCATACTGCTTCAAAGGAAAAGTCTTGAAGATATTTTGAAAAAAGTGCCATGGCGGCAGTGCCCAGCTTGCGCGTAGCCGTCGAGCCTATATTCAATACATGCGATAGCTCATTTCAAATGAGCATTTTGCAAAAAATGCAATTGCTAGTTCAGTATAAGTATTGACTTTAAATTCAGCTGATATATATATAGTGATACTTACTTGCATCAAATACCCGCCACCTTCTTTCTGCCGCCGTCTTCTTTCAGGGTCCAGCAGCAAAGAGCACCCCGGCTGTTTTCGTCAAAATTTTATGTTACTCTAAATCATTCTTATTTTAGTTTCATTCTTATTTTCAACTACATATTTCAGTATTTTCAAAAGTTTTCAACAGTATTAAACGGGATGAAAATTTTCGAAAAAGAAAAAAAAAGAAAGATATATGACACCCACAATGCATCGCGCGGAAAAGAAAGTTAAACCGCCATATTGGCATCGCCTCGCAAAATTTACCACCATAAAACGTGAGTCTTCGTCAGTGTATTTACAAATCTCGATGTCTGATTATCATTAATACACAACACAAAACGTTTTCTTGATGTACAAGTAATGAAGAAAATGTCGATAAGGTTGTTTCATTTAATGACTAGGATCAGCAACTTGTAGGGGCGATAATCCAATGATTACGGTAATGTCCGGCAGATGGAGTAGGAGTAAACTTTCGATTTATGAACCAATGAAAACGAAGTACTGATACTCAGGGCCAGGGGCGACAGCAACATGCTGAAGAGCATTGAAATTGCTCTTAGCATAAAAACTGATAGGATTTAGATTAAAGCCGAATGTTTTTAAAAAAAATACTCATAGTTCGAAAGATGTATGGATAAAAGATGAAATAATTCTTACCACCAGAAAAATTAAATATTAATGTTAGGCTGGATATTGATGGTAATGCTGTCTCAGATAAATTTAAAGTTGCCAGTATTTTTAAGTTTTTTTCTGTAGTATTGGTACAGAAATAGGCAAAGACTTTGACAACAGTTTACTAACTGTTGAAACTTTCAATACTGAAAATCCATATGAAATACTATATATTACACATGCGTTTGTATCCAAGCAACTTGACCACATGTCTGCTGCCAAAACCACTGGCGTTGACAGTATGTCTGTAAAGTTGTTGAAGTGTGCCGGTGATGCGATTGTACCACCGTTAACATTTCTGTTCAATATATGTATTAGATCTGGTAAATTTCCTACCAAATGGAAGAGGGCAAAGGTCACTCCCATTTTTGAAGCATGTGATCCTTACTGTGTAAATCACTAGACATGTATCTGCGTGTCAGCGTGAAATTGAGGCACAATTGTGCATGTGTTTACATTTTGTGAACACACAGCTGATTTAAGATTGCGCTTCATGTTTGAAATTCTGGGGAGTTTTGGTCCTGGCTATTGCTTTGCCCTAGACGGCATGGACAATTAACACATCCTTAAAACCGTGATTGGCGCTGATCTCCTGGGGGACCATCACAATTCTAAGGAAATTCTCTGAGAGTATGTGATATACCTACGACAAGCATCCCACGCTTATTTTTCTTGAAATGATGTTGTGACAGAGGTCACACCCTCCAATAGGAGGTTTCGCTTTAAGTGGCCGAGCCAAATTATATATATTCAAATCTCGTACTTTTCACTTGAATTTTGTCGATTTCTTGGTCTTTTGTTGTATCTTAATCTCCGCAAGAGGAAAATAAAGAATGATGATGATGATGGTTGCAGCAGTGAACGAACTTGGCACTCGCCAATGGCAATTGATATCATTATCGGACAAGTAAAATCATAAATTGACTCGTCTGGTTTGGCGAGTACGACAAAATTCCTCTCTCCAAGATAATGTTTTTAATTTCTTTGACCAATACGCTGAAGGAAGGGTCTGTTTCCAGTAATGTTAATTCTCCATAGGAGCCTGCCCCCGCATAATTTTCTTATTTAGCTCAACTACTGTTTTTTTCTTTTCGGAAAAATAATTTTACACCTTTCCGACACCCAGATTTCATGATTTCAGTGAAAATGTATTTTTATAAAGTTGTCAATTTCAGCATCAAAGACATAAGTTCGTAAATAAAAGGTTATCTCGAAATTGTAATTTGCAACATAGTATACATTTCTTTTGATAAATATTTCCAAAACATCGTATTTATTCATAAAACATAAAAAAAAATATTCTCGCATGAAAATGCACTTGCAGAGACACAATTATGAAGAAAAATGCCATAAATTTGCAATTTATATAGTTTTGGATGCAAATTTCCATCAGAAAATCAGATAGAGCTTTACTTGTTTCATATGTGTACCAAAAATCAGCTAATTCCATGTGGTAGAACGTTCTCATATCGCCGCCTGAATGTGGTTGTAAATTGAAAGAAAAGGGGAAATGAGTAACAACCTTGCCTGAAACCCTATTATATAGCTTATTATAAACAAACTTTTATATTGAATATCAGAGCGGATATTTTCATGACAGTTTTATGATGTGTAACGACTAAATAAATAGTATCGATATAAAGATTTACACTGACGACACCCTGATACATGAATACTGTTCTATCTCAAGCTGTCCTCTTCTGAATTTTCTGATCGTGTGGCCTTGTACATTTATCCGTATCTTCTTGTCTTTGTCTATACGTTTACGAAATCATTCACTCGACGCTAGCTATTCTTGTCTCAATTTCCTTGTTTTATTGTCCCATTTCCAAAGCGTGGTTCTATCAGGGTTGGGACCCTGACTTGTCTCACTTTCTTTGTGCCTGCCGACCACGCCACATCGAATAGATAGATTATCCATATGAAATACTTTATTTTGTTCTAAGTAATCAATCAATTCTGCGCTTCTTGGAGGTATTGAATGTGATTTATTATATTGTCTTGTTATTTTGTGTAATTAAGTGATCGTTATTTATCACACATTTTTGCATAATTGTACCAAACTACTAAGTATTAGCTGTTTACAGCAATCATCGATGGCTTGATATTTTGTTACTTTATCAACGCTTCATAAACCAATCGTTATTGTTTCAAGATGGAGGGTAAATGTGTTGGTGAAGAGTGTGAAGTATACTTCAAGAAACGTAGTGGCAATAAGAACAGAAGTGCACACAATGTAAATAGTCCACAGTATAAATGGCTCCTAGATACGCTGGTGCAACAAGGATTGATGTCTGCAAAGGAACAAGCATTTATTTGCCAGAAGTGCTACATGAAGTATCTTCGGAACAAAAATCAGCCTGAACCTGAACCCGAGCAGAACCAGGAAACAGAGGAAGAAGACGACTCCCCGTCCCATATCCTGCCGTTGCTGACCCTTCATGATCTTTTGAATGGATCATCTTCACACAAAAAATGCTGTCTCTGTCTTGTTACCTTTCCAAAAAATGGAACAAAATCATCAGTCTTACCAAAACGTGCAAGACATCACCTGATCTATTCACACAAACTGTGGTGTCCCACCTCATCCCGCGTCTGCTCCATTCACCTTAATGGTAACGACTTAGGTCTGTCTACAGAGGTTGTCCTTGATGGTAGAGGTTCCTTGGAATCTCAGTTACCATCAAAATCATCCGAAATCATTAATGACCTCCTAGAGGTGTCGCACATCCTTTCACAGAACCAGTCTGCGTTTACAATAAGCTTTTCTTCTCTTGATGATTCGGCATGCATGGCCTGGACAGGTTGGTCCAAAGATCAGTTCCTCAAAATCCACTCGCACCGTTCCCAATATCTTTCATCTGGTATATATACCAAGACTACACACGATGCTCTATTACTGTTCTGGGTAAAACTGAAAACCGACATTTCCTGGAGTCAGTGTTCTTCTCTTTTTGGAATTTCCAAGTCAAGTGTGTCCAAAACTTTCCACTCCATAGTACAGGCATTAGACACATCGATAGTCCCACAATTTCTAGGTCCAGATCACTTGACAAGAGAACAATTGCTCGGGCACAATACTGTCTTTTCAGAAGCATTTTTTGGAGATAAAGCCACTGCCATATAAGATGGCACCTATATTTATATCCAGAAAAGCTCCGACCACAAGCTCCAGAGAATGTCCTACTGTGGCCAGAAGAAGAGAAACTATGTCAAATTCATGAGCATTGCCTTACCAGATGGCTACATTCTGGACACTGTAGGACCATTCACTGGCAGCAAAAATGATGCTGCAATTACAAAAAAAGTCATGGACAAGCTAGTTACTTGGCTACAACCAGACGACAACGTTGTCGTTGACCGAGGTTTTAGAGATGTCCTACCAGTTCTCGAAGCCTCTGGCCTCAATGCTAGCATGCCGTCATACCTGAAACCCGGTCAAAGTCAACATTCTGACGTCCAAGCAAATCTTGACAGAACTATCACCAAATCGAGGTGGATTGTGGAATCCTATCATGGTTGTCTGAAACACTGCACGTTCTTCCGAACGCAATTGGTGTCTAACAGCTTTATCAATGTCATTGAGGCTTTGCTTCGAACCATCAAAGCCTGTCTGAATGGTATTAAAGGACCGATCTACCAGAGATCTCCAGAGAGAGATGCCAAAGATAGGCTAATGGCTGAACGTATGAAGGACCGTTTGACAACACCGAATGGTTTAGCTCAGAGAGTCAAGATAGTTCCGGATCTATCAAGACGGGCAAGGTCCGAGTTTGTCGAGATGGATGCATCTTCCGTACTGTTTCCCCGTTTCGATCTTGATTACTTGAGAACCATTACATGTGGAACGTATCAGATATCTCTGGCTCCTGGTTACATCGCCAAACATTTAAGTGATGACGGAGACTATGAGGTGTGGCTTTACCAGCACTCCCCAGACCTTCTCCGATGTCAAATACATTCCCGACACAAAAGCCAAACTAAATATAACGTTTGGATACGATTCACCGTTTCATCCGATGTTTAGGCCCCAATAAAGGACTACTACTGCCAGTGCCCAGTTGGAGAGAGAACGATGGGAATGTGTGCGCACATCTCCAGTATCTTGTACTACCTTGGGTATTACAGGATGCTGGAAAACCCTCGACCATTACAACCACAGGTAAAGAAATTCCGACAAAACTTGAAATAGTTTTCCATGCGGCAACAGAGTGCATATGTCGAAAGTATGTTTGGGGCTCGATATGAAAGATCCCCGTTACCATGTGACTAACCAAACTTTAAATATAGGTATAATACAATCGCCCGTAGCTATGAACACTCCCGTTAATGCGAAAATCAACCAAAATCATAAGGAACACATTTTGTTTGTTGTTCTGTCTATTTGTCAGCCAATGTCTTCAACCACGGGGACTTGTGAAGTAGCCATCTTGGATTTTTTTATGAAAAAGTGTTTCTCTCACTTTTTTTCATATCTGTGTACATATTCTTAACATACCGAGCAAATACTCTCGTTTTTTTGTTAATTATCTAAAGAAAGTCGAAAATCGGCAGTTCAACCATAGACTAACTCAACCCAACATTTGAAAATGTTCCACCACTTACATTTTGATGATTTTTCCTCTCATCAATAGCATATTACGTACTATTTAATAGGATAAAAATTGGTTTGCATCCAACGCCCATAAAAGGGTGTATTCTCTAAAAAACACAGTTTTTTGTGTCTAAAATGTATCGAAAATGGCATTTTTGAGATTGTTTCTTCCATAAAACAGCCAAGTGGCGCGATGGAAACATGACTTTTTGTCAATCATGCCATGAATGTATTCTTTACGGCGACTATCATTTGATTAGATTTTCATTAATATTTTACATAACATGCACATTTTATCAACACTTAGACAGCTTCTGAAAGGTACAATTTTGAGGAGCCATAAAAACAAACCAAGTGACCTAAATCTTTATACTTTATAGATTTGTGACCACAACGGCATATATTGCAATATATCTGAGTTTACAGTAACTTAATCATACAGTAGTAATGTGTCTGTAATGTGTCCCATAGTAAGTACACATAACAGTTTTCGGACTAAATCGCTGTGAAATATGTCACCACTTGTTGATGGGTTGTGCCACTGACAAATACAACCGCGTTCTGATTGGCGGATACACTGTAATGGGATGCTAATCACTAGCAGTGTTACATCCAACATGTTTCTGGTTCATCAATTCAACATGTTAACATGTCCATATTACGGTATGGCTTCACCCGCGCAAAAGCAACAGTTGTGATGCTGATTGGGAATACCGATAAACCAATCTGAAAGAATATGAGAAAAACAGAAAAGGAATATTCGATTCAAAATGGAAGGTTGGCCGTGCTTGGTTAGAAGGTTCGGAAGACGGTACCAGTATGTACAGTAAATGGTGCAGAGACAATCGTGAACTGTTGAAGCCTCGTGGATTGATAAAACGCAGTACCACTTTTATTGATGGGTGCTCATCTTACAAGTTGGAATCGATTACATACTTTTGTCACCAACTTCAGTAAATAAAATTAACCAAATGTTAACATGTCTCAATTCTTCATTGTTAAACCTAATGGAAATGAATCAATGTAGCCATTAATAATTTGGGCGAGTAGAATTTTGTTTTTGGCGAGTTGATTTCTATAGGCACTTGCCCAGTTCGGCGAGTAAAAAAAATTGTCAAGTTCTCACAGAGACATATTACTCCTATACCTATAAGAGGTCTTAGTCCGCCTGATTACATTGGCGGATCTGCGACCTCTTATTGCCGAAGCCATATTTCTTTGATGCGCATTCCGCCCTGGTTTGAAGGCGGAAGGGAAAATTCTATTTAATCACTAATTATGATTAAAATGTTCATGACAGCTATGCGTACTTACAGTTTTGGTATTTATTATCCCATAGAAACACCCAAACAATCACCACACATAATTTTATAAGTATTATCCACGAAAAGTTCTCCGGCTGTACTTCACCACTCCGCTGACCTATTAATTCAAGTATGGCGCTACGGTTGATACAAAATGCGGAATGTGAATTGATGTGAAACATGATTTCGTGAACTCCAATCATTGACGGAAAATGATGACACAACTGTATTTCGCATTTCATACCTTTCTCACTGTAACTATATATTGATATATATTTTTGAAAGGTGTTTGTACAATGTTAGGAAAATATGATAAATTGTTTGAAAAGATGTACATTTTTTGTTATAAAAATTAATAAAACATAAAGATGTTAAATTGTCTGTATTGAAATAGTTAAGATGTTCACATATACATTGCACCAATTATGAATTAAACTAGATCTATAATGTACATAAATACTGTCACTTTTTCTCTAAATTCCTGCAGAATCCATCAACCATTTTATCAAACCATACATGTTTAATATCGGATTTTCCGTGCAGCCCGTCATATAAATGTTCAAAGGAAAATTTGAAAACTTCTTTCACGTAGCGCGTACGACCACATCTTTTCTTATGTTTCCTCATAATTGTCTCTGCCCATTCAACTGTTGTGGACGAACCACCGCCACTTTCCCTGTCCATGTTTAGACCTCTAAGCAGAGAATTTAACCTCTGTACGTCTTCCACGTGTTTCTTTTGCATTGAAATTGTGGTTTCCTCGTCGTGCTCTGGATGTTTGCAGTGGATTCTATTATAATACCTTAAACATGCCGGGGGAATCGTTATGAAGCCCACTACAGCTGTATCACATTTTGCAATAATTTCACATTTAAGATTTTTCATTTCATCAAAAATCTCCAAAACGTCTTTTTCTGAAGGTAAAATAAACTTTCCTGAGGTATTTCTGCTCATCTGCAGTAAGTCATTGATACCCAAACAAATAAGAATGATGAATTTCACTGTCTCAAAGCTCTCGAGGAAATTCAATATACTGCTCTTCGCGTCCTCTATTTTAGCACCTCTTTCTACTAAATAATTAATTGTAAAATTGTCTGGCTGGTCATAATTACAAAAATTATGAGCTCGCGAGTCCGCTACTAAAACCAACTGGGTCGCCATTGCTGCTCACTTTGTCACTACCTACACTGAACTTGCACGGATGAAGGTTTTTCCCGCCAAAACGCATGCGCATTTATATCGCTTGTGTGGATGGTTTAACGAGCACGCTGTTTTAACAAAGTCTTCCTGTAATTATGCAATATCGAAACATTTGATATCTTAATATTTTATGGTGATTTTATTCTCTCAAAATGGATGTAACTGAACTAAAACTAAAGTTTGAAGCAATAAAAGGAAAATATGGTATTGATTTTGATCCTAAACCAAAACAAAATGTAATAGGATTGCTTCCTACTGGATATGGAAAGACATTTTGTGCCGTTCTGTCGTCAATGCTGGTCAACATAGAAAATCCTATTTCATTAGTTATCTCACCTTTAAGGACACTTATGAATGACCAAATACAGACTCTTAACAACTGGAACTTTACGGCCGTTAAAATAGAGCCGGATATGGATTCCGGAATTGTTAAGGATGTAAAAGAAGGCAAATTCAATTTTTTATTTTCCTCCCCGGAAATGGCTCTCAAACCGTATTGGAAAGATATTTTCATGTCAAAAGTGTGGAGAGAAAACACTATTGCCCTCGTCGTAGACGAAGTACATTGTGTGTCTGAATGGGGCGAGGACTTCAGGAAAGAGTTCAGGCATTTACACGAACTTCGATCGGCAATACGGGCCCCTGTCTTAGCACTAACTGCTACTTCTACAGAGGCTGTTAAACAAGACATCAAAAAATACCTACAGATTGATGATGCGGTAGTTATCGAAAAATCACCAGACCGGACTAATATATTCCTCGATTTCCAAAAAGCCGACTCTACAGATTTAGAAGAAAAAATAGACTGGCTGTTGACTCATCTACGTGAGAGAGGTTCAGCTGCGAAAAAAATAATTGTATATTGCTGCAGCGTAGATAGAGTTGCCGATGTATTTATTATATTACGGCGCAGTTTGGGAATAGATGCTTACGCGGATAATATTAAAGATTCCAATCATGCTCTGATTGAAATGTTTCATAGGAGTATACATGAAAAGTCTAAAACCAGAATTAACAGGAAATTTAAGGACCCTAACTCAACTCTGCGTTGTTTAATTGCCACTGTAGCTCTGGGTATGGGCATACAAATTAACGATATAGATATAGTGATGCATCTTGGGAGTTGGAAAGAGAGTAGTAACCAGGAATCCTTCCGTAGACAAAAACCAATACTTACATCAACATGGCTCTAGGTTATATGGCAGTAAACAGAGTACCTGTTACTCATTTACAGGCATTTAATGGAGGTACTCCAGCGTGCGAACTTCCAATAGATACATTTATACCAAATGAGGACATTTCCGCATGACTACAATTATAGGGAGAATATTAACTCGACACATTCCGTGGTTTAGAAATAACTTTCAGAACTGCGTAATTCTGCATATCATTCATGTACATTCAAATGAAACGAGAAAGAAGTCTGTCCTTGTGAACTTGGGTTTTTTTATGAGAACCCATCATCAACAAATGGCACGATAGGGATATACCAAAAAATACAAGAATATGTACCTTCCGTAGATGGCAAGCCATACCCAACTATAGTGTATGGAGATGGCTTGAGTTGTGAGAGGGGCAATTGTGCTCATAATGCATGTTCTGGAGAACTCGATCCATGGCGGACTTCAACCTTCCCCGCAAGAATTTCACAAGGAAATGCTTTTACTGCAAGACCATTTTTAAGACTTTGGCAAAGAAAGTGCTGCAGAATTTGGAACATTGTTCTTTCTGAAGAACACTTTCAACTTCCGCTCTGTAAATCAGAAAGATATCGGCTATTGCTTTTCCGACGCGTGGGAACTCATGTGTCTAGCTACGGAAGGAAATGTGTGTTTATCATCGATAGAAAGACTCGGAATGGACTCGATCGATGATAAACCTAGAGATGCACCAGATGGCATAGAAGTCGCGGACGAAAAATCGAAGGAAGAATATCTCAGAAAGATGACCTTCTGCAATATTTTTAAGGAGACTCTGTGGTACACGAGTCATCATATCAGTACTGCACATGCGGCACCAACATGGGAGATGATGAGCCAATGGTAGGATGTGCAGCAAAGTCGCAATGTTGCGGTCACGAGTGGTAACACCTCGGATGTCTTGGTCTCCAACTTGATGAACTACCGAAGGGTTCTTGAAACTGCGGCGATACATGTGCAAAGAGGAAACGAGGAAAGCGCACTAAATTAAAGAAGAATTCAATTGCTCCTGATAGAAAAGATCACAAAGAAGAATATTGCAAGGCAATGGTATGGCGAGGACTAAACCTATTAAGTAGGCGGGATGCTGTTAGAGAAGGCGACGGCGATGCAATCATCCGATACTGGAAGTTTGACATACAACACTTTCTGGAAACACCCGAAATACCCAGGTGAAATGTTGACCATGGTCAACCATGGTTATCATAGTATTTGGTGGTTTTTCATGGTTGACCATGAACTATCAATGGTCACCCATCAATATCCATGATCCTGACCATGGTCAACCATGGTCAGTTTTTCTTCATCATGGTCAAACATGGTCAGTTTTTCTTCATCATGGTCGACCATGGTCAGTTTTGCTTCATCATGGTTAACCATGGTCAGTTTTACTTCATCATGGTTAACCATGGTCAGTTCCATCAATGACCATGGTCATAAGTGTCAAGTGACTCCTGTCCATGGCCAACCATGGACATGCATACATATATATATATATATATATGATCATGTCATTATCGATTCCTAAAAAAGTCATTCGATAAAAATCAGAAAATTTCTACCATATCATACTTATATGTAAAATTAATAATATTAAATGCACTTTTGAATAAAAAAAAAAAATTGATTCAATCTTTATAATTGATTCATTACAAAACTGGTCCAAAATATCAATCTTTATAATTGATTCATTACAAAACTGGTCCAAAATATTAAATTAATTTCCATGGCTGAAAGATACCAAAATCTTAATCTTCAGTTCATAATGATAAATCTCCACCAGTCCTTCAACTTACTTAAAGAAATAGCTAAAAAAGCAATTTATTTTACTTCATTATCTCAATTACTTGTCAAAGCTCACCAAAAATCTTAACTTGAAAGGAAAAAGCTCATCAAAAATCTTAACTTGAAAGGCAATCCATCTGATTAAGGAACTCCTATTGTAAAGAGCCATATATAGTCATTTAACTTGAGGATGCACTTAATGTCTAGATGGTGGACAAAAAATGGAATACCTGGAGAAAACACAAGGACAAGTCAGTACAGGTCAAATGACTGACTGACCAATAAATCGATAGGAAATGAAAAATCAATATCGAAATTTGGTTTCCGGTGACCTTTTAATCATTTAAAAACACTGCGACCAATTAAGTTAGGCAAACAGGCGATATATTTAACTTCTTCAATAGTCATAAACAGTAATTTCTCTTTGACGAGTTCCACCGGGAAAATTACTTCCTCTTCACTTTCAATCACTCGAACAATATGTCAAGGTCCAGATCCACAAATGAAATTTTCCTCATGAATACTTAACTTTTTTGCATATGCATATATTTTGTTGGTATTTATGTTAACAACAAAATACAAAAGTTTCCTAATTTCTCCTCCATCGCACATTACTATGTAGCATACACGCTTTTTCATCCTGTTGTATTCAACACAATACAATTTTTCATCCTGAGGTTGAACATGAACACGTAATGCTTTTCTGAGTGATTGTTTGTCCGATGTTGCGGTTTCTCTCAAAAATTTCTGAATGGATTCCTCTGCTAGATTTGTCATGACCTGAAGACGACCTGCAACAGAAGTTGTATCATTTGATACTTTTGACCATCCTTTGGTCCTTTGGTGCTGCATACTTTTAAGATAGTCACAAGCATTCCTGTCAGGTACATCATCCAAGTTTATTGAACTTAGCTTCAACTGGAGTTCCTTGAGACGCAGACACTGGGACGTCACATCGCCCGTACCATGAACTGATTGAAGCAGTGATGCATTCCAGTCTTCGAAGGCAAAGCAGCTCCATGCCCATAATGGACCCCACATACGAACATATAACACCATATGTGCTCCAAGATTATGAATATTTAGTCCACAACTACCTTGTCCATACAGCCTACTGAAATTCTTGTAAAAATCCTCAAGGAGCTTTTCTGCACATTGAAGATGTTCTTCTAATATTTTGTCACCAAGAAGCAATTGTATACTTTCACTCAATAGAGAGAGATGTTCCAAATAACATCTTCTCCGGGCTCTTCGCATGTACTACAACCAAATTCTCCGTTATGCATAGTCATATTCAGAACATAGCCTTTTGCTTGAAGATCCATTGTTCCCAAGTATACACCAAGTCTGACAGTGATTGGTTTTAAAGCATTTTGTGGATGTACAGAAAATCCATGCTCATACAAATTGGTCATCTCCTCACTAAAAGTAGACATATAGTGAGAAAAAGGTGGTTTATCTTTCCCTTGCCATATTGCTGCCAGCACCATATTGTCTCTTGAAAATCTTCTAGTTGGTGGAAGTTCATTTATGGCTAAAAAAATAGGCCACAGTTTTATATTTGATGATCCATACAATGGTATACCATCTGTATTGAAGATTGCACTGATGTTTGTTTCACTTTCCAAAAACATGCCTGGCTGGCACAGGCTGCAGTAGTAAGTGCCATCGTATATATCTCTCAATTCATTTTTATCAGTCTCATCAACATGCGCTTTGGTATTCTGGATACTGTCCCAAATTCCTGGACTTTCCAATAGGAGTTTTAACTGTTTCTTTACATTGGCTAATGTAAAAAAATTTCTTGGCTGACGGCTAGGTTTTCGTTGTGCATTCAATGAACCCTTGTATCGGTACCCTCTGCATCCATCTGTTGTGCATAAGAATATGTCTGGGTCATTTGGGAATTTGTTGTTGCATAACGAACAGTAATGTATGGTGTTATAATCGGTGTTTCCTGCTATAGAAATAACTTTGTTGTAAATCAAGTTTTTTTAGCTTATCAGATGAAGGACATAATACTGGCAAAAGTTTGAACATGTCTTTTGAAGCAACACCAGAAGTATTATTTCGTATCATATAGGAAACCATGCATAAGGCTTGAATTTCAGTTTCAGAATATTCCCGAGAGCTGAATTCTTCATCCAAAATGCCTGACTGGCACTCTGATAAATCACTATCAAAGTACTCTGAATTTTCACTTGAGTCATCATCAGACCAGTTGTCATCATGCAGGTTGTCTATTTCAGATGTGTCACTAGACAGGTTGCCTAATTCGGATGTGTCACTAGACAGGTTGCCTAATTCGGATGTGTCACTAGACAGAGTGTCGTCGAACTCCGACATGTCTAACTCAGTTGTGTCATCACACAGGTTGTCATTTATTTTATCAGTAGACTTAGATCCACAACTTACAGTTGTATCATACAGATACCTATTTTTACATGTATTCTCATTTGAATGTAGCTCATAAGTGCAGTTATTGCCATCCTCATCGTAATCTGGCTCAGGATTTGAATGGGTGATATAGATTTCCTTGCAACTTAAAGCACTGTTAGAGTCAACTGGAGGTTCCCTGTTTTCGACCAATTCCTGATCATCATCTGATGACAGTATAGTTCCTGGTTTATTCTGCTGTAGTTGATGAAAAAGTCGATTTCTTGCAGATATATGACGAAAAGCAGTTCTACTTGGAACAGGTATGGAAGGATCCTCTTTATATTTAGAATAGACTGCTTTCAATGGACCTGAAAAAATAAAGAAATAAAGAAAGACATAAAAAAAATCAGTTTTTATAACAGTGTGTTTTTATTTATCCACCCACAAATAACAACAAGAGTACCACAAAGCGGAACAAAATAAGCCCATTAATATCCAAAACAAAAAAGATAATTCAAGAATTACAACCACCACTAAAAATTATCAAAAACATTTTAAAGCATCTTTAAAATACCATAAGATAGCATAGTGAATACCATAGACCTGATAGTCATCAAAATATTTCTTGTTAAACATACTTTGTCATGAACTTTGTGCAAATGAGATAGTATCCGTTGCTTCCTGCTCAGTAAACGTCCACATATCTTGCATTCCATTTAGAAGGAACATCCAACTTTGTAAAACTGTTCTTTCCCCTGGTTTAACTGGTTATTCATGTTTAATTTGCAAACCTGAAATAAATGAAAAAGAAAATGAAAACAGCAGGTGACAGACAAATTGAATACCTAAAAGTACACCCATGAATTATTCATTAAAACTTTTACGAAAAATGTAAGCAATGAAATAGTTTGGCAAAACAAATTACCCAAAACTACAAAGATTATAATATTAACTTACAAATACAAAATGGAAAAAACTCATTTATGATAGATGTATATATATCATTGCGGCATTGTATATTATCATTTACTTGGTTTCGACTTCAGAAAGTAGTGAAATCTGCCCTGTAATAGGTGCCCGGGATACTATAATAATACAAAAAATGTCTATTACTGGTACAATGTACATATTGTATATATCATATCGTAGAAATAAACGAAACAGTACTGAAACTTTTTGGGAAAAAAACTGCTTCAATATTGTTAAAGTGTAATTCAGAAATATCTTAATCTATTCAAACACCGATAAAATAAACAACCGGCATAATCATCAACCGACCCCAAAATCAGTTATGGCGATTGTAGCCCAAAGAAGAAAAGAACCGCCGAAAGTACACTTACGTTCGCGAAAATAGGGGACCCTAGAAATGTCTGTAGCGTCTCGTATTGGTGTAAGCTTTCATTGATCTGATTTGAAGCATGATTTAGAAGTACGTGAATGGACCACACACATGGATGTATGGAGCTATCGGAACGTGAGTAAGGAGTTCAGGTTCGCCCATCTCTTCCGCAACCTTTCCCGCGTGATTTGCTGGGTTGACATAAAAATCGAACGGAATATATTTTACATGTCACCATTTATAGTTTCATAAATGGATTTTGAAATTATTATTTGTCATTAAATATCCCAAAACTATGAATTATGGAGAACAAAAAATAGTTTTCGTGTTGTTTTGATGAAAAATGAAAATTACGTAAATGTATGTTAACAATATTATTCGTTGAAAATGTGATTTCTAAATTTTAATAACACAAGGTGAATAGGTGTAAAGCTATTATCGCACTTTAAAAGTTTCGCATTTTCAGAATTTGAACGCACGAAAGGGATCGAAAATCAAAACAATAGTTACAGCCAGGGGCATAATTTATCATCCAATTGATTTTTCTAAATCGGGAAAAAGGCTTTTGCTTTGAAATATTCCACTTTTATCGGAATATATGCTTGAAGTTATCTCCCTTCAAAAGTGATGTACCAGTAGGAGTACTTTAAAACTCATGATCAGGACCCACAAAAGAGACAAGAAAAATATTTAAACATTAAAAGTTTAAATATTATTCAATTTTTTTATCAGATATACAAAAACTGAAAATTTTCTGAATAGAAACAAGACATTTTGAATCAATTACATAAATGACTTCACCGCAGCATCACAGCATCTGACACCAGCGCCATCTTCATCACCTCAGATTAAAATTTAACCGCCAAAAACACACGCTCGTCTACACCATTAATTTCAACGTGATAATGACGGCATCGGCGCTCATTTATTGGTACTTGGAAAATAAGTGGACAACTCAACCTGTCAACAGAATTATTGAACCCAAAAAGAAGTACGGTGAAGTTTATCACGATGGTGAAAGTGAAGTTTGGAAGTTGCATGTACCCAGGTCTTATCGTCAAAGTTGCAGGTGTGTAGTTTTTATTTTAAATATTTCTGAAAGATTTTATTCGCAATACAGGCCTTGTCATCGAAACTAGTAATACTAGATTTAGAACCAAGTCCCTCTATGCTTTTGTAACAATTTTTTAAATAAAAATACGTTAAATGATAGGCTTTGTATTTAAAAGGTGATAAGCCAACACGTTTTGATACTGAATGGGCTACATGTTTTAATGATAAAAAAGATTAAGAATGTGTTTTGCAGCTAGAAATACTTTGGCTATAGAAGTGACGAATCAACATGGTACCAACATCGACAATCTCTCTGCGATATAAATTTATATTTTGAATCATAACATTATGGACAGGAACTTATATGGACACGTCCTAGGACATTGTCAATGCTTTTATTTTTTGAAGAATAAATTCTAATTTAAAATTGAAATTATATAATAATTTTTTAATGCTTACATGAAATTAATCCTACGAAAATGTTGTCTATGGCCTGGGCCAGGGACGTATAATACAGTATTGTACGTCCCTGCCTGGGCCTATAAACACGTCCTAGGGCAATGGCAATGCATTTTTAATATGTCTTAAAGATCTCATTCTCTTTCCAAATCGAATTTCTGTATTTTTTTTTTTTACATAATTGATATGGATATGATATTTAATCATAAATTTTGGTATTAAAGCTACAATACCTAGACCAATTCTCCGCTGTAAGTTTTAGGATACTAATACGGTACATGTATTCATTTGCATTTTTTGGATAGATAGCAAAGCTGATTTAAATGAGTCATCTTTTCGCTTGGCAAAGATCACAGAAAAGGTAGAGGCACTTGGGGACCTGGGTAAAGGGATTACTCCAGAAGAAATCATGCGGAAAATGACAGAACAGGCTAAGGAAGACAGTGAGGGTAATTTGGTATCAATGTGTTTATAGTTTTGGACAGAGATTCAAATTAGTAAATTATGATTTGTGTCAAAAAACAACTGGTAAAGTTTAAATGCTTTGGATCTGTTTTGATAATGAGTTAAAAAAAAAATCTCGTCCTGGCTCCATCATACAACTGTTCATCAGTAAATAAAGTCAACATATCAGAAGTTGGTTGTTTTGGAAATTTTTATCTATAACAATCCAGATAATTAAGTGTACACAGATCGGTTTACAACCAAATGTCTTTACAGCAGCTTACTAGGAATTCAGCTACCGGTACTTTATTTTAAGGCCCCGATAAATTCCTACGGACGTATTATGATGTGGTACTGTCCGTCCGGTCGTCCTACTGCCGTCCGTCGTAAACTTGTACTTGTAAATGAAATAAAATATCAATTCAAAAATGTATTGTACAATTATAGGAAGTGACAAGCAAACCTTGGAAAATGAGACAAATGGGTCCGGAGAGCCTATAAACACTATAGAAATGCCAAGGAACCAACATGAAGTTGGTAAGTACATACTTTATTAGGGCCCTGCAGTTTTTACATAATCACGTATTTCATATCCAAAAAAAAAAAAAAAAGAAAAAAATCTTCACGAACAAGCACTAGGTAAATATCAAACTGCCATTTCAAAGTAGAGTTTGAATTTCAACACCTGCCAATGTGGTGAAAAGTGACAAGTCAAAATATAAATGACTTCTGACAATTAACATGAGTCACAGGTTGATGCTCTATCTTTATTTAGATTTTGACAATATAAAACATGATTTCATGAGGACTTAGGTTTTGATAAAATTTCTTTCTTCAGTCCTATTGTATAATTCAGTACATTGTAACTTTGTTTTATACCATATAGTGGCAAATATACCCTATGAATATTAAACAGGAGACTGTATCTGGACCATTCATTACAGATGTTAACAAAACCACTGCAGAAAGTGTAAGAAAACCAGGAAAAAGGTAAGTACATTTTCCCGCTTGATAGGCTCATGTTTTATCAAAAATATATTGGAATGTAATACAAATGAATTTAAGTTTTTTAGCTCACCTAAGGGCAAGTGAGCTTATGCCATGACGCGGCGTCCGTCGTCCGTCCTGCGTCCGTCAACTTTTCCTTTAAACGACTTCTTCTAGAATACCGAAAGGCCTTGGGTTTTCGTATTTGGCTGGAAGGTTTCTTGGATGAAGCCAGACAAAGGTTGCGAAAAGAAATGACTTTGATCCATATTCACAGTCACAGAGTTCAAATGTGTTAAAACCTTATTTACCAGTATGTTTTACTGATGCTGACCTTATTTTTAGATCCTGAACATATGCACAGGTGAGGGATATAGGCCCTCTGGGCTTCTTGTTCTGAATTATGAGTGTATTTACGTTTTTAGCCCACCATAATCATCAGATGGTGGGCTATTCAAATCGCCCTGTGTCTTGTCTGTGGTCCATCCGTCCGTCCGTAAACAATTCTTGTTACCGCTATTTCTGGGAAAGTACTGGATGGATCTTTCTCAAATTTCATATCCAGGTACCCCTTGTTCTTAAATTTCATTGTCATCCTTTTTAAAAATAGTCATTTAAAAAGCAGTCAGAGATCTGAGCAGAGAATACTAATAACTATTAGCAAGGAATAAAGCTGTAGATCTTGTATCGCAGGTCACATTGTTTCCCTAAATGTCTATCAAGTTGAATTATAGCAGTATAAAATAATGTTTTGCATATCTTTTGAGAGTCTCATGAGGGATTTCAATTCAAATTCCATGTCATTGAGATTGAAAAAAGGAAGAGAAAAGTAGAGAAAAGAACAGTCTGTTATAGATCAGATGAAGAACTTTCAATTATGGGTGCCAAGATCCCTCTGGGATCTCTTGTTTAACTCCAGTCAAAAAATTGGATGGGACGTATAATGGTAATTGGGTTGTGTCCGTCCACACTTCGGTTTCCGCACAATAGCATAGTAAATATCGCTCAATTTTGATGAAATTTGGTATGCAGGTGTATTTTAGGAAGACCAAATTTAAGTTTGAACTTAAGCAAAATCCACATATAATTTATTAGCACACTGTGCTCTGATTGGTCGGTTTCAGTACGTTGGTGTTCTCATGAAAACTTGTGTAAATATTGCTCTTTTTTGTCAGATCAATTTTGGAAAATACCATGTGTAAATATTGTTGAATTTTGGTATGCAGGTGTATTTAAGGAAGACTGAGTTTAAAATGTACCCTGAGAGTAATTTCATATCAAGATATAATGTTAAGAAAGCCGTAAAAATGATAATAACGAAAACCCCGTGAAAATCCGTTGCTCCAGTGTTGAGTTATTACGGCTCAAAGTTGCCGATTTTCACCTGTCCGCTCAGACCTAATCAGCATAATAGTTACTTACGCGTCACAAGTTCAACCGAGACGGCAGTCAACATGACTGACAGTGACAGGCCGGCGCATCAATTTACCTACTTTCATCCAAATTCTACCCATTTTTACCCGATTTTCATTTAATTTTATGTATTTTCGAATAGTATTATCAAATACATATATGTGTTTCGACGTATTTTAAAGACTATTCCTGTTTACATGCACGGTAAGTAGTCAAGGGAAAGACGAAAACTGAGTAGAATTAGGTAAGAAGAGTGCTGTACATCGATATCGCGTTGAACTTATGACGTCACAGCTTTGGGTGTCTGAAAACGGGGTCATCGCTGCTAAGGCAAATGTGTGTTTTTGAGATAAGTCACAATTTCTCAGTAACAGAACATGCCACGGCATTCGCGTTTTCGGCAATGCGTATTTTATGTACAGAACTATTTTTAAAACTCAACATGGCTGACCTCTCAGGGTACACTTTTAAGTTTAACGTTAGTAAAATCCATGCATAATCAAGTTGTATGCTGTGCTCTGATTGGTTGATACGGGGTATAATGCACCCGTTTGCGATGCTCTTGTTTACCGTTATATTACAATTTAACTCCCTAATTCACTACATTTTAGTGGTGTCAGCAGATCGGCATTTATCGATTTAAAGACAGAAGTACACCAGCTGAAAAAGAAGATGAAGAAAATGGAAGAAACACTGGCAGCTGTTGTTACAACACCATCTGCAACACACCCTGTCGTGCCATCTCCCAATCAGACAACAGTATCATCTGTCCCAGGCGCTTCATTTTGTGGTGCTTCAAAGTCACAAAATAGCTCAGAGGATGACCTGTACGCAGGATTTACGGAAGCCCAGTTACATGATGCCATAAGCCTGACCGATAATCTATACTTGGCTGTAGCCACTTTAATGAAAAAAACTGTTTCCACCAGAGTACATTCTTACCCACAGTTTTTCTGGCAAGCCTTGTAACTCTACAACGCCAAGCAAACCAAAATTCGATCAACGTCTTTTTTCAATTATGTTGAGAGTGTTGAAGACAAAGTACATATTGTGGTGGAAGTGGATCTCCTTGTCGTGTGCCTGTAGTATGCAGTAATTCGCTAGGGCGAGTTGTCTTGTCAAATCAGAATGCCCTGGGCGACTCGGCCACCGACTAACCTTTGTTGGTCAGTCTACAGCTTGTCGCGTCAGTGAGCACACGGGTTTTCACAGCTCCGTTCACTGCCGTGTTGTAGACCTTGCGATAGCCTGCATTCGTTAATGTTTGCCTATTCTACATTGGTGTCAGAAGTGTAATCGGGGGTTGCAAGAAACGTCACAACACCGGAGTTCGTTCTGTATATTTATTACGATCATAAGGACGACACCCTGTAACAAATACAAATAGAACACATTACACTCTTGCCTCTTACATACTATAAAAAAAAACAAGTGGAGGTAACTCGTACAAGTTAAAAAAGCGATCTTATTAACTGAAATATGTCACTGTACATTTCGTTTATCTCTTATAATTATACATATAATCTGGTATGAGGCTATATGCTTGGTTATTACAAAATATAACAATATATGTCATACCTGCATGTAGTGCAGGGCCGATGATCGTCGAACCACACTCAATAAACTGAGGATCAGGATCACATTCTAAAAATAACAACATACACACTCTTACACACCGATATACACAAAGTCAACAGATATATATAAAAAAACTCTCATGAGATAGACACATCTGACCATCATGTACTTTGACAATGAGACTTCATATCACACACGTTTAGCCATTGCCAATTGCATAAATTCAAATAAATAAATAAATAAATAAATAGAGTAAAGTGTGAGATTAATAGTAAGACATTATAGATAATAAGACTTACATTAAATCGTCTGTCTTTGTCGGAGCCAGATCTATAGCACAACTGCTAGTTCCAAAACAAACTTGTCATCTGGCAAATTCCCGCCAACTGACCACACAAAGAACAACAAACACAATGACCACACCAACTGACCAATCAGAACACAAGACATAATAAAACACTATGACACTAACGCCACCAAAGGCAATCACACCTTCGGACACGGACGGACGCGGATATATATATATAACGACGTCAACGATAAAATAGGCAAAGCGAAAGCTGGTACTTATGACATGAAGTAATTATATTAAATAAAACAATAACAAATAACCCTGTTACATCCTCCCCTGCTTCGGAAAATGTCGTCCACGACTAAAGACATTCCTAGGAATGCTGCTACTTACATAGCATAAATGTAAAACTTTCCTGCAAAACTGAAAATAATAATAAAATCATCTAAAAACAAGAAAATCTGGAACTATTAATCAAAAAGGCAGAACAACTCAAGTCTTCCCAGCAACAATACTCAGAAGAGCAGAGACAACCCTGTCATCCTGTCTGTCCAGAGATCCCACTTCTACTAGTTCCGAAAGGAATCTGGCACGACTTCGCCACTCAGGCTCACCCAGTTGCTGTTTCAGCACATATCGGTCATCTCTCATCCAGGCGGGTTTGGCCCGACTCCTCAGTGACCGTCTGGGTGCCACAGGACTTGCCTGGCGATCAGCTGGTGGCTCCAATTCTTCGGGTTGCTCAACAGGTTCTTCTATCTCTTCTGGTTGATGCTCATGCACAACATCCTCGGGCACTGTGGTAGTGGCTGGTCCGGAAACGATGTTGGGTCGAACATCAGTCGTAACCACTACCACTTCCTCCTCCTCCGAAGATGAAGTGGAACCTTCGTCACTAGAAGGTTCTCCCCTAACAGGCGCTCTGGGTTTCCTCACTCGAGGAGTGGGAACCGGCCTCTCTGGTGGCTTGGGTGGAGCTGTGTCCATGTGCAGGTAACCTATGGGTAAGAGAAGGTTCCTATGGAGAGTTCTTGTTCTTCCCTCCCCGTTTTCCCTCCGTACCACATAGGAAGGTATTCCAGGATGAGGCTGCTCTATCACGATGTAAGGATCTTCTTCCCATCGGTTGGCCAGCTTATGTCTTCCTTCAAAGGCGACTATTTTGACAAGCACCCTATCTCCCACATTCAGTACAGCTTCGCGGACCCGCTTGTCGTAGTTGTTCTTCTGACTGGCTTTGGCCTGGTCGGAATGAGCTACTGCCAACTCATAGGCATACCGTAGTCGCTGACGCAGGTCTTCGGCATACTGAGAAACGGTACCACCTTCTTGCTCACTCCCGACACCAAACGCAAGATCGACAGGTAATCTGGGGTTCTGTCCAAACATAAGGAAGTAAGGGCTCTGTCCTGTTGATTCCTGGTGGGTACAGTTGTACGCATGTACCATACTTGAAACATGAGCTTTCCAGTTAATCTTCTGCTCAGCTGACAGTGTCCCCAACATTCCAAGTAAAGTACGGTTAAACCGTTCACAGAGCCCATTTCCCATAGGATGGTAAGGGGTAGTATGGGACTTTTCAACTCCAGTGATCTTGCAGAGTTCCTTCAAGATGTTGCTTTCGAAGTTGGGTCCTTGATCTGAATGTATCCTAAGGGGAAGACCATAATGGACCACAAAGTGACTGAAAAATACTTCCGCCGTAGTACGCGCTGTCATGTTACGAGTAGGCACTGCGATGGCGTATCTGGTAAAATGATCTGTCATGACAAGAATGTTCTCGATGCCACCCTTCGATGTTTCCAAGGAAAGAAAATCCATACACACTAGTTCCATAGGTTGGCAAGTTTTTATGGATACTAGCGGCGTGCAGACTCTCGCCGGTGTTTTCCTTAGAAGACACCTGTAACAGTCCTTGATCCATCTCTCCACATCCTTTGTCATTCCTATCCAGAAATACCTGTCCCTCACAAGTGATAGTGTTCTGTCCCGACCCTGGTGTCCGAAGTCATCATGTAGCATGGTGAGGATTTTGGGGATGACAGTTCTTGGAAGGACTATCTGGCTCCTTGCAGTGCCATCATCTATAATATCCCGGCAAAGTACACCATCAATGAGTTTAAACTTCTCAAAGTTCTTCAACATCGCTTGGTGTCCAGTTGCAGATGGCAGATCATGTCTGGCAGGCTTAAGTCCTGACTCCACACACTGAATCCAAAAGCCTGTGAAAGGGTCCTGTAATTGCTCTTCCCTCAATCCCTGAACTGGCTGTAACACTGCAGTCTCTTGTATTTTTCCAAGTGCTTGTGCTGATACAGCAACAGTCTCGATGTAAGGAGTAGCGTTGATGCCCTTGCTTAAAGCCTGTATAATATCCTTGGAGATGACTACTGGCTCCTCATTGGGCAATGTTGGATGACGCGACATCCCGTCAGCATCAGCATTACTCACACCTGGCCTGTACAGGATGCTGAAGTCATAAGCGGCCAAGGCTGCAACCCATCGCTGTGATGTTGCATCCAGCTTGGCGGAGGTAAGAATATATGTTAACGGATTGTTATCTGTATAGACTGTGAATGGGCAAGCGACGAGGTAATCCGAAAACTTGTCCGTGACAGCCCACTTGAGAGCAAGAAACTCCAGCTTGTGTGTGGGGTACCGATGCTCTGCTTTCGTCAATCCTCGACTAGCATAGGCTATAACTCGCTTGACTCCATTCTGTTCCTGGTATAATACAGCTCCTAGTCCAAGTCCCGAAGCATCCGTGTGAAGGGTAAATGGCTTGGTGAAATCCGGATAACTGACGATAGGTGGTCCAGCAAGACAAGTCCTAAGAGCTTGAAATGCCTCCTCCTGTTCCTCTCCCCATACCCATGGGTGTTGGCCCTCTGGTTTCTTCCTGGAGTTCTTCCTCTTCTTCTCAACAGGGTTCATCAGAATGGTCAACGGACGGGCGATGCGAGAGAAGTTCTGGATGAATCGGCGATAGTAGCCAACAAAACCTAGAAATTTCCTGACTTCATCCGAGTTCTCGGGTGTTGGCCACGCTGTAATCTTCTCCACCTTCTCTGGGTCTGGCTCAATTCCATCCTCCGAGACTATGTGTCCAACATACTTCACCCTGCGACGAAAGAAGGAGCACTTGTCAGGCGCAAGCTTCATTCCACTTTCCTCCAAAGTCCGAAATATAGCATCAAGTCGATGTAGCTGCTCATCAAAAGATCCAGAGAATATTATGACATCGTCTATATAGATGTAGCAATACTTGGTGTGATACTGATGCAGTACTTCTTCCATCAGTCGCTGGTATGTAGCCGGGGCATTGGCAAGTCCAAAGGGCATGCGGGTGTACTCGTAAAAGCCAAATGGTCCCACAGTAAAGGCAGTCCGTTCCTTGTGCTCCTGTTGGATCTCAACCTGGTGATACCCCGACTTCATATCGATGGTAGAAAAGAACTTATTCCCTGCGAGTGAGTCTAGGATTTCGTCAATACGGGGTAAGGCATAGGCATCCTTCACCGTCCTGTCATTCAATTGACGATAATCGACGCAGAAACGTAATTTGCCATTTTTCTTTCTGACTAGTACCACGTTAGATGACCAAGGGGAGTGGGACCGGCGGATGACTCCAGCAGCCAATAATTGGTGCAGGTGGTTCCTCACCTCCTCAAACATCGATGGTGGGATGCGTCTACATCTCTGTTTGAAAGGTACTTCGTTGGTAAGTTCAATCCTGTGCCTCACCGTTGATGTGTGTCCTAAGTCAGTGTCACCTGTAGAGAAGATGTTACGGTGCTTCTCCAGAAACTGTTTCCCTCTGTTGATCTCCTCCTTGGTAAGTCCATCAGTGCAGACTTCAACCTTCTCTAGTACATCTTCTTCGTTATCTCCTATAACATTCCCAGTGTCCTCCACTGTAACAGCCTGCAGCTCACAAAGCAAAGCTTTGGGCTGTATGGTAACTGTGCGTGTAGACACGTTGCTAATGTGGACCTGAACTAATTTCCGCTGGTTGTAATAATACGGCACAAGGGTAGGCACAATATCTAAGTCCTCTGGAATGGCTGACCCTTCAGTATGATGCAACAAAGCACAAACTCGAGGGTAAGTTAAGCACTTATCTGTATATCCATCTATGATGATGTCAGAGTTCGGTTTGATAGTGATAGGTCTGGTCCCAGCACATCTCACCACAGCTAGTCGGTCATGGTGTCGCTCCAACTCTTTCTCCTGTAGCGTCATGCATCGAAATGCTAGGTAGAGCGGAGTCACTAGCCTTGCAGTCTGTAGGAAAGATGCGCCATGCTGGTCCCTGACACGCGTCATGACTTCTGAAAGTACGTTGGTTCCTATTAAAACGGGAACTGTTGTATTGTAGGGGCTCTGAGGGACAACTAAAAATATTCCCTTCATGATCTTGTTCTTATCTCCTAATCCAGTTCCGTTGAACTCCAGGTCAGTCTCAATGTAGCCTTCATAGGGTAGCATTTGTCCATCAGCGCACTCTATCTTCAAGATGGTATGCAATGGCTTTAACTCCAAGTGATGGAGATGCTGCTTGTAGAAAGCGTAGCTTATGGTAGAGACTGTAGATCCAGTGTCCAAAAGTGCTTTTGCAGGTAAATTTTCAATGGTCACTGAAATCTCGGTGGGTGAACCAACTAGGTCTGCAGGCCTACGTTTCGTCGCATGCTGCATAAAGTTTGTCCCTCTTGTCTCTAGACCTGACGTTTGCCCCTCCACGCAGGTCTGTTGGCGTTTAAAGGATGTCCGGTCCTTCTATCTACATGTGCTCGGCAACCAACAGCTATATGTCCTGGCTGGCCACATCGGAAACATGTAGGCTCCCCTTCAGCAGCTGGAACAGCGTCCACTCTCTGGGTCGTATGGTCCAGATTCTGATAGAAATTCCGTTGCTGATCAGAATACTGCTGTGAAGACTGTTGACGACCATGATTGGGCCCTGTCCTCTGGTTCCTCTTCTTATCCTTAGCGGTCTGGGTCTTCAAGGTATTGACATCAGTTGTCAGCTGCTTTATCAGTCCTTTAATCTCTCCAAGGTCCAAGGATGTAGTCTCTACAGCCGACTTAGAAGTCCCTGGACGTGACTTGGCCCCTTTCTCCTCCGAACGAGAAGCATGGTCCTGTTCAACACGACGTATGGAAATCCGAAGCCTGTCGAAATCGGTGATGCGTTCGTACAAGTGTCCAGTAGAATCCTTAAGATGTGGAACAAGTCCTGTCCAGAAAACAGTCTGCAGCATGGAATTCTTCTTAGACTCCTCCAAGTGGTTGTGCTCACATGCCTTGGCCAAGAGCCCCTCTACTCGGCAACTCCATGATGAAACATCCTCATCTGTTTGTTGTCTGGCACTGTAAAAGTTGGCAAATAACATCTCGGACTGTTCCACAACTCCATAAACACTATCCATTTTCGCTAGGATATCATCAGGACTAGCATCAGCAGGAAGCCTGGAGCGAACACGGAGTGCCTCTCCCTTCAAAGAACTTCTGATGGCTTGTGCAATGGCGTGCTGGGGATGGCCCTCCTTCTTGATGCATTCCACCTCGCTTCTCCACACATCATAAGGTGAATCCTTCTTAGCATCTCCAGAAAAGTGAGTAATTTTCGGGAAATGTTGGATTGCAGAAGTTGGGTAAGTCTGGTTGATGACATGTTCCTTACTGTCAGTCTCTTCTGCATTGGCTTTAGAATAATCAGACATCCAATTCCTAAAATCTTGCAAGGTATCCATCTTCGGTTTCACATTCAAAGTCTTGAAGTGGCTAACCAGCTTTGCAACTTCATCTTCGCTAAAGTCTGACATGTTGGAGGTAATAAACACAAACAAAAAATAAAAAAATAAAAAAATATCAAGACAGTCCAGCTATAAAATAATTTGAAGTGCTACTATGAAGCAAACTACCATGCACGAGCAAAGTCCATGGATAAAGTAAGAGTCCTGCTGAAAGAAATATCAAAAGTCCACACAAAAAAACCCACAAAAGTTCAAAAGTCCATCTGAAAAAAAATTCAAAAGTCCATCTGAAAAAAAATTCAAAAGTCCATCTGAAAAGAAAATTCAAAAGTCCATTTGAAAAGAAAATTCAAAAGAAAATAAACGAAAACACAATCAAAATCCAGATAAATCAAACTTACAAGATTCAGATGTAAGAAAATTAGAAACGAAAATATACAAAGGAAATACAAATGCAAAGAAAACACATACAAAAAGTATTAAGTAAATAACGACAAAAATCTGAAAATAAGAATGCTAATTCTCCACACTTACCAATAAATACATTCACATGGAGCAGCACTAAATTCCTGGAGATGGACAGGCAGCAAAATTCACGAAAAAGAAAAAGAAAAGATAACGCGAAAGCGGCTTGCAAGCGAAACAGAAAATACCACACGACAAGAAACCAATATATGAAATACAATAGAAATATATCAAAACCCAAACATAATAGGAAATCAACCAAACAGAAACCAAAACCTGAGTTCAATGTGTCAAAAGGTCGAATAAAGTCAAATTTACACAAAAAAACAATGGGTGTGAGTGCATGCACAGTGGCAGTGCAAAAAAGAAAAGAACCAAATATAAATAAAAAAAAAAAAAATAAATAAACAGAGTAAAGTGTGAGATTAATAGTAAGACATTATAGATAATAAGACTTACATTAAATCGTCTGTCTTTGTCGGAGCCAGATCTATAGCACAACTGCTAGTTCCAAAACAAACTTGTCATCTGGCAAATTCCCGCCAACTGACCACACAAAGAACAACAAACACAATGACCACACCAACTGACCAATCAGAACACAAGACATAATAAAACACTATGACACTAACGCCACCAAAGGCAATCACACCTTCGGACACGGACGGACGCGGATATATATATATAACGACGTCAACGATAAAATAGGCAAAGCGAAAGCTGGTACTTACGACATGAAGTAATTATATTAAATAAAACAATAACAAATAACCCTGTTACAGAAGTATTTGTTTGGTAGTCGGGAATTCACCGTATATATTTCCGAATATCCCGGCCTTTCAGGACAGTTGTCCATTTTTTCCTTCCCCTTTCCCAATTCTTGTATACCCCCAATTTATTCCTTCTATTACCCTTCCCGCATTACTGTTATATTTCTTCATTACTTTCACACAATTACCCAAGAGCACACCACTCACTCTCCTATCCCCGCATACATAATCCTAAACACCACATCAAAACTTTATAAATAAATATTGGTGATAAGACATGTCGGGCCCATTAAACATCAATGTTGCCTCGGCTGAGGAATTAAGAGATATTCCCGGTATAGGGGAGAAGAGAGCTAAAGTCCTTATAGCAAAACGTGCTGAATTAGGGTCTCTCACCCTGGAGGATGTCAAGATGCTAACTGAGATTCCTTCCACAATATGGGACCCCCTTGTGAAAAAGGGCAATGTTTCATTTGAGCCTCTCGATAACCCGGGAGGTAATTCTATGGAAAATCCTGTCAGTAATGTCCAATATGAGCTGGTTGTATTGACGGAGAAACTGAGGAAATTTGAGACAGTTATCCGTACTCAGCAGGAGGAACTGGCTGAGAGAGACAAGCATTTTAAGCAAACGCTTGAGGAAATGAGGGAATCTCATAGAGAGGAATTGGATGAACAGAGAGAATATTTTGAAAAGAGGGAACAGATGCTGGAGGAAAAACTGAAAATTGGGCCAACTCCGTTGACTGTTAAAGAAGAGCAAACCTCGTTATTCAGCCCCGCAGCTACCTTAATGAGTAAAATGGCTGATGTGGCCCCTGGTGGGGTGTATGGTGGTGCAAGAGAGCGCCAATCCCGGCCAGTGTCAACTGAGAGGAAAGAAAGGTCAACTGTTCCGCCTGGGAATTGGGAAGATGGGAGAAGAAAACCGAGATTCTTGCAGCACGATGATCGGGGTCAGAAAATTAAGATGCCCACCTATGATGGCAAGTCTGAATGGAGACCCTATCATCTACAGTTTTCTCATATAGCCAATCGATATAATTGGGATGACGATGAAAGGCTTGACAAGTTTGTGGAGTGCCTGCGGGAGAAAGCTCTGAAATTTTTCAGTACCCAGCCTGTCTCAGTACGGGGAAACTTCATAGCACTCTGTCAGAAAATGAATGAACGGTTTGGGAGGAAGGACCTTCCACACATTGTTCGGCGACAACTCCAGGATTTAAAACAACTTCCAGAGGAGTCCATAGAGGAGTACGCAGAAAGGGCCATGGAACTTGCTTCAGATGGGTTCCCAGACCTTGATGAAAAGGGAAGGGAGATGTTTAGCCGTTGACGGGTTATTGAAAGGTCTGAAGAATAAAAATGCTGCTCTAACAGCCATGGACAAGAACCTCTGTTCACTTGATGAGGCGGTGAAATTTGTGAAGAGCTCCATAACCAACCAAAGGGTCATTCTCGGGTCAAAAGGGCTTAGCCCAGATGTTAAACGGGTTTCGTTTCGTGGGTTGGATTGCGAGGAATATGACGTTGGGGAAACAAAATTTGAGCTACCCCCATCTAACATCCTAATGGACAAGATAAAAAAGACAGAGGAAGATATGGCAGAGGTTAAGAAGGCACTCGGCCGAATCTTTGCGAAACTTGAGAATATTGATAAGCCTGGGTCCCCTAATGCCAGGGTTCGGTCGAACCGTTCGCCGTCACCTCAGGAGAGGTCTTCTGCATGTTTCGGTTGTGGAGTAGAAGGCCACTTCCTCAAGGACTGCCCGACCAAGTCAGCTTCCACCTCGGTCAGACGGAATAGGTCACCGTCGCCCCAACAGCGTTCATCTTCACCTTTAAACTTCCAAGGGCAGAGGAAATAGGCCAATCCTCCGCCCACCAAGATAACTTTGGCCAACCGTTCCCGAAGAAACTAACAGAAGTACGTATGTATACGCTCGAAGCTCCGTCTGCTAGGACCCTTTACATTCCTGTGGTCGTAAATGGCACTTGCCTAAAAGCAGTCGTCGATACTGCTGCTCAGATATCTGTAATAAACTCAAAATTACTTAAAAAGCTGGATGTTGGAACTGAACTTGAGGAGGAAGTTTTCTTAACTGGGATTGGGAAGAACTCCAAGGTTAGGGCAAGTTTCATACGCGATGTACCAGTTGACATTAATGGGAATGTGTTCAAGTTGACACTAGTTGCCGCTGACATAAGTGACCAGATGATACTGGGAATCGACTTCTTAGAGGCACATAGTGCCAAAATAAACCTATCTCCCTGTTCAGTGCTATTAGATAGCAAGGATACTGGAGCAGAAATGGAAGGGTCTACAGTTTGCAAGAGCCAACCGGTTTTTACGCTCTGTAGAAAAGTAACTATCCCTCCCCGCACAATGAAGGTTACTGCAGTCTCTAGCAACGCACCTCCAAACTGTGATTTTGTTATCCAGCCCTGCAATAGTCTAAAGGGCCTGTTGACGCCTGCTTCCTTGCAGAGTGGAGACGGTCGGAAAAGGGAGTACAGTATCGTTTTGCTGAACCCTACAGATAATTTTTTGTCTCTCAAAAGAGGTCAGACGTTTGGTAGTGGTTCAGACGTTATCGCAGTATTGGATGAAGAGGTCAGGCATTACAGTGTAAAGACAACTAAACCAGTACTAGTGGAGGACGGAAGAGAGGGTGTTGAACTGAAGGAATTACAGGATAACTTTCCGGATCACCTCAAAGACCTGCTGACCAGATCTTGCTCCCAGCTTAATACATCCCAATGTGTTCAGGTGGCGAGGCTTTTATTACAGTTCCAGGATGTATTTGCGCGAAGTGACTTGGACCTAGGGCTGTTCAGGGGTGACATAAAGCACAGGATAGACACCGCCGGAGCAAAACCAATTAGACAGCGCATGCGGAGGACACCTGTTGGTTTTGAGGAGGAGGAAGAGCAACATTTGTTCCAAATGCTAGAAAAGGGGGTGATCAGACCATCGTCCTTAGAGTGGGCTTCACCACCTGTGTTGGTGAGGAAGAAAGATGGTGGCCTGCGATATTGTATCGACTACCGTGCACTTAACAACGTGACGGTTAAGGATGCATTCCCCCTACCTACTGTCGATACCTGTATCGATGCTTTAGCTGGAAGTTCATTCTTTAGTTGCCAGAAGTAATTTGCAGGCGTCCCAACTTCGTCAAAAGAAGGACTATGACCTGCGTCTTAACCAATATCGGTTCAATGTAGGGGATGTCATGCTTAACCGCGTTTGTCAGCATCGAAAGTTGGACATAGTCCGAAGTTAAGGCGTCCCTGGCGAGGTCCTTATGTTATCTCACAGGTATTGTCCCCCGTCCTTTATCATATCAAGGACAGGAAAACCGAGAAGGTTATCCATCATGACCGCCTCAAGCTGTGTGAGGATGTTATGTTTCCGCTGTGGCTCAAGAGATGCAGGAACCAAATCCTTAGCAAAGTTGAAGATGAGCCGCCACATTCCTCGGAAAGTGAGAACGTGCAGATCTCTGAAACCTAAGAAGTGTCACTTGTTCCAGACACAAGTGGTCTTTCTTGGGAAGGTAGTCAGTGCGCAAGGTGTTTCCGTGAATCCAGACAGTGTAAAGGTCATTGCAGCGTGGCCACTACCGGCAAATAAGAGAGAATTGGAATCTTTCCTCGGATTTATCAATTACCATCGGGAGCACATAAAGGACTTTGCGAAGAAAGCTGCACCCCTCCACGATCTTACTGGCAAGAAGGAATTCTGTTTTGTGAATGTCCATCAGGAGGCATTTGAAACATTGAAATCGGCCATGCAAGAGGCAGTTACCCTGGCCTTTCCAAATCCTGAGGATACATACATATTGGACACAGATGCTTCAGATAGGGCCATCGGGGCAGAACTTAGCCAGCTACAGAACGGTAGGGAACAAACTATCAGCTTCGCAAGCAAGGTCCTCACTCCCTGCCAAAGGAAGTACTGCACTACCAGAAAGGAGCTTCTTGCAATAGTAGTTTTCACCAGGCAGTTCCGCCATTACCTGCTAGCCAAGCCTTTTGTGGTGAGAACTGATCATAGTAGCTTGACATGGCTCCTCAATTTCAAGAACGTAGAAGGGCAGTTAGCTAGGTGGATCAAGGAACTCTCTTCCTATGCCATGATCATACAACACCGCCCGGGGAAAGAACATCAAAATGCTGATGGCCTATCCCGCGTCCCAGATTTCCTTAGTGAGTGCAAGAACTATCGACAGAGTACAGCCCTGGAGAATTTGCCTTGTGGTGGGTGCAAATACTGCACGAGGGCGCGACAGCAATGGCTGACTTTTGAAGACGATGTGGATTATGTCGTACCACTGGCGGTTCGGAAAGTTGAGGCAACGTTCCCGAAATGTGACTGGGCTATTGCTCTGAGCCAGGAGGAGTTGAGGCAGCGCCAGCTAGAAGACAAAGATCTACAAACACTTATGAGCTGAATAGAGACAGAGCATGACCCAACACCATTTGAGTTGCAGCTAGCGGGTCCGGCTGTTCGCCATTGGTGGATGTGTAGATCCCAGCTTGAGCAGCACAGTGGAGTGCTCCATTATCGTTGGGAGGATCCAATCTGCCCGAGACGTTTAGTGATGGTGCCCCGCACGATGCATAAGGAAGTTTTGGAAAAAGCCCATGATTTGCCATGCAGTGGACATCTAGGACAAGTGAAAACCCTGGAGAAGGTCAGGAAAATTGCTATTTGGTACGGTTTGTCCAAGGCATGTAAAGACTACGTGGCTTCCTGTAATACGTGCAACTTGAGCAAAAAAGCCAACCGTAAAGCCAAAGCGGAGCTCGGACAATACCATGCAGGGTTGCCTCTAGAACGACTTCACATGGACATACTTGGTCCTCTACCGATTTCTAACCAGGGCAATAAGTATGTCTTGATGTTAATTGATCAATTCACCAAATGGCTTGAGTGCTTTCCGATTCCCAACCAAAATTCTGAGACTGTAGCAAAAATGATGGTGGACGGATTTATCAGCCGTTTCGGATGCCCTTTGGAGCTCCACACAGACCAGGGTAAAAACATCAGTTGTTCGTGCTATATGTGATCTGTTACAGATAACAAAAACACGTACTACCCCTTACCATCCTTCTTCTAATGGCCAAATTGAAAGGTACAACAGAGTCCTCCTACAGTGTATCATTGTTTCCTCAAGGCCAAGCAGGATTCGTGGGATCAATACTTACAACAACTTGCCGGGGCCATTCGCTCTACTCAACATCGTCAGACTGGCTTCACTGCAAATCGGATGATGCTGGGAAGGGAAGTTACACAGCCACTCAATTTGATGCTCGGAACTTCCGGCAGAGTCCGTAAGTATGATGGGGCTTCCGAGTATGTCCGACAACTAGGAGACGTTCCAAGAGGTCCATCGAATTGCCAGAAGTAATTTGCAGGCGTCCCAACTTCGTCAAAAGAAGGACTATGACCTGCGTCTTAACCAATATCGGTTCAATGTAGGGGATGTCATGCTTAAGATAGAGTCAGCATCGAAAGTTGGACATAGTCCGAAGTTAAGGCGTCCCTGGCGAGGTCCATATGTTATCTCACAGGTATTGTCCCCCGTCCTTTATCATATCAAGGACAGGAAAACCGAGAAGGTTATCCATCATGACCGCCTCAAGCTGTGTGAGGATCGCGAGTTTCCGCTGTGGCTCAAGAGATGCAGGAACCAAATCCTTAGCAAAGTTGAAGATGAGCCGCCACATTCCTCGGAAAGTGAGAACGTGCAGATCTCTGATCTGTTTACTGTTGACCCCGAACTCGCATCCAATGCCGGGCAATCTCATCCCGAGAAGAATCTCGCAGTTGGGTATTCTCAGGATGGGCAGTTCTCTCAACAAGAACAGTCCCCAAAAACTTGCCTCCAGGAAGAAGAAGCCCAGAGTTCAACAGGTATCAAGCCCCCAGGTAGGCAGAGGAGACAACCTAAGTACCTGGAAGACTACCACCTGGATGCCGGATGGGATCCATGAGGGAACGACGGATATGTTCCTCTTCAAGAAAGTAAACGGGAGGGAGTGTGGTGGAAGTGGATCTCCTTGTCGTGTGCCTGTAGTATGCAGTAATTCGCTAGGGCGAGTTGTCTTGTCAAATCTGAATGCCCTGGGCGACTCGGCCACCGACTAACCTTTGTTGGTCAGTCTACAGATTGTCGCGTCAGTGAGCACACGGGTTTTCACAGCTCCGTTCACTGCCGTGTTGTAGACCTTGCGATAGCCTGCATTCGTTAATGTTTGCCTATTCTACATCTAACATCTAACAAAGAAATCACAGAAAAGATTAATTCTGTCCAAAAGTCTGTGAAAAAAAACAATGCAAAGTAGAAACATTTCAGTAAAAACATAGCTGGTGTATTAGAATAGAAAGACAATGGACTGGTTTGTTAAAATTTGTAGAAAAACAATGGACTGGTTGTAGAAATTTGTGTTTCCATATATAAGATATATATGTATATAAGTTGTATGTAACATGGACACGAAACCATAGATATTTGTAAAAACTTTTTAAAATTTCTGTTTCACCTACAACATCTCTGTATCATTGATGAAGCTCAAAGCTAAGCTTCGGGTTTTTTGTGGTAAGGGCCTATGGCTAGAATTTTGGATATTCAAAAAAAAAAAAAATTCAAAAAACGATATTTTAAACTGTATTTAATATTTATTCGTTGTAACTTCTCAAGCCATTCAAAGCTCAGTATCTGCAAATACAAAAGGAGCAAATATCAATTTATATACAGATGAGATAGTCCAGTGAAAAATAAATATATAGCCCATTTATAGTTTTGTTTGTAACCAAATACATTGTATACAAATATAATCGCATCCAAGTTACGTTTTGAAGATTTTTGTATTTGTCATCGAAACGCTATGGCATGATTCATGCATATCTCCAAGTTTCGTGTAATACTCATGTACATTTGTATTTCCAAACTTTTTGTTTTTTGATAAATATTCATCAGTATAAAAGCACATAATCATATAAAATGTACGTAACGCTGACGTGATCCATACACAAGTCCAAGTTGCGTGCAAAAAACCAGAATCTTCCAATTCAGCAGGGTACCGAATATCACTTTAGATTGATTCCATTTGGCAATCAACAGTTTTCTATAAACAGTTACTTTGATTTGAGAAGTTGAAAATACAATGGGAAAGATTACAAAATCAATGTGTACGTAACCATTGTTGATGGGATGTGTGTCAGCATTACCTTATCTTTCCCTTCCTCTGTGGTAGTCGTCCCCATTGTCTGCAAAATGCCGTATGTTGCCTTAAGTGAGGCGGGATGCCAGACGTGAGAAAGCGTTCACGTGTCGCAATCTTCATCAAGTGTAACTACTATATACTGTATGTTTAATCTTTAAAATTGCGTTCATGTTGTCACATTTTGATAAATAACAACATCGCCTGTAAACCCAATGCTCAATGGATTGTTACGTCGTAAATGACGACTTAGACAATGCACCAGAGAATATCATAGACGATGAATGTATGTAACGGACATGGACGCGAAAAGGTTACGTGCATTATACAAAACTTCAATCTGTTTTTCTCATTACCTGCAAAGGAGACATATAGGGACAGGTTTTTTTTCTTCTAAAATTGAGATATTTTCTCAGGGATAAAATATAAAAATTCTTCAAAACTTCACAATAAATTCATTTAAATTAAGAGTACAACCTAGTGTTTTTGAAATGTCATGTTTTAACCTCCATTTTTAAGGCACATCAACATCTTACATTGGTCATTTTGACATCTCAATGCCTGTATAGATGAGATTTTATTTTTTTACTTCAGAAATGAAAAACAAACACAAACATCTTCTTATCAATTTAGTATGCAGTAATATGATTTATTACACAATTAAGCAGATGGACGCAAAAATTCAGTTGTGAATTCTTGCCCATATATCCACAACCTGTTTTTGTCACATTTCTTAGTCAATTATAAGATTTCAAGAGAGCATTGAAGTTATCAAAAATGTTGCATGAAATAATATTTGCCATTTAACAAATCAATTGCTAATTTGTTGACTTTTTTTACCAGGGTATTTTTTCCAAATGAAATTACTTATCTCTGGTCATTAATATCTGAATATTAATTTGGTTTCTTCTGTATTAGATTTACTGTATTTGCCTAGAATTACACATGCATTGATGAATGCATTGATTATAATCCAATTTGATCAAGCATAGATCATAATGGCTTAAAATTATATTTTATAGTGGCCAAATCTGGTTTGTTGTCACATTTTTCCTGGCCATCACACCATGATAGACATTTTTTATTTGTATAATATTGTTTTCTGACCATGGTTAGCCATGATTTATGACCATGGTCAAGTGCTGATTTATTATAGCAGACCTTGGTTGGCCATGGTTTGTGACTTTGGATGAACATGGTCAAATCCTGACCATGGTTTGTTACTGTGGATGACCATGGTCAAATACTGACCGTGGATGGCCATGGTCAACTCCTGACCGTGGATGACCATGGTCAAATCCTGACCGTGATGCCATTTACCACGGCCATAGTCAATCATGGTTGACCATGGTCTGCATTGAGTAAGCGGGCCTTTAGATTCCACTGCCGCCTGAATCGTAGACGTCAGCTTTAAGCCTGCAAACAAAACAGAAACAACTGTTTGTAATCAAAATGCTATTCTCAAAGCCACCATTTTTACCCCGCCTTTCTCAAAAATCCTGTTTATTCCCTTCCCCTTGACTACCGCGTTTGCGGGCAATATTATATGCTCCTTAATAAAACTAGCAAAACTTCTGCCTAAAGGAGCCAAAACAGGCCAGAACGGAGCCGATTTCCAATAAGGCACTATCAAAGTCCCCTTAGCCTTTTCATCTATCATTTTATTGACGACTTTCGGCACCAAACTAGGAGGGGGAACCAACCAGTTATTAAGCCCACCCCAGGGTTGCATAAGGCCATCTATACCTGAAGTACCCGGACACCACCATCAGCAATTAAAAATCTCACATTTTGCGTTATAGGGACTTGCGAACCTATCCGCCGAAAAAGGGCCCCAAGCCTTATTCAAAAAATTGAAAATTGACGGCTTAATACCCCAATCCTCTGAATCTCCGGCTTTGCTATACAAATCAGCCACCAGATTATCTCCCCTTGGGATCCAGGCCGAAATCAACTCGATGTTCTTTTCTGAACACATTCCGAAAACGTCTCTAGCCTGTGCGTGCAAACGACACTTTTTGCTACCGTTCACCAATATACTAGCTACACTTTGGTTATCAGTGTACCATAACACCTTACGCCCTACCAGGCGGTGCCCTACCAGGCTTTCGTCATACGTTCTCATCATGCGTCTCACAGCCTCCAGCTCTCGCCATGTAGAGCTCTCTGCCTTCTCGGCCTCATAGGTGACCTGACCTCTGACCCAACATGCTGATCAGCTGTTTTTACTACCGCTGTAGTAAAACCACAATCAACGCTCGCTACAAAAATATTGGACACAGACACTCCCTTCAGGAAAAACATGAATACTTATCTTGTCTGGTCCCTGCCCAACGCTACGTTGCTGTTGCTGACACTCTTTCCACAAGAGTAACATAGTCTTGGCCTCCTGTTATGCGCCAGAATTACCGGGTTTGTCGTGTCCACGTGTGACAAGTCTCCAGGTCCCTGTGGTCGAGGGGCGCCGTACGGGGAGAACCGCCTCTGCCTGGATTGTCTCTGTGCCTTTACTTTCCTTTGAGCCCTGATTTCCGCCCTCTGTATCCGTTTTTCATCGTCTGAATCCTCAGCCAGCTCATTAGCCTCATATTCTGCTACGATTTTCCACCCCGCTAACCTTATGAGTTTCTGCCTGTACTTTAAAATGTTCATACCCTCGGTTATTTTGTCGGCCGCCGTAACCAAATCCTGCCGTTCAACTATGCTAGAGTGAGCCTCCTGCAACTTAGCAACAACTTTGGTGTTAACTTTGAACTGCCCCTCGTTGCCTTTATGTCTGAACGAATGAGTGTTCAATTCCACAAATTTTGAGATTTGGTCTGCCGATAACTGACGTTCGGAATCCTGTATTTCTGTTCTGAAAGAGTCCAGTTTCCTACTTAACATAGTTTCGAGCTGGCCTAACATGTTGTGCTGGGAAGCAGAAATGCGCTCTTGCAATTTGTTTTCCAATGATGCCGGGGCCATTTCACTCGACTGTACTTGTGGGTGTCCACGGCTAGAATGCCCGATACCTCGCCTACCCTTACACACTTTCTTAACTTGCACATGCGGACAACGCATTGCACTCCCATTGGACCATACAACTCTCACGAAGATACCTGAATACCGTACCTATAGGACAATTATTTTCCGCTATTCTCCGAAACGCGGAAAATATGAAAATCCTAAATGAGTGATGCTCATTTCACCTATTACATTACCTATCACCTAACCATTATTGCAATTATTGCTTTTTATGTTTTTTATAATCACCACAAAACTATAAAGTGTCTTTTTTTAATGTGTAGGCGTATTTTTTTAAAATCATTTGTCGAAGTTATTACCAAATAGCGTTCCGTCTGTTTTTACGATATGTATTCCGTTTTTCTATTAACCGGCTAGTCACGTGATATTTGGACTTTCGATTCTGAAAAGTGTAGTTAGTGACTACGCTGAAGGAGGCATGAAATCATTAACAACACATTTATAGCTTATAACTGTGGATTTAAATATGGGATTTTGAAAGAAAGATATGTTAATGACATATCTGGATGTTTACTTGTAAGTAAGTGCGTTAAATATTACCAAAATCAGAGCTTTGAAAATGCGATGGTCCGCATCGGTTACACGGCGCCAGTCAAAAGTATCTCGCCGTGTAAACCTCTAACATTGTTGGAGTAAGAGACATATATAACACAGTTATATACGTCTCTGGTTCTCACACTGTTGCAGAAAAGCAGTGACGTATATATATGTGATATATACGTCTCTGATATGTGGGATAGGTCGTTTTACAGTCTTTTATTCAGACTGCTTCGTTACGAATGGCGATAATTATTGTGACCCAGTAGTAATTTTGGCTCTTGGTAGGTTAACATACCCTTAGTCACGTTGTTAGTTGTACTTTGGGGAGTTCAGCCTACGGTTTAGTGTTGATATTCTCTCTGGTTTGACGAATGTCTATTTAGGAAATTAGTTTGTTGATTACATCGGCCATTTTGTGAAGTGTGCCGTGCTCCAGTGTAATACGTGCTGTGATTGGTTGAGACTTAAGCGGTGGAGCCAATCGCTAAGTCTTTTAAGTTTTAGATACATTGCTATGGGTCAGGTGATTACGGGTATAAAAAGACAAACACGTGCGGGCTTCTCGGTTTTTCTCTGCCGGAGAATTGGTGAGTTTAGGTTAGACTTCAGCAGCCGTTGTTGACGCTTTGAGACCAGAGCGACTTAAACAATAGATTTTGCTCTGAAAACAGAGTGACATTGCTTTCTGAGTTAGGGTAGGCCATAGGTTACGATGCTCTGAAAACAGGGCAGTACTTTCACTTTCGGTTTGTGGCTACGGCCATGTGACTATTTCTATACTCTGAAATAAGAGTACTCCTGTTATTATGCTCTGAAACCAGAGCAACCTTTGGTATGAACTCTGACTTATAAGTGGCTTTGTTAATCTAAGCGGTGTTATCACTGCTACGGCCTACTAACACTAACATTAGCATTATGTAAGGATTTATAGACAGTTATCATGTAGTGTTTTCCCTGGGTGGGAGGGTAGTTGTTAGTCCGTCTCGGAGGCCATTAGAGTTCTGTCTAGTGTTACTGTAGGAGTACTGGTCCATTACAGTAATGGACATTGTTTATATTTAAATCTACCTCTAGTTGTATTTATAAACAAGAGTCTGAAGTGTGAGGAGGGAATGTTGCCATGGGAACTTCCCAGGACTAGGAACTGTGTACCTTGCAGTACTATCTCACTTTACATTTATTTAGGTTGACTTATTTTTGATCTGTTGACTCCAGTTTATTTTTGATCAGCTTTACACTTCTGTTAATTTATTTTTGTTTTGTTTATTCTTTTTTTTTCCCCTTAATACTCATTTTCCATCAATGTCTACATAATAAACTTGTGGAACTAAACTTCTGTGTTGTCGTGGGTCCTTCCTAACACTTCGACTAATCAAGGATAAAGAACCTGAAGGTGTGCTTGGAAGTTGACTGTTGGCCATTGTTCTGTTGCGAATTATACTTGTCTCGGCCTATTTTCTCTGAAATTGAACTAAAATTACACAACGCGAAGTCTTTTGTATGGCCTAACTCTCCTCTTCCGAACCCTCCTACTACATAAATTGGTGCCGTGACCAGGATTAGTCGTATTAGTGAGGAAAGATACCACTTTTCAGTAAAATTTAGGGAAAATTACCTGTAAATATGTATACAGACACAGATTCTGCTGCTGAAGAGCTGGATTTAGCCAGAGCAGGCCTTAGTGAGCTAGGGTTACTAAGTGATGATGGAAGTATCCTACAAGATTTGCAAGAATCAGACAGACCTAGAGGTAGAACACCCCCTGTAACATTAAGTGAATTAGAGAAAAGACACTTGGAGTCAGTCGAGAGTTACAACCCTAGGAATATTCCTCGAAGTTCTGGCCATCATGGCTCTCGTGTTAGATTTGACACCCCTAAAGTAAGTACACCCAGACCGCGAGGGGAGTGGGTTTGGGTTGAAAATACCCCAGAGTGTAGGGATGAAAGGTCTTATCAATCAATCCTAGGGGAACGAGTAGGTTCTCTGTCTGGAGTTACACATGTATCCGAATCAGAATGTGATAACAGCTATGAAGGGGATACAGAGGAGGAATCCAGTGCTAGGATGCCTAGGTCTAGGGTGAGACCTAAGTACTATGGGGATAGGTCTGAGGCTGAGAGAACTCCGCCGCGTAGTAAAAGGCAAATTAGACCTCGTGAGAGACTAGATGTAGGGCAGAGAAAGGGAACACCAAGGGTAGCTAGGAAGGAAAGGTTTCCAGACAATTTTGATGGAACAACTACTGACTGGCAAGATTATTTGATACATTTTGAGCAGGTTTCCGCGTGGAACGGCTGGTCGGATGCTGAGAAAGCTCAGCAGCTTACTATGAGTTTAAGGGGGGTAGCCCAAAAGCTATTGAGTAACCTTACGCTGGGTCAGCTCAGTGATTATGAAGCTATCAAGAATGTACTTAAACAGCGATTCAATCCAAAGGAACGTAGCGTAGCCTACCGATGCGAGTTTAGAAATCGGCGTCAGGGAAAGGACGAATCAGCGTCAGATTATGGCTATAGTTTACGAAGATTAGCACTGTTGGCATATCCAGAAGTCCCTTACAACTCACTAGAGCTTCAGGTAGTAGACCAGTTCGTGACAGGTTTGAATTGTTTTGCACTACGCAAAAAGGTGACATTTAGCCATCCACAGACACTGGAGGAAGTGATCTCCTCTGCTATAGAATATGAGGCGGTGGTTGGGAATAAAAGTAGGAAACCTGTGGATAGTAGTAACCAAGTTGGTGCTGTTGGGGTCCAAGGAAAAGATAGTAATACCAAGTACAAAGGCAAGTCTAGTACAGTTCCTCAAGGGGAGATAAGTATGGATAGCATTTCAAAAATGCTAGATGAAAAATTGGCCAAGTTAACTTTACCACAAAAGAGAACATGGACTGTAGGCCCAAATCAATGCTTTTACTGTAAACAGGAAGGTCATTTTAAGAATGATTGCCCTATTCTAGCAGAAAAGTTGAGGAAACAGAAGGCTGGGGAGGACCAACAGGTCTTGGGGAAACTAGTAGGGGTTGGATTCAAGCCCAGGAGTTCAGCCCAATTAAAGAAAACTGCAAAACAGCAGGGGCAAATGGAAAGTTTTAAGACAGAGTGTGAGGCAGATGTAGGACAGACTGTTATAGGGCTTCGTAGTGTCTCCAGACACTTGTTTGTATGCAAAGTTGAGGACCCAGGACGGTGGGTGTAACATGCTAGTCGATACGGGATCACCTGTTTCAATAATGTCCCATGCTAGGTTTAAGAAAGTTGGTTTTGGTTCTGCGGTGTTGACAAAATACAATGTAAAATTGTTGTCGGCAGACGGGAAAAGGTTAACTGTAAAGGGTCAGGCCGCCATAGAATTTAAGTTGGGGCACTCGCTCTTTCAACAAACTTTCGTCATTGCAGATTTAGAGGGACTAGATGGGATATTAGGTATTGACTTCCTGAACAAGTACGATGGGAATATCCAAGTTAAACGACAAGCACTAAAAACCAGTCAGGGTAAGGTAAAGTTGATTAAACTGAAAACTTACAATTGTTCTCATGTCAGAATTGAGAGTAAAGTCATTGTTCCTGCACTGTCTGAGAAATTTCTAGAATGTCAAGTTGATCGTCCTTTGTCCAGTAATGAGGGGTTAGTAGAACCCTCAAAGCAGAGTAGAAATAAAGGAGTATTGTTAGCCAAGTGCTTAGTGAGTCCCCAGTCCCCTAAGATAATTGTTTCTGTAGTTAATCCAGGTATCAAAGATGTTTGCTTAGAACCAGGAACTGTTGTAGGTAGAGTGCAGGCAATTACCTCTGTAGTGCGGACTAATGAGGGTCTGGGAGATAAGACTGGGAATGAACTACCCGACTTTAACATGGAGGGTTACACGGGAAGCGACCTTTCCGATTTAAGTGCGGGGTCTTGTAATAAAGAAGCAGGGAGTGAACTCCCTGAGCATCTTAAGTCACTACTAGAGGGTTGTGCTGAGGAACTTGATAGTACGCAGAAAGAAAGTGTAGTGAAGGTTTTGAAAGAATTCACAGATGTGTTCGTAGATGAAAAAGGTGTATTTGGGCAAACAGGTTGTGTTACTCATAAAATTGATACCGGTAATGCAGTTCCATTTAAAATTCCTGCTCGTAGGGTAGCCCCAGCTAAGAAGCAGCTTATAGTAGAGGAGGTAGAGAAAATGCTTGAGCAAGATATTATAGAACCTAGTGAAAGCAGCTGGTCATCTCCTGTTTGTCTAGTTACCAAAAAGGATGGTTCTTGCAGGTTTTGTGTAGATTTCCGCCGCCTTAACTCAATAACGAGGAAGGATGCCTATCCTCTCCCAAAAACTGATGAAGTGCTTGAAAACTTAAGTGGGGCTCAGTGGTTCAGCACGTTGGATCTCGCCAGTGGATACTGGCAGGTTAAGATGGATACTGTAGATAGGGAGAAAACCGCGTTCTCCACACATATGGGTTTATACCATTTTAACGTCATGCCGTTCGGGTTGTGCAACGCACCCGCTACTTTTGAGAGGTTAATGGATAAAGTACTGGGTGGCCCTTTGAAATGGAAAAAGTGTTTATGCTACTTAGATGATGTGGTTTGTTTTGGTAATTGATTTTGACAGTGCCTTGGTTAACTTAAGGCTGGTGTTCACTCAATTTAGGCTAGCAAACCTCAAATTAAAATCAAAAACGTGTGTGCTATTCCGCAAAGAAGTCTCATTTCTGGGGCATAGAGTTTCAAAAGAGGGAATCAGTTGTGACCCCGAGAAAACTAGGACAGTAGAATGCTGGCCATGTCCAGAGAGTAAGAATGAGGTGAGAAGTTTTCTGGATCTGGTAGGGTACTACCGAAGGTTTGTGCCTAATTTTTCCGAAATCGCAGCACCTGTGACAAGACTTACTCGGAAAAAGGTAGTTTAAATGGAGTGAAGTTTGCGAGTCCTCATTTAAAGCTCTGAAACAGAAGCTACTAGAGGCACCTATACTGGCATTTCCAAATGATGAAGGGGTATTTGTTCTCGACTGTGATGCTAGCTCTTTTGGTATGGGCGGTGTTTTGATTCAAATTGGCTCTGAGGGGGGAGACTGTAATTGCTTATGCAAGTAGAACTTTAAATCAAGCCCAACAAAACTATTGTACCACCAAACGTGAACTTTTGGCAGTTGTTACATTTTTGAAACAATTTCAGCATTTCCTTTATGGCCGAAAATTCATTGTTAGAACAGACCATGCCCCCTTAATTAGGGTTAGGGTTAGAGTTTTAGGGTTAGGTTTAAGGTTATGGTTTGGGATTAGGGTTTAATCCCTGTGCACTGGCCGAAGAGTTTACATGTTAGTCTTGAGTCTGCTGCGAACTAATAGATCTTGTAGGTTTTTGTTTTTGCGGTACGCTGTAACTAGTCTGTTTTTATAGATTTCAGGAAATTCTGACTTTAGTTTATTGTAATGTTCTCTTACCTTTCTCCCTACTACTGTGGCTGTTGTGTTATACGTTATTACAAAAGGTAGGATCTGGTTTGGAACAGATTGTTCGTTTATGCCGTGTGGGGTTAAAGTCTGGAGTTTATCAATCCAATAACCTTCTCTCTCATTTAGAAAGCTAGAATCTGGTACCTGTTCTATCGGTGTTATGTTAACGTGCTCTAAACTGTGTCCGTTTTGGTTAAAGTGTCTCGCAACTGGTTTATCTTTTTCGTGTCTTATATCAAAACGGTGTCTTGTGAATCTATCTCTTAAAGACAAAGACGTTTGCCCTACGTATTGCAAATCACATTTCCTACAAGTGATAAGATAAATTACGTTTTTAGAGTTACAGTTTAGGTCTTGTTTCATGTTAAATACTTCTGTTGTTTTTGAACTATAGAAGCAGACGGTGACTTGGAGAAAGGGGCATGTTTCACAACGTTTACTGTGACAGGCTTCCGCTATATAACCATTTTTAGGCGCTATTTCTTTTAAAGTTTCCCCTTTGATTTTACGTAGAAATCTATATGAATAGTTTCGGTTTCTGAGAGCCCTGAATAAGATGTTTACGGCATTGTTAAAGTCTGACTCTCGAGTACAGATTCTATGGAAACGAATTATCTGCGATTTAATGATGCCCTTAAAGGAATGTTTCGGATGGAACGACTTTTTGTGAAGAAGTTGGTGAGAATCTGTTGGTTTGAAGAACACTTTAATGTCTAGTTTTCCTGTTTGACCGAATTTTGGGCCTTTAAACACAGTCGTATCTAAGAAATCTATCGAATCATTGCTAATGGTTGCCTTAAGTTTTATGCATGGATGATGGTTGTTGAGAGTATCGAAAAAGTCATCAAAATCGCTCCTTGAATGTGTCCAAATAATGAAGATATCGTCCAGAAATCTGACATAAACTAAAGGTTGTTTTGAACATTTTGCTAACGCTTCCTTTTCAAAATCGGCCATAAAAATGTTGGCATAGCTCGGAGCAAATTTCTTACCCATTGCTGTTCCGGATATTTGGAGATACCATTTACCGTTGAATTCAAAATCATTCCTTTCTAAACCTGATTTTAACATTTCTAGAATTTCTAGATCGGGTCTTTCTGGGTCCGGGTTGTTTTGAAAAATTTTTCCTACCGCTCTCAGTCCATCACGGTTGTCGATATTGGTATACATGCTATCAACATCTAAACTAACGAGTAGACTGTCCTTAGGTATGGTCAAGTTCTTGATCTTGTTAACGAAATCATTGGTATCTTTCAGATAGGCTGGATGTTTCATTGACAAAGGGGCTAAAAAATGATCAATGTATTCTGCTATTCTGTACGACTCACTCTCAACATCTGATATTATTGGTCTCCCTGGTGGTATTTTATATGGATCTGACCATTGTCCTGGTGCTTTGTGTATTTTCGGTAGTATATACACATGTCTAGGTTTAGGGTTTTCTTTAGGGTTAAGATAGGTTATTTGTTTAGGTGTCAGGTGTTTACTTCTACCTAGCCTATGGATGATGTTGCTAAGTTCTGCACTAGTTTTAGGATAGATAGGCGAGTCCAGTTGTCTATAGTGTTTACGGTTATTGAGTTGTCTTTCTACTTCCCAGATGTAGTCTGCCCTATCCAAAATTACTGTTGCTGAGCCTTTGTCGGCTTTCTTAATAACTATCGACTGGTCTTTTTTCAAAGATGTTACTGCTTTCTTTTCTGCCCAATTCAAATTGGGCTGTTCTTTACTGACTGTTATTTTGGAAAGATCTTTAATGATGTCTTTTACCGAATTTTGAATGTTTGAAGGAATCGCACTTTCTGGGGGATTCCATTGACTTTTGTCGACAAATTTCTTACTTTCAGCTGATTTGGATTTGCCATTGAAAAAATGTGTAATTTTGAGTTTTCTGCCGAGGTCTTTGGCAGAATCAATAAAATCATTGCTCGAAATATTTCTAGGCGTCGGTATAAATTTCAAACCTCTATCGAGAAGCTGGATTTCATCTGGGTTTAAAGTCCTAGAGCTTAGGTTTATGGTGTTAGTTGGGTTATCTGAGGGGCGATCCTGGTTCAACCCTTTAGGATCTAGGCAAAAAAACCATTGGCATTTTTTACCTGAGATACCCAAGAGCGGACAAGTTCATTGGCCGTGGCCTCGGTCCAATGAATGCCGTCTGAGTTGAACCGGAGCCCCCCAGCGATCCTACTGTCCAAAGTAACCGTGGCCTTGTTTTGAATGTCCAAAAGGTGCCTATTAAATGCCGAAAGATTGTCAGATTCCCGAGGTTTTGTTTTGGCCAGTTTTTCCGAAATGGGCACGATTGTGAAATAGTATCGTGCTAAGGGAATCGACTTTTTCAATACGTCACGAAGGACGGATAGGTCCCGAAACACATCAATCATGTTTTGGGCCGACCTATCATTAATTCCAATGTTTACAATTACATGGGTTGGAAGACCAGAGTGCGCATAATTCTTTACTATGTTTACAATATGCCTTATCTTCGCACCTGGGTAGGATTCAATTTGGACGGTAGGATCAGGGAGAGACGTTACCCGGGAGAGGTTAGAGGCTCCTATCACCAGAATCGGTTTGTTAATTGGCGGGAGTTGCCATTCCGATGTGTTAGGGTGGCGGTTAATGGAGGGTGGTTTAGTGGCCGCCTCCGCATAGCTGGGAGGTGACCTAGGAGGGTTAGGAGTGCGGGTTTTGTTAGGGGTTTGAAGAGGTTTTACGTTTAGAGCCCTGCGAGACTTGCGGGGCGTGTTAGCAGGTGAAGGAGAAGAAGAGTCCCGTTTACGTTTAGGCGTACTCGGGGTGGGGGGAGGTGAAAGGGAGGAAAAGCGGTTACCAGTGGTGATGTTAGGGTTGTTAGTTAGGCGAGAGGAAGCCCGGGTGCGGCGGCGGTTAGGAGTTTGGAAGGTGTCAGTCTGGTTAGAGTTAGAGTGGGAAGAAGGAGGAGGAGGCGGAGGAGAAGAAAAGGATGAGGGAGAAGTGGGGGAAGAGTTAGCTGGGACCGAAATGCGGGTGGGTCGAGAGTCATTGACAGGTATAGCACAAAGGCTTGGCAGCATGTTTTTGAATGTCGAGACCGTGTCTTCTCGAAGTTTATTTTTAAAGTTTTTTCTTGCCCAATCCAAAGAAGAGTCCGAAAAAGAATTGACCATATTCCTACTAAAGTTGTGGGCCCTAATTGTACCTAAAAGTTCCGAAATTCTGGCACGGTAATGCTCCAGCAAGGCTTGGGCTGTGAATTTAGCCCAAGACATGTGGACGTTTTGGAGGCGCTCTAAAATGGAGCGGTTAGCTTGAGCGGGTTTAAGGAATTTGGAAAGATTTGCTACTTGTCTCTGAAACCCTCTGGTTGGGGTACCACCCTTAGCCTGAACCTCTATAACCGAAATGTGGTGAATGGCCTGAATAAGTTGAAAAAAAAAGCCGAATGTATTTGGCGTTCGGATTAGAATTTCTGTTTTTTGGCTTTTGCCATCGCTTACTTCCGTACGCCATCTTGATAGAAATTGGAGGTTCAGACTACTGTGGGAAATTAGAAAATTTTGGGGGGTCAAAAAATCGTTTTTGAGAAAAAGATGACCGAAAATCAGGACAAAAATGATATTCCCATAAAAAATGGAACTGAAAAATATGTTTTACCCCTAAAAAGCACTAAAAATTTGAAAAAAGCACTAAAAAAAACACTAAAAAAACACTAAAAAAAGCACTAAAAAGCTGAAAAGGAAATTAATGATTAGTACATGTCAAACAACAAATGATAATACAAAACCTGTAAAAGAAATTAAATGATTAGAAATACACAATACAATACCAAAGTACACTTCAAAGGAAATGAGGATGATTCCGAAGCCGTCAATGCCACTACTAGTTTCGACGATATGTCTTCTTCAGGTGGCAGGTGTAGACTGAAGAAACTAGGGTATCCTAGCCCTTAATATACTCTCGACCAAGGGACCGTCCGTTTGTAACCTGTAATTAGTGCATGACTGTGGTTGGTTGATCTTGTAACAACATGACACTGATTGGTGTGTTCGTTCGACCATGGATGCGGTCAAGTGGAAACGTGATATGGGCACGTGGGTTCGCTAATTAATTATCTCACTGACCACTGTTCCGTGAGTTGTTTGTCCAAGCTCACCTGTGGTAACACCTGAGTAGGTGATCCAGGTAGCTTGGGTCTACCTGTACCGACCGTTTTACAGGCCGGCGTTTACCCAAGCTACCTGTGATAACCATGTCCTGAGACCGCGCTCAGGTAGCTTGGGAACAGATGTTCAGCGGCGCGGACGGTAATCAAATACTAATGAGGTAATTTACCTGGGTGAATACTGGTGTGGTGGGTCCAGGTAGCTTTGGGTTAGAGTTTTAGGGTTAGGGTTAGGGTTAGGGTTATAACCAACTGCACTTTTCGTAACGAATTGGTGCAATTATGTAACGAAAATTTGCAATTATGTAACGAAAGTTTTGCAAGGTAACGAAAGTTTGCAATTTTGTAACGAAAGTTTGCAAGTGTGTAACATATTTTTGCAAGTTTGTAACGAAAGTTTGCAATTATGTAACGTTGCAATTTTGTAACGAAAGTTTTGAAATCTTTTACTTTTGAACCATTATAACACCGTTAAAATTCATCGAAAATGCTGTCGTTTGGTCTATTCCGGATTCTTTAGAACTTAATAGAAAAAAAAGTTATTTGACTGCAAAAATCGAATTCGTTACATAATGCAACTCAAAAGGGTTAGATCAATTACGTGTTTTTTATTGTCAAATTTGAATTAAATTGTTGAAAGTAATTGTTTACTACATATTTGAGCTGTTTTCTCTTGGAAATACTTTTATTTTTATCTAATCACGAACTAATCACCAATTTCGTTACATAATTGCAACCTTTCGTTACAATTTCGTGGTGAAACTGTTTTCTCGGCCATTTCGAAAGGACTTTTCTCGCTTTAAATTAGATAATATTGTAGTTGCTTATCCATTCTTGATGTCCATATAAAGAAAACAAAATTGAACGACGATAAATATTTTCTTCTGTCGGTTAAACTTTTTTAGGCGGGGGTACATATATTCCAAAAAATTTTAAAAATCCGTTTTTTTGTGTTTAATCCATTGCCAAATAATTACGTTTGCTTAAAATAAAAGAAAAGTTGGTTTATTTCCACTTTCCAAGCTTTTGTAAAACGTAATGAACCAATTGATGATGTGGGTTATACGCTTTTAGATTTAACCCTGAAATTATTCCTAATGGGCATATGTTTATCTCAACATCCTATGTATCATTGGAAAGGGCATGAAATAAGCTTTAAAATGATGATATATTTTGTTTCAAAATGTTTTATTTTTTTTTACTTCTTGAGCTTAGAATGATGCTGTCCTGTATGAATAAATTATTTTTTTGAAAATTCGAGAAAAAAATAAAAAAAACATCGAAAATCGATTAATTCTCTTGGCAAAATTGTAGGGAATGATAACTCAGTATAAATATATTTTGTTCTTCTCAAAAGAACAAATATTGAAAGTTTTAGAATTTTTTGAAATTTCACATTTTTGGTGTTGTGACACCTATAAGAAATTCGTTACATAATTGCATTTCATTGCGGTTAGAGATAAATAGATAGGATATTGCAAAGAAAGGAAGAAGAGACGTTAGATAAGGCCTAATTATGATATGTTGAACGAAAAAACCTGCAGTTATGATACTCTAAATGCTAACCCTAACCATGTGCAATTATGTAACGAAAGTGAATTCGTTACATTATTGCAAGTCACCGTGATTAGAATAAAGCATATTGAAATAAACATTTCTTTATAATATTTATAGTCTTGAAATTATTTTATTGCATTTTCCTGCTAAAAACGTTTAACATATACACGTTAACACTCTAACCGCGATGAATTGCAATTATGTAACGAAAGTGAATTCATTACATAATTGCAACTTTCGTTACATTATTGCAAGTCACCGTGATTAGAATAAAGCATATTGAAATAAACATTTCTTGATAATATTTATAGTCTTGAAATTATTTTATTGCATTTTCCTGCTAAAAACGTTTAACATATACACGTTAACACTCTAACCGCGATGAATTGCAATTATGTAACGATTTCGAATTCGTTACATAATTGCATTTCATCGCGGTTAGAGATAAATATATATGATATTGCAAAGAAAGGAGGAAGAGACGTTAGATAGGGGCTAATTATGATATGCTGAACGAAAAAACCTGCAGTTATGATACTCTAAATGCTAACCCTAACCACGTGCAATTATGTAACGAAAGTGAATTCGTTACATAATTGCAACTTTCGTTACATTAAAGTCACCGTGATTAGAATAAAGCATATTGAAATATGCTAAAAACGAAATATACACGTTAACACTCTAACCGTGAATTCGTTACAATATTGCAAGTCACCGTGATTAGAATAAAGCATATTGAAATAAACATTTCTTGATAATATTTATAGTCTTGAAATTATTTTATTGCATTTTCCTGCTAAAAACGTTTAACATATACACATTAACACTCCAACCGCGATGGATTGCAATTATGTAACGATTTCGAATTCGTTACATAATTGCATTTCATTGCGGTTAGAGATAAATATATATGATATTGCAAAGAAAGGATAAAGAGACGTTAGATAAGGCCTAATTATGATATGTTGTAACGAAAAAACCTGCAGTTATGATACTCTAAATGCTAACCCTAACCACGTGCAATTATGTAACGAAAGTGAATTCGTTACAATATTGCAAGTCACCGTGATTAGAATAAAGCATATTGAAATAAACATTTCTTGATAATATTTATAGTCTTGAAATTGTTTTATTGCATTTTCCTGCTAAAAACGTTTAACATATTTAACATTAAGTAACCAAATTGAATTCGCTACAGTATTGCACAAGGTCATGGTTAGCTTTTTGAGTATACTTACCTGATGTAATAATTTTGTTTTAGAGCATGCGTCAGAGATACATACATAGATATGTCAACCATATCTTAGTATCTCTGTCCGGGCTTGGGACGGGGACCCTGCTCTAGTAAGCCCATGTTTTTAATTGATTTTATTGAAACCCAATCAAGGAATTAAATTACAATTGAAAGGGTTTTTTTTTTTTGGTCTTTTTTTTTTTTTTTTTCTGTTTATTGAAACCCTATCAAGGAATTAAATTACAATTGAAAGGGTTATTTTTTTTGTCTTTTTTTGTTTTTGTCTTTTTTTTTCGTTTATTGAAACCCTATCAAGGAATTAAATTACAATTGAAAGAGTTTTTTCTTTTCTTTTTTTTTTTCTCAGTCTTTTTTTTTTTTTTTGGTGGGGTGGTTGTCGTTGTTTTAGATTTTGATTAGAGGAGCTGGATTTCCGTTCTACTTGTCCCTCCGGAACTGTCGTTCCCTATCGGTTATTTTCTTGATAGGGAAGCGGACAACCACGCTCTCCCCGAGCCCATCCTTACACATAAGGTCTTTGACAGCAACCTGTGTTATTTCTGCCTTGCTCTCGACTAGCGATTTACAACAGCTCAATATCCAGTTCGCCTCCCACCTCACGAACGACCAAGGAAGAGCTAGTTCTTCCACATGTTCAGATTCTTCCTCGCTTACTTCCTCGTCTTTTGGTTGCGTCGTCTCACCAATGGAACTGGAGTCACATGACTCACCTAGCATTATTTCTTTGATAACACCGCTAACCTTCAAGCTTTCCTTTTCTTTTTGATGTATCAAATAATAATTATCAGCAGTGGTCGGTCGGTGAGTCATGTGACTCGCCAGTGACTCCCTCATTTCTGGGTGAGCCTCCCGCACGTGGGTGGTTGTGGTTTTCCGAATTTTGGTAGCTGATATCACGGGGGCCTTCGGACATGCGGCACTCCAGAAAGCCTTAATCCCAGCATTGACCTCACTAGTGTTTATTGGCTGTCCTGTCGATGTTAAAAAGAAGGCAGCACTAGCCTCTAGAAGTTTTTCATCTTCACATGCAAAAACACGCCGTCTTACCTTTCCGTAATCGGCCATAACACTCCACAGGTCCGCTGGGATTATGAGCGTCACTGGTGTTCGATAGCCGGTTTTGTGGTCAGAAACCACGACCACCTTATTCCCGCCTTCTCGCACCTGGGCATAGTTCATCAACCGCATAGTTATACCGGCAATTGCTCCTGACCTTTGAGCATTGGCAGCAAGAATGTTAAACATAAAAAAAATTCCTGCACTGTGAAAGATGTATCTTGCTCACACTGTCCAGTTCACAGCAGGCAGTCATTTTAAGATAGGATCTTGCGTCCGCTGCTTGTTGGGAGGTCAATGCCCTTGAAAGGTCGGTTGGTGTAATCTCCTCTGCCGCATCAGTAACGGATTTTGCAATAGCCCTCTTCCTAGCCAACTTTCCAAGGGAGTTGGCCCACCTCCCTGTACTCTCAATCAACGTTCTGCACTTAGACTCATCGGCCCCTTTTTTCTCGGATATGAGAAATGATGAAAATTCTCGAAGTGATCCTAGAAATGACCGGAGAGTCCCCGGCTGGAGACTCTCGGTTCGGCTCATCATTACTATATGCAAATAACGTTTTCCCAACCCCATTTTTTTGCAATTTTGTAACGAATTCGGTCAAAAAATTCAAAACATTCAAACTCGATTTTTTCATGGAATTAGGCCCGAAAAAATTGTCTAGAGGTTGCAAAATATTAAAGAACCACCCCAAAAACCCTGCACAAAAGAAATTTTCAAAATCGGACTTTTAATGGATTTTTTACGCACGAAACACGAAAACTGTGACTTCAAGTTGCCACGGTGAGTTGACTGCATATGGCCGGAAACTCAAAATTTTCAACTCGATTTTAAACGGAAGAAAAAAAGCTGGGGGTTAGAGCTGATACTTATTTATGCTAGGGGGTTAGCCTAACCCCCTAGAAAAAGCTAATAATATGCTCTAACCCCCTTTAAATGACGAAGATGCAATTATGTAACGAAAGTGACACATTTTCGCCAATATCATCATATCGAATGATTTTTTTCAGCAACAACTGACACCAAATAGTGCAACAAGATCTTTCACAAGTTTGATTTGAGTATCGTGAACCTTCAAATAACTTTAGACCTAACCCTAGGGTCATTGCTATTATGTAACGAAAGTACTCTAACCACGGTTCTAATTTGGCTTAAGAACTTTAAAAATGCTGAAGGTATGTTAGCTCGTTGGTTAAGTGTCATAGAAACTTCAGTACAGGGCTGGTTCTAAACACAGGAATGCTGACGCATTATCAAGACGACCCTTAAGAAAATATGGACGTTCTGATTGCCCAGACTGTTATGACCTTGAGCTGGTAGACACAGATAGGGGTCAGCTCTCCGAGCACCATTCTAAAGTTGACTGTGAACAGTTAACAGATCCCATATGCCCTGTAGCGCAAGCTCCTGAAGTTCAGTGTAACTGGTTGCCAGTGTGGACCAGAGATGAGATATTAGAAATGCAGGTTAAAGACAAGGGAATAGGACCCATCTTAGAATTGAAAAGACATCTGATGTTGCTCCAGATGAAAGGGAAATAACCCACCTCAATAGTGACGCTAAAAGTTTATGGGTCCAGTGGGATTCTCTACCGTTAGAAAACAGTTTGTTATACAGACGGAAAAAACTGGGTGACAATGAGTATAGAATGCAGTTGGTAGCTCCTGTAGAGATCAGGGATTCTATTTTTGAGCACTTGCATACAAGTCGCACGGCTGGTCATTTTGGCCGTGATAGAACATTGGAAACTGTAAGTCGAAGATTCTATTGGCCCGGTATGACAGACACATTAACTCGCTGGTGTAAATCCTGTGATCTTTGTGCTAGATGTAAACCAGGTCCCTCTAGATTTGGCTGTCCTTTGCAGTTACATAGTGACATGGCTCAGGAATTTGAGGGAAAATTATTCACAGAGGTTTGTAGGTTGTTAGACATTAAAAAAACTCGTACCACCCCCTATAGACCTTGTTCCAATGGTTTGGTAGAACGTTTCAACCGTACATTAAAACAAATGCTGTCAATGTATGCCCACGAGGGAAAGTTGGATTGGGATGATCACCTGCCCTTCATATTAATGGCCTATAGGGCTAGTGAACATAAGAGTACTGGTTGCACGCCGAACCTGATGATGCTAGGACGTGAAGTAGATTGCCCTATAGATCTCATGGTGGGAGGGGTTCCAGAACCGCATACAGATATTTGTACCCTTGAATATGTAGAATGGTTGCGAACAACCATGCAGGAGACTTTTCAGTATGCACATAAACACCTAGAAGTTGCAGCAAAGTCACAGGAAATAACCTATGACCGTAACCTGAAGTCTCGAGAATTCCAAATAGGTACATGGGTGTGGCGCTGGTATCCCCCTAAAGCTGGCCTCAAGCTGGAATTAGGTTGGACAGGGCCATATTTAGTAGTAGACAAACTGTCATCTTTGACCTACAAAATTTAAAAAAAATTGCAAAACAGCAGCGATTAGTGTACATGTAGATCACCTCAAGCCATATGAGGGAACCAATCAACCAGTTAATTGGTTACAAGCCCAGAATGTAAGTCCAGCTTCTCTGGAGATGTCTGAAGGCCATCACACTGTTATAGGGGGAGACAACTTCCCCAGTGACACATCTTCAGATGAGCAGGACATGATTCCTCAGCAGTTATTTCGGTCTCCAGTGAGAACCAGAACAGGGAGGATGATAAAACCCCGAGACAGATATTTTCCATAGCATATAGTACAATAAAAGTGAATTTCTAAGACAATGTAGAAAATGTGTACTGTACACAGAAATATTAAGAAGTTTTAAACCACAGAGTATGTAGTTTTAACCTTGAAATAATGTATATATCTAAAGACTTACCCGGCAAGGATAGTACGATAATATGTCTGCCGTGTTTCTGCTTTATTTTTCCATATTATTGTTAAAAACAGTTCCACAGTTTATGATCAATATAAAAGGAATGATTTTTAATGACGAGTTGCATCATAGAAGGAAAATGCAACGCAGATTTTCCTTTTTCAACATTTTTCCAAAAGAGATACTGGTGAAGACAAGGCAAGGATAAGTACTTGAAAGCTAAGTGTTTATTTTATTTAAAAAGGACAAATGCAATTTTTCATTCTGTCCAATTGATTATGCTATATATATATGTAAAGCCTAGTTTTGAAAGAAAATTATTTTTCTTCTTTTTTTAAGGGGAAAGGAGATGGCTGTACATTCTGAAATTAAAAAAAAAAATCTCTTAAGAGTTAGTTGTAGGTTTACTAATCCTATTCACTACTTACATTACCATCTTTGTGAGAAACTATGAGTAGTTTCTGTTTCTATTTCAGGAATATTTCAGAAGTTGATTTGAAATCTAAAAAAAAAAAATAAAGTCAGATCATGGAGATCCTGAGTTACTAAGCCTAGTAGCTGACCTGCACGAGTTGCAGGAATTTCAACACCTGGAGAGGCAGCTCTGGCCACAGGAGGGTATGTCCTGTCCAGTCGAGGGATGTGGTCCCCAACATTACTCTAGGCTTGGGGCCTATCTTACTCATTGGAGCCACTACCACTCCCCTGCCGTACGGCTGCATGAATGTAGCCGATGTGGCAGGAGGAGTCGGGGGCGATCCCGGGCGGTATGCCACCTGAGGAGCCATCAAGAGGGAGGGAAGCTGAAGGTTATTACGGTTCCCAACAGGGAGTACCGTCCCCCTGGAGACATCTTGCCGCCCAGGCTGGGGAATCTCACAGAAAGGAGGCAGCGGGAAGATTTCCAGCACATAATAAATGATGAAATTTAGACTGGAAAAAGAGACTTATAAATTTGTTGTTTCTTTATATTTATTATTTTTTTTGTTTTTGTTAAAGTTTCAGTTTTATGTTTCATTTCTTTTCAGTATTATTTATGTACAAGAACGTTATACAAATATCCAGAGGTAGACTACAGGTGCCAACTAGTATTTAATTAATTTAGACAAAGATAATTTGTTTGAATTACTTTGATCTTAAGGTGGAAGGCATGTGGGATAGGTCGTTTTACAGAGTCTTTTATTCGGACTGCTTCGTTACGAATGGCGATAATTATTGTGACCCAGTAGTAATTTTGGCTCTTGGTAGGTTAACATACCCTTAGTCACGTTGTTAGTTGTACTTTGGTGAGTTCAGCCTACGGTTTAGTGGTGATATTCTGTCTGGTTTGACGAATGTCTATTTAGGAAATTAGTTTGTTGATTACGTCGGCCATTTTGTGAAGTGTGCCGTGCTCCAGCGTAATACGTGCTGTGATTGGTTGAGACTTAAGCGGTGGAGCCAATCGCTAAGTCTTTTAAGTTTTAGATACATTGCTATGGGTCAGGTGATTACGGGTATAAAAAGACAAACACGTTCGGGCTTCTCGGTTTTTCTCTGCCGGAGAATTGGTGAGTTTAGGTTAGACTTCAACAGCCGTTGTTGACGCTTTGAGACCAGAGCGACTTAAACAATAGAGAAATGCTCTGAAAACAGAGTGACATTGCTTTCTGAGTTAGGGTAGGCCATAGGTTACGATGCTCTGAAAACAGGGCAGTACTTTCACTTTCGGTTTGTGGCTACGGCCATGTGACTATTTCTATACTCTGAAATAAGAGTACTCCTGTTATTATGCTCTGAAACCAGAGCAACCTTTGGTATGAACTCTGACTTATAAGTGGCTTTGTTAATCTAAGCGGTGTTATCACTGCTACGGCCTACTAACACTAACATTAGCATTATGTAAGGATTTATAGACAGTTATCATGTAGTGTTTTCCCTGGGTGGGAGGGTAGTTGTTAGTCCGTCTCGGAGGCCATTAGAGTTCTGTCTAGTGTTACTGTAGGAGTACTGGTCCATTACAGTAATGGACATTGTTTATATTTAAATCTACCTCTAGTTGTATTTATAGACAAGAGTCTGAAGTGTGAGGAGGGAATGTTGCCATGGGAACTTCCCAGGACTAGGAACTGTGTACCTTGCAGTACTACCTCACTTTACATTTATTTAGGTTGACTTATTTTTGATCTGTTGACTCCAGTTTATTTTTGATCAGCTTTACACTTCTGTTAATTTATTTTTGTTTTGTTTATTCTTTTTTTTCCCCCTTAATACTCATTTTCCATCAATGTCTACATAATAAACTTGTGGAACTAAACTTCTGTGTTGTCGTGGGTCCTTCCTAACACTTCGACTAATCAAGGATAAAGAACCTGAAGGTGTGCTTGGAAGTTGACTGTTGGCCATTGTTCTGTTGCGAATTATACTTGTCTCGGCCTATTTTCTCTGAAATTGAACTAAAATTACACAACGCGAAGTCTTTTGTATGGCCTAACTCTCCTCTTCCGAACCCTCCTACTACATAAATTGGTGCCGTGACCAGGATTAGTCGTATTAGTGAGGAAAGATACCACTTTTCAGTAAAATTTAGGGAAAATTACCTGTAAATATGTAAACAGACACAGATTCTGCTGCTGAAGAGCTGGATTTAGCCAGAGCAGGCCTTAGTGAGCTAGGGTTACTAAGTGATGATGGAAGTATCCTACAAGATTTGCAAGAATCAGACAGACCTAGAGGTAGAACACCCCCTGTAACATTAATTGAATTAGAGAAAAGACACTTGGAGTCAGTCGAGAGTTACAACCCTAGGAATATTCCTCGAAGTTCTGGCCATCATGGCTCTCGTGTTAGATTTGACACCCCTAAAGTAAGTACACCCAGACCGCGAGGGGAGTGGGTTTGGGTTGAAAATACCCCAGAGTGTAGGGATGAAAGGTCTTATCAATCAATCCTAGGGGAACGAGTAGGTTCTCTGTCTGGAGTTACACATGTATCCGAATCAGAATGTGATAACAGCTATGAAGGGGATACAGAGGAGGAATCCAGTGCTAGGATGCCTAGGTCTAGGGTGAGACCTAAGTACTATGGGGATAGGTCTGAGGCTGAGAGAACTCCGCCGCGTAGTAAAAGGCAAATTAGACCTCGTGAGAGACTAGATGTAGGGCAGAGAAAGGGAACACCAAGGGTAGCTAGGAAGGAAAGGTTTCCAGACAATTTTGATGGAACAACTACTGACTGGCAAGATTATTTGATACATTTTGAGCAGGTTTCCGCGTGGAACGGCTGGTCGGATGCTGAGAAAGCTCAGCAGCTTACTATGAGTTTAAGGGGGGTAGCCCAAAAGCTATTGAGTAACCTTACGCTGGGTCAGCTCAGTGATTTTGAAGCTATCAAGAATGTACTTATAACAGCGATTCAATTCAAAGGAACGTAGCGTAGCCTACCGATGCAAGTTTAGAAATTGGCGTCGGGGAAAGGACGAATCAGCGTCAGATTATGGCTATAGTTTACGAAGATTAGCACTGTTGGCATATCCAGAAGTCCCTTACAACTCACTAGAGCTTCAGGTAGTAGACCAGTTCGTGACAGGTTTGAATTGTTTTGCACTACGCAAAAAGGTGACATTTAGCCATCCACAGACACTGGAGGAAGTGATCTCCTCTGCTATAGAATATGAGGCGGTGGTTGGGAATAAAAGTAGGAAACCTGTGGATAGTAGTAACCAAGTTGGTGCTGTTGGGGTCCAAGGAAAAGATAGTAATACCAAGTACAAAGGCAAGTCTAGTACAGTTCCTCAAGGGGAGATAAGTATGGATAGCATTTCAAAAATGCTAGATGAAAAATTGGCCAAGTTAACTTTACCACAAAAGAGAACATGGACTGTAGGCCCAAATCAATGCTTTTACTGTAAACAGGAAGGTCATTTTAAGAATGATTGCCCTATTCTAGCAGAAAAGTTGAGGAAACAGAAGGCTGGGGAGGACCAACAGGTCTTGGGGAAACTAGTAGGGGTTGGATTCAAGCCCAGGAGTTCAGCCCAATTAAAGAAAACTGCAAAACAGCAGGGGCAAATGGAAAGTTTTAAGACAGAGTGTGAGGCAGATGTAGGACAGACTGTTATAGGGCTTCGTAGTGTCTCCAGACACTTGTTTGTATGCAAAGTTGAGGACCCAGGACGGTGGGTGTAACATGCTAGTCGATACGGGATCACCTGTTTCAATAATGTCCCATGCTAGGTTTAAGAAAGTTGGTTTTGGTTCTGCGGTGTTGACAAAATACAATGTAAAATTGTTGTCGGCAGACGGGAAAAGGTTAACTGTAAAGGGTCAGGCCGCCATAGAATTTAAGTTGGGGCACTCGCTCTTTCAACAAACTTTCGTCATTGCAGATTTAGAGGGACTAGATGGGATATTAGGTATTGACTTCCTGAACAAGTACGATGGGAATATCCAAGTTAAACGACAAGCACTAAAAACCAGTCAGGGTAAGGTAAAGTTGATTAAACTGAAAACTTACAATTGTTCTCATGTCAGAATTGAGAGTAAAGTCATTGTTCCTGCACTGTCTGAGAAATTTCTAGAATGTCAAGTTGATCGTCCTTTGTCCAGTAATGAGGGGTTAGTAGAACCCTCAAAGCAGAGTAGAAATAAAGGAGTATTGTTAGCCAAGTGCTTAGTGAGTCCCCAGTCCCCTAAGATAATTGTTTCTGTAGTTAATCCAGGTATCAAAGATGTTTGCTTAGAACCAGGAACTGTTGTAGGTAGAGTGCAGGCAATTACCTCTGTAGTGCGGACTAATGAGGGTCTGGGAGATAAGACTGGGAATGAACTACCCGACTTTAACATGGAGGGTTACACGGGAAGCGACCTTTCCGATTTAAGTGCGGGGTCTTGTAATAAAGAAGCAGGGAGTGAACTCCCTGAGCATCTTAAGTCACTACTAGAGGGTTGTGCTGAGGAACTTGATAGTACGCAGAAAGAAAGTGTAGTGAAGGTTTTGAAAGAATTCACAGATGTGTTCGTAGATGAAAAAGGTGTATTTGGGCAAACAGGTTGTGTTACTCATAAAATTGATACCGGTAATGCAGTTCCATTTAAAATTCCTGCTCGTAGGGTAGCCCCAGCTAAGAAGCAGCTTATAGTAGAGGAGGTAGAGAAAATGCTTGAGCAAGATATTATAGAACCTAGTGAAAGCAGCTGGTCATCTCCTGTTTGTCTAGTTACCAAAAAGGATGGTTCTTGCAGGTTTTGTGTAGATTTCCGCCGCCTTAACTCAATAACGAGGAAGGATGCCTATCCTCTCCCAAAAACTGATGAAGTGCTTGAAAACTTAAGTGGGGCTCAGTGGTTCAGCACGTTGGATCTCGCCAGTGGATACTGGCAGGTTAAGATGGATACTGTAGATAGGGAGAAAACCGCGTTCTCCACACATATGGGTTTATACCATTTTAACGTCATGCCGTTCGGGTTGTGCAACGCACCCGCTACTTTTGAGAGGTTAATGGATAAAGTACTGGGTGGCCCTTTGAAATGGAAAAAGTGTTTATGCTACTTAGATGATGTGGTTTGTTTTGGTAATTGATTTTGACAGTGCCTTGGTTAACTTAAGGCTGGTGTTCACTCAATTTAGGCTAGCAAACCTCAAATTAAAATCAAAAACGTGTGTGCTATTCCGCAAAGAAGTCTCATTTCTGGGGCATAGAGTTTCAAAAGAGGGAATCAGTTGTGACCCCGAGAAAACTAGGACAGTAGAATGCTGGCCATGTCCAGAGAGTAAGAATGAGGTGAGAAGTTTTCTGGGTCTGGTAGGGTACTACCGAAGGTTTGTGCCTAATTTTTCCGAAATCGCAGCACCTTTGACAAGACTTACTCGGAAAAAGGTAGTTTAAATGGAGTGAAGTTTGCGAGTCCTCATTTAAAGCTCTGAAACAGAAGCTACTAGAGGCACCTATACTGGCATTTCCAAATGATGAAGGGGTATTTGTTCTCGACTGTGATGCTAGCTCTTTTGGTATGGGCGGTGTTTTGATTCAAATTGGCTCTGAGGGGGGAGACTGTAATTGCTTATGCAAGTAGAACTTTAAATCAAGCCCAACAAAACTATTGTACCACCAAACGTGAACTTTTGGCAGTTGTTACATTTTTGAAACAATTTCAGCATTTCCTTTATGGCCGAAAATTCATTGTTAGAACAGACCATGCCCCCTTAATTAGGGTTAGGGTTAGAGTTTTAGGGTTAGGTTTAAGGTTATGGTTTGGGATTAGGGTTTAATCCCTGTGCACTGGCCGAAGAGTTTACATGTTAGTCTTGAGTCTGCTGCGAACTAATAGATCTTGTAGGTTTTTGTTTTTGCGGTACGCTGTAACTAGTCTGTTTTTATAGATTTCAGGAAATTCTGACTTTAGTTTATTGTAATGTTCTCTTACCTTTCTCCCTACTACTGTGGCTGTTGTGTTATACGTTATTACAAAAGGTAGGATCTGGTTTGGAACAGATTGTTCGTTTATGCCGTGTGGGGTTAAAGTCTGGAGTTTATCAATCCAATAACCTTCTCTCTCATTTAGAAAGCTAGAATCTGGTACCTGTTCTATCGGTGTTATGTTAACGTGCTCTAAACTGTGTCCGTTTTGGTTAAAGTGTCTCGCAACTGGTTTATCTTTTTCGTGTCTTATATCAAAACGGTGTCTTGTGAATCTATCTCTTAAAGACAAAGACGTTTGCCCTACGTATTGCAAATCACATTTCCTACAAGTGATAAGATAAATTACGTTTTTAGAGTTACAGTTTAGGTCTTGTTTCATGTTAAATACTTCTGTTGTTTTTGAACTATAGAAGCAGACGGTGACTTGGAGAAAGGGGCATGTTTCACAACGTTTACTGTGACAGGCTTCCGCTATATAACCATTTTTAGGCGCTATTTCTTTTAAAGTTTCCCCTTTGATTTTACGTAGAAATCTATATGAATAGTTTCGGTTTCTGAGAGCCCTGAATAAGATGTTTACGGCATTGTTAAAGTCTGACTCTCGAGTACAGATTCTATGGAAACGAATTATCTGCGATTTAATGATGCCCTTAAAGGAATGTTTCGGATGGAACGACTTTTTGTGAAGAAGTTGGTGAGAATCTGTTGGTTTGAAGAACACTTTAATGTCTAGTTTTCCTGTTTGACCGAATTTTGGGCCTTTAAACACAGTCGTATCTAAGAAATCTATCGAATCATTGCTAATGGTTGCCTTAAGTTTTATGCATGGATGATGGTTGTTGAGAGTATCGAAAAAGTCATCAAAATCGCTCCTTGAATGTGTCCAAATAATGAAGATATCGTCCAGAAATCTGACATAAACTAAAGGTTGTTTTGAACATTTTGCTAACGCTTCCTTTTCAAAATCGGCCATAAAAATGTTGGCATAGCTCGGAGCAAATTTCTTACCCATTGCTGTTCCGGATATTTGGAGATACCATTTACCGTTGAATTCAAAATCATTCCTTTCTAAACCTGATTTTAACATTTCTAGAATTTCTAGATCGGGTCTTTCTGGGTCCGGGTTGTTTTGAAAAATTTTTCCTACCGCTCTCAGTCCATCACGGTTGTCGATATTGGTATACATGCTATCAACATCTAAACTAACGAGTAGACTGTCCTTAGGTATGGTCAAGTTCTTGATCTTGTTAACGAAATCATTGGTATCTTTCAGATAGGCTGGATGTTTCATTGACAAAGGGGCTAAAAAATGATCAATGTATTCTGATATTCTGTACGACTCACTCTCAACATCTGATATTATTGGTCTCCCTGGTGGTATTTTATATGGATCTGACCATTGTCCTGGTGCTTTGTGTATTTTCGGTAGTATATACACATGTCTAGGTTTAGGGTTTTCTTTAGGGTTAAGATAGGTTATTTGTTTAGGTGTCAGGTGTTTACTTCTACCTAGCCTATGGATGATGTTGCTAAGTTCTGCACTAGTTTTAGGATAGATAGGCGAGTCCAGTTGTCTATAGTGTTTACGGTTATTGAGTTGTCTTTCTACTTCCCAGATGTAGTCTGCCCTATCCAAAATTACTGTTGCTGAGCCTTTGTCGGCTTTCTTAATAACTATCGACTGGTCTTTTTTCAAAGATGTTACTGCTTTCTTTTCTGCCCAATTCAAATTGGGCTGTTCTTTACTGACTGTTATTTTGGAAAGATCTTTAATGATGTCTTTTACCGAATTTTGAATGTTTGAAGGAATCGCACTTTCTGGGGGATTCCATTGACTTTTGTCGACAAATTTCTTACTTTCAGCTGATTTGGATTTGCCATTGAAAAAATGTGTAATTTTGAGTTTTCTGCCGAGGTCTTTGGCAGAATCAATAAAATCATTGCTCGAAATATTTCTAGGCGTCGGTATAAATTTCAAACCTCTATCGAGAAGCTGGATTTCATCTGGGTTTAAAGTCCTAGAGCTTAGGTTTATGGTGTTAGTTGGGTTATCTGAGGGGCGATCCTGGTTCAACCCTTTAGGATCTAGGCAAAAAAACCATTGGCATTTTTTACCTGAGATACCCAAGAGCGGACAAGTTCATTGGCCGTGGCCTCGGTCCAATGAATGCCGTCTGAGTTGAACCGGAGCCCCCCAGCGATCCTACTGTCCAAAGTAACCGTGGCCTTGTTTTGAATGTCCAAAAGGTGCCTATTAAATGCCGAAAGATTGTCAGATTCCCGAGGTTTTGTTTTGGCCAGTTTTTCCGAAATGGGCACGATTGTGAAATAGTATCGTGCTAAGGGAATCGACTTTTTCAATACGTCACGAAGGACGGATAGGTCCCGAAACACATCAATCATGTTTTGGGCCGACCTATCATTAATTCCAATGTTTACAATTACATGGGTTGGAAGACCAGAGTGCGCATAATTCTTTACTATGTTTACAATATGCCTTATCTTCGCACCTGGGTAGGATTCAATTTGGACGGTAGGATCAGGGAGAGACGTTACCCGGGAGAGGTTAGAGGCTCCTATCACCAGAATCGGTTTGTTAATTGGCGGGAGTTGCCATTCCGATTTGTTAGGGGTGTTAGGGTGGCGGTTAATGGAGGGTGGTTTAGTGGCCGCCTCCGCATAGCTGGGAGGTGACCTAGGAGGGTTAGGAGTGCGGGTTTTGTTAGGGGTTTGAAGAGGTTTTACGTTTAGAGCCCTGCGAGACTTGCGGGGCGTGTTAGCAGGTGAAGGAGAAGAAGAGTCCCGTTTACGTTTAGGCGTACTCGGGGTGGGGGGAGGTGAAAGGGAGGAAAAGCGGTTACCAGTGGTGATGTTAGGGTTGTTAGTTAGGCGAGAGGAAGCCCGGGTGCGGCGGCGGTTAGGAGTTTGGAAGGTGTCAGTCTGGTTAGAGTTAGAGTGGGAAGAAGGAGGAGGAGGCGGAGGAGAAGAAAAGGATGAGGGAGAAGTGGGGGAAGAGTTAGCTGGGACCGAAATGCGGGTGGGTCGAGAGTCATTGACAGGTATAGCACAAAGGCTTGGCAGCATGTTTTTGAATGTCGAGACCGTGTCTTCTCGAAGTTTATTTTTAAAGTTTTTTCTTGCCCAATCCAAAGAAGAGTCCGAAAAAGAATTGACCATATTCCTACTAAAGTTGTGGGCCCTAATTGTACCTAAAAGTTCCGAAATTCTGGCACGGTAATGCTCCAGCAAGGCTTGGGCTGTGAATTTAGCCCAAGACATGTGGACGTTTTGGAGGCGCTCTAAAATGGAGCGGTTAGCTTGAGCGGGTTTAAGGAATTTGGAAAGATTTGCTACTTGTCTCTGAAACCCTCTGGTTGGGGTACCACCCTTAGCCTGAACCTCTATAACCGAAATGTGGTGAATGGCCTGAATAAGTTGAAAAAAAAGCCGAATGTATTTGGCGTTCGGATTAGAATTTCTGTTTTTTGGCTTTTGCCATCGCTTACTTCCGTACGCCATCTTGATAGAAATTGGAGGTTCAGACTACTGTGGGAAATTAGAAAATTTTGGGGGGTCAAAAAATCGTTTTTGAGAAAAAGATGACCGAAAATCAGGACAAAAATGATATTCCCATAAAAAATGGAACTGAAAAATATGTTTTACCCCTAAAAAGCACTAAAAATTTGAAAAAAGCACTAAAAAAAACACTAAAAAAACACTAAAAAAAGCACTAAAAAGCTGAAAAGGAAATTAATGATTAGTACATGTCAAACAACAAATGATAATACAAAACCTGTAAAAGAAATTAAATGATTAGAAATACACAATACAATACCAAAGTACACTTCAAAGGAAATGAGGATGATTCCGAAGCCGTCAATGCCACTACTAGTTTCGACGATATGTCTTCTTCAGGTGGCAGGTGTAGACTGAAGAAACTAGGGTATCCTAGCCCTTAATATACTCTCGACCAAGGGACCGTCCGTTTGTAACCTGTAATTAGTGCATGACTGTGGTTGGTTGATCTTGTAACAACATGACACTGATTGGTGTGTTCGTTCGACCATGGATGCGGTCAAGTGGAAACGTGATATGGGCACGTGGGTTCGCTAAATTATCTCACTGACCACTGTTCCGTGAGTTGTTTGTCCAAGCTCACCTGTGGTAACACCTGAGTAGGTGATCCAGGTAGCTTGGGTCTACCTGTACCGACCGTTTTACAGGCCGGCGTTTACCCAAGCTACCTGTGATAACCATGTCCTGAGACCGCGCTCAGGTAGCTTGGGAACAGATGTTCAGCGGCGCGGACGGTAATCAAATACTAATGAGGTAATTTACCTGGGTGAATACTGGTGTGGTGGGTCCAGGTAGCTTTGGGTTAGAGTTTTAGGGTTAGGGTTAGGGTTAGGGTTATAACCAACTGCACTTTTCGTAACGAATTGGTGCAATTATGTAACGAAAATTTGCAATTATGTAACGAAAGTTTTGCAAGGTAACGAAAGTTTGCAATTTTGTAACGAAAGTTTGCAAGTGTGTAACATATTTTTGCAAGTTTGTAACGAAAGTTTGCAATTATGTAACGTTGCAATTTTGTAACGAAAGTTTTGAAATCTTTTACTTTTGAACCATTATAACACCGTTAAAATTCATCGAAAATGCTGTCGTTTGGTCTATTCCGGATTCTTTAGAACTTAATAGAAAAAAAAGTTATTTGACTGCAAAAATCGAATTCGTTACATAATGCAACTCAAAAGGGTTAGATCAATTACGTGTTTTTTATTGTCAAATTTGAATTAAATTGTTGAAAGTAATTGTTTACTACATATTTGAGCTGTTTTCTCTTGGAAATACTTTTATTTTTATCTAATCACGAACTAATCACCACTTTCGTTACATAATTGCAACCTTTCGTTACAATTTCGTGGTGAAACTGTTTTCTCGGCCATTTCGAAAGGACTTTTCTCGCTTTAAATTAGATAATATTGTAGTTGCTTATCCATTCTTGATGTCCATATAAAGAAAACAAAATTGAACGACGATAAATATTTTCTTCTGTCGGTTAAACTTTTTTAGGCGGGGGTACATATATTCCAAAAAATTTTAAAAATCCGTTCTTTTGTGTTTAATCCATTGCCAAATAATTACGTTTGCTTAAAATAAAAGAAAAGTTGGTTTATTTCCACTTTCCAAGCTTTTGTAAAACGTAATGAACCAATTGATGATGTGGGTTATACGCTTTTAGATTTAACCCTGAAATTATTCCTAATGGGCATATGTTTATCTCAACATCCTATGTATCATTGGAAAGGGCATGAAATAAGCTTTAAAATGATGATATATTTTGTTTCAAAATGTTTTATTTTTTTTTACTTCTTGAGCTTAGAATGATGCTGTCCTGTATGAATAAATTATTTTTTTGAAAATTCGAGAAAAAAATAAAAAAAACATCGAAAATCGATTAATTCTCTTGGCAAAATTGTAGGGAATGATAACTCAGTATAAATATATTTTGTTCTTCTCAAAAGAACAAATATTGAAAGTTTTAGAATTTTTTGAAATTTCACATTTTTGGTGTTGTGACACCTATAAGAAATTCGTTACATAATTGCATTTCATTGCGGTTAGAGATAAATAGATAGGATATTGCAAAGAAAGGAAGAAGAGACGTTAGATAAGGCCTAATTATGATATGTTGAACGAAAAAACCTGCAGTTATGATACTCTAAATGCTAACCCTAACCATGTGCAATTATGTAACGAAAGTGAATTCGTTACATTATTGCATTATTGCAAGTCACCGTGATTAGAATAAAGCATATTGAAATAAACATTTCTTTATAATATTTATAGTCTTGAAATTATTTTATTGCATTTTCCTGCTAAAAACGTTTAACATATACACGTTAACACTCTAACCGCGATGAATTGCAATTATGTAACGAAAGTGAATTCGTTACATAATTGCAACTTTCGTTACATTATTGCAAGTCACCGTGATTAGAATAAAGCATATTGAAATAAACATTTCTTGATAATATTTATAGTCTTGAAATTATTTTATTGCATTTTCCTGCTAAAAACGTTTAACATATACACGTTAACACTCTAACCGCGATGAATTGCAATTATGTAACGATTTCGAATTCGTTACATAATTGCATTTCATCGCGGTTAGAGATAAATATATATGATATTGCAAAGAAAGGAGGAAGAGACGTTAGATAGGGGCTAATTATGATATGCTGAACGAAAAAACCTGCAGTTATGATACTCTAAATGCTAACCCTAACCACGTTAAATTATTCGTTACATAATTGCAACTTTCGTTACATTATTGCAAGTCACCGTGATTAGAATAAAGCATATTGAAATAAACATTTCTTTATAATATTTATAGTCTTGAAATTATTTTATTGCATTTTCCTGCTAAAAACGTTTAACATATACACGTTAACACTCTAACCGCGATGAATTGCAATTATGTAACGAAAGTGAATTCGTTACATAATTGCAACTTTCGTTACATTATTGCAAGTCACCGTGATTAGAATAAAGCATATTGAAATAAACATTTCTTGATAATATTTATAGTCTTGAAATTATTTTATTGCATTTTCCTGCTAGTCTTGAAATTATTTTATTGCATTTTCCTGCTAAAAACGTTTAACATATACACGTTAACACTCATATTGAAATAAACATTTCGATAATATTTATAGTCTTGAAATTATTTTATTGCATTTTCCTGCTAAAAACGTTGCAATTATGTAACGATTTCGAATTCGTTACATAATTGCATTTCATTGCGGTTAGAGATAAATATATATGATATTGCAAAGAAAGGATAAAGAGACGTTAGATAAGGCCTAATTATGATATGTTGGACGAAGAAACCTGCAGTTATGATACTCAAAATGCTAACCCTAACCACGTGCAATTATGTAACGAAAGTGAATTCGTTACATTATTGCAAGTCACCGTGATTAGAATAAAGCATATTGAAATAAACATTTCTTGATAATATTTATAGTCTTGAAATTGTTTTATTGCATTTTCCTGCTAAAAACGTTTAACATATTTAACATTAAGTAACCAAATTGAATTCGCTACAGTATTGCACAAGGTCATGGTTAGCTTTTTGAGTATACTTACCTGATGTAATAATTTTGTTTTAGAGCATCAGTCAGAGATACATACATAGATATGTCAACCATATCTTAGTATCTCTGTCCGGGCTTGGGACGGGGACCCTGCTCTAGTAAGCCCATGTTTTTAATTGATTTTATTGAAACCCAATCAAGGAATTAAATTACAATTGAAAGGGTTTTTTTTTTTTGGTCTTTTTTTTTTTTTTTTTTTCTGTTTATTGAAACCCTATCAAGGAATTAAATTACAATTGAAAGGGTTATTTTTTTTGTCTTTTTTTGTTTTTGTCTTTTTTTTTCGTTTATTGAAACCCTATCAAGGAATTAAATTACAATTGAAAGAGTTTTTTCTTTTCTTTTTTTTTTTCTCAGTCTTTTTTTTTTTTTTTTTTTGGTGGGGTGGTTGTCGTTGTTTTAGATTTTGATTAGAGGAGCTGGATTTCCGTTCTACTTGTCCCTCCGGAACTGTCGTTCCCTATCGGTTATTTTCTTGATAGGGAAGCGGACAACCACGCTCTCCCCGAGCCCATCCTTACACATAAGGTCTTTGACAGCAACCTGTGTTATTTCTGCCTTGCTCTCGACTAGCGATTTACAACAGCTCAATATCCAGTTCGCCTCCCACCTCACGAACGACCAAGGAAGAGCTAGTTCTTCCACATGTTCAGATTCTTCCTCGCTTACTTCCTCGTCTTTTGGTTGCGTCGTCTCACCAATGGAACTGGAGTCACATGACTCACCTAGCATTATTTCTTTGATAACACCGCTAACCTTCAAGCTTTCCTTTTCTTTTTGATGTATCAAATAATAATTATCAGCAGTGGTCGGTCGGTGAGTCATGTGACTCGCCAGTGACTCCCTCATTTCTGGGTGAGCCTCCCGCACGTGGGTGGTTGTGGTTTTCCGAATTTTGGTAGCTGATATCACGGGGGCCTTCGGACATGCGGCACTCCAGAAAGCCTTAATCCCAGCATTGACCTCACTAGTGTTTATTGGCTGTCCTGTCGATGTTAAAAAGAAGGCAGCACTAGCCTCTAGAAGTTTTTCATCTTCACATGCAAAAACACGCCGTCTTACCTTTCCGTAATCGGCCATAACACTCCACAGGTCCGCTGGGATTATGAGCGTCACTGGTGTTCGATAGCCGGTTTTGTGGTCAGAAACCACGACCACCCTATTCCCGCCTTCTCGCACCTGGGCATAGTTCATCAACCGCATAGTTATACCGGCAATTGCTCCTGACCTTTGAGCATTGGCAGCAAGAATGTTAAACATAAAAAAAATTCCTGCACTGTGAAAGATGTATCTTGCTCACACTGTCCAGTTCACAGCAGGCAGTCATTTTAAGATAGGATCTTGCGTCCGCTGCTTGTTGGGAGGTCAATGCCCTTGAAAGGTCGGTTGGTGTAATCTCCTCTGCCGCATCAGTAACGGATTTTGCAATAGCCCTCTTCCTAGCCAACTTTCCAAGGGAGTTGGCCCACCTCCCTGTACTCTCAATCAACGTTCTGCACTTAGACTCATCGGCCCCTTTTTCTCGGATATGAGAAATGATGAAAATTCTCGAAGTGATCCTAGAAATGACCGGAGAGTCCCCGGCTGGAGACTCTCGGTTCGGCTCATCATTACTATATGCAAATAACGTTTTCCCAACCCCATTTTTTTGCAATTTTGTAACGAATTCGGTCAAAAAATTCAAAACTTTCAAACTCGATTTTTTCATGGAATTAGGCCCGAAAAAAATTGTCTAGAGGTTGCAAAAAATTAAAGAACCACCCCAAAAACCCTGCACAAAAGAAATTTTCAAAATCGGACTTTTAATGGATTTTTTACGCACGAAACACGAAAACTGTGACTTCAAGTTGCCACGGTGAGTTGACTGCATATGGCCGGAAACTCAAAATTTTCAACTCGATTTTAAACGGAAGAAAAAAAGCTGGGGGTTAGAGCTGATACTTATTTATGCTAGGGGGTTAGCCTAACCCCCTAGAAAAAGCTAATAATATGCTCTAACCCCCTTTAAATGACGAAGATGCAATTATGTAACGAAAGTGACACATTTTCGCCAATATCATCATATCGAATGATTTTTTTCAGCAACAACTGACACCAAATAGTGCAACAAGATCTTTCACAAGTTTGATTTGAGTATCGTGAACCTTCAAATAACTTTAGACCTAACCCTAGGGTCATTGCTATTATGTAACGAAAGTACTCTAACCACGGTTCTAATTTGGCTTAAGAACTTTAAAAATGCTGAAGGTATGTTAGCTCGTTGGTTAAGTGTCATAGAAACTTCAGTACAGGGCTGGTTCTAAACACAGGAATGCTGACGCATTATCAAGACGACCCTTAAGAAAATATGGACGTTCTGATTGCCCAGACTGTTATGACCTTGAGCTGGTAGACACAGATAGGGGTCAGCTCTCCGAGCACCATTCTAAAGTTGACTGTGAACAGTTAACAGATCCCATATGCCCTGTAGCGCAAGCTCCTGAAGTTCAGTGTAACTGGTTGCCAGTGTGGACCAGAGATGAGATATTAGAAATGCAGGTTAAAGACAAGGGAATAGGACCCATCTTAGAATTGAAAAGACATCTGATGTTGCTCCAGATGAAAGGGAAATAACCCACCTCAATAGTGACGCTAAAAGTTTATGGGTCCAGTGGGATTCTCTACCGTTAGAAAACAGTTTGTTATACAGACGGAAAAAACTGGGTGACAATGAGTATAGAATGCAGTTGGTAGCTCCTGTAGAGATCAGGGATTCTATTTTTGAGCACTTGCATACAAGTCGCACGGCTGGTCATTTTGGCCGTGATAGAACATTGGAAACTGTAAGTCGAAGATTCTATTGGCCCGGTATGACAGACACATTAACTCGCTGGTGTAAATCCTGTGATCTTTGTGCTAGATGTAAACCAGGTCCCTCTAGATTTGGCTGTCCTTTGCAGTTACATAGTGACATGGCTCAGGAATTTGAGGGAAAATTATTCACAGAGGTTTGTAGGTTGTTAGACATTAAAAAAACTCGTACCACCCCCTATAGACCTTGTTCCAATGGTTTGGTAGAACGTTTCAACCGTACATTAAAACAAATGCTGTCAATGTATGCCCACGAGGGAAAGTTGGATTGGGATGATCACCTGCCCTTCATATTAATGGCCTATAGGGCTAGTGAACATAAGAGTACTGGTTGCACGCCGAACCTGATGATGCTAGGACGTGAAGTAGATTGCCCTATAGATCTCATGGTGGGAGGGGTTCCAGAACCGCATACAGATATTTGTACCCTTGAATATGTAGAATGGTTGCGAACAACCATGCAGGAGACTTTTCAGTATGCACATAAACACCTAGAAGTTGCAGCAAAGTCACAGGAAATAACCTATGACCGTAACCTGAAGTCTCGAGAATTCCAAATAGGTACATGGGTGTGGCGCTGGTATCCCCCTAAAGCTGGCCTCAAGCTGGAATTAGGTTGGACAGGGCCATATTTAGTAGTAGACAAACTGTCATCTTTGACCTACAAAATTTAAAAAAAATTGCAAAACAGCAGCGATTAGTGTACATGTAGATCACCTCAAGCCATATGAGGGAACCAATCAACCAGTTAATTGGTTACAAGCCCAGAATGTAAGTCCAGCTTCTCTGGAGATGTCTGAAGGCCATCACACTGTTATAGGGGGAGACAACTTCCCCAGTGACACATCTTCAGATGAGCAGGACATGATTCCTCAGCAGTTATTTCGGTCTCCAGTCAGAACCAGAACAGGGAGGATGATAAACCCCTGAGACCGATATTCTCCATAGCAGATAGTACAATAAAAATGAATTTCTAAGACGATGTAGAAAATGTGTACTGTACACAGAAATATTAGAAGTTTTCAACCACAGAGTATGTAGTTTTAACCTTGAAATAATGTATATATCTAAAGACTTACCCGGCCGATAATATGTCTGCCGTGTTTCTGCTTTATTTTTCCATATTATTGTTAAAAACAGTTCCACAGTTTATGATCAATATAAAAGGAATGATTTTTAATGACGAGTTGCATCATAGAAGGAAAATGCAACGCAGATTTTCCTTTTTCAACATTTTTCCAAAAGAGATGCTGGTGAAGACAAGGCAAGGATAAGTACTTGAAAGCTAAGTGTTTATTTTATTTAAAAAGGACAAATGCAATTTTTCATTCTGTCCAATTGATTATGCTATATATATATGTAAAGCCTAGTTTTGAAAGAAAATTATTTTTCTTCTTTTTTTAAGGGGAAAGGAGATGGCTGTACATTCTGAAATTAAAAAAAAAAATCTCTTAAGAGTTAGTTGTAGGTTTACTAATCCTATTCACTACTTACATTACCATCTTTGTGAGAAACTATGAGTAGTTTCTGTTTCTATTTCAGGAATATTTCAGAAGTTGATTTGAAATCTAAAAAAAAAAAAAATAAAGTCAGATCATGGAGATCCTGAGTTACTAAGCCTAGTAGCTGACCTGCACGAGTTGCAGGAATTTCAACACATGGAGAGGCAGCTCTGGCCACAGGAGGGTATGTCCTGTCCAGTCGAGGGATGTGGTCCCCAACATTACTCTAGGCTTGGGGCCTATCTTACTCATTGGAGCCACTACCACTCCCCTGCCGTACGGCTGCATGAATGTAGCCGATGTGGCAGGAGGAGTCGGGGGCGATCCCGGGCGGTATGCCACCTGAGGAGCAATCAAGAGGGAGGGAAGCTGAAGGTTATTACGGTTCCCAACAGGGAGTACCGTCCCCCTGGAGACATCTTGCCGCCCAGGCTGGGGAATCTCACAGAAAGGAGGCAGCGGGAAGATTTCCAGCACATAATAAATGATGAAATTTAGACTGGAAAAAGAGACTTATAAATTTGTTGTTTCTTTATATTTATTATTTTTTTTGTTTTTGTTAAAGTTTCAGTTTTATGTTTCATTTCTTTTCAGTATTATTTATGTACAAGAACGTTATACAAATATCCAGAGGTAGACTACAGGTGCCAACTAGTATTTAATTAATTTAGACAAAGATAATTTGTTTGAATTACTTTGATCTTAAGGTGGAAGGCATGTGGGATAGGTCGTTTTACAGAGTCTTTTATTCGGACTGCTTCGTTACGAATGGCGATAATTATTGTGACCCAGTAGTAATTTTGGCTCTTGGTAGGTTAACATACCCTTAGTCACGTTGTTAGTTGTACTTTGGTGAGTTCAGCCTACGGTTTAGTGGTGATATTCTGTCTGGTTTGACGAATGTCTATTTAGGAAATTAGTTTGTTGATTACGTCGGCCATTTTGTGAAGTGTGCCGTGCTCCAGCGTAATACGTGCTGTGATTGGTTGAGACTTAAGCGGTGGAGCCAATCGCTAAGTCTTTTAAGTTTTAGATACATTGCTATGGGTCAGGTGATTACGGGTATAAAAAGACAAACACGTTCGGGCTTCTCGGTTTTTCTCTGCCGGAGAATTGGTGAGTTTAGGTTAGACTTCAACAGCCGTTGTTGACGCTTTGAGACCAGAGCGACTTAAACAATAGAGAAATGCTCTGAAAACAGAGTGACATTGCTTTCTGAGTTAGGGTAGGCCATAGGTTACGATGCTCTGAAAACAGGGCAGTACTTTCACTTTCGGTTTGTGGCTACGGCCATGTGACTATTTCTATACTCTGAAATAAGAGTACTCCTGTTATTATGCTCTGAAACCAGAGCAACCTTTGGTATGAACTTATAAGTGGCTTTGTTAATCTAAGCGGTGTTATCACTGCTACGGCCTACTAACACTAACATTAGCATTATGTAAGGATTTATAGACAGTTATCATGTAGTGTTTTCCCTGGGTGGAAGGGTAGTTGTTAGTCCGTCTCGGAGGCCATTAGAGTTCTGTCTAGTGTTACTTTAAGAGTACTAGTCCATTACAGTAATGGACATTGTTTATATTTAAATCTACCTCTAGTTGTCTTTATAGGCAAGAGTCTGAAGTGTAAGGAGGGAATGTTGCCATGGGAACTTCCCAGGACTAGGAACTGTGTACCTTGCAGTACTACCTCACTTTACATTTATTTAGGTTGACTTATTTTTGATCTGTTGACTCTAGTTTATTTTTGATCAGCTTTACACTTCTGTTAATTTATTTTTGTTTTGTTTATTCTTTTTTTTCCCGCCTTAATACTCATTTTCCATCAATGTCTACATAATAAACTTGTGGAACTAAACTTCTGTGTTGTCGTGGGTCTTTCCTAACACTTCGACTAATCAAGGATAAAGAACCTGAAGGTGTGCTTGGAAGTTGACTGTTGGCCATTGTTCTGTTGCGAATTATACTTGTCTCGGCCTATTTTCTCTGAAATTGATCTAAAATTACACAACGCGAAGTCTTTTGTATGGCCTAACTCTCCTCTTCCGAACCCTTCTACTACAGATAAAAGGTACTTATTAATTTATAAAATCGATGATCATTAAAATTTATATTAAGTTTTATAATTCAAGCAAGCTAGTTTATAAAATACATTTTAATAGTATCATACGGAAATGCGATATCAATCTGCTCCACTTTGCTATAAATGTTCTTTCCGTCGACGGACGCAATGCCCCTATCTGCGTATTTATATCTTTAAAAAATATATGATGGGTCCTTTTCGTGGAGAATATCTCCAAAACTACTCCTTTTCGAGGTTGACCGCAACCCGTGTGACGCGTACTAACACTGACGTACGTAACTTACGAGATGGTATAGAAGCGACCAACTTTATTGGCTACACTGTGATCCTATGTACACTAAGGTCGAAAATGGTGTGACGAGATGGTAAAAGATTTTGGACATAGAAGATGGAAACAATGTACTGTCAATGTACAATGTAACAAAAATCACAGTTGTGGATAAATAAAGCTGCATAGATTTACTTACCAGGGACGTGGGCACAAATTCTCGCACATTATGACCAAGTGTTAAACAAAGCGTAACCGAATTGACTACAGTACATGTTCACCTATCAGGTGATTTGTTTCGTTTATGATCTATTTACCATCTCGTCACACTATTTTCTATCTTGGCATACATGCTATTTTAAGTATAGACGAAATTGTTGGTCGATTCCTTACCATCTCGCACACTACGCACGTTAGCGCAAGCACGCGCCACACTGGTAATTTGTCTGAGTAAGATAACCGAGCAGTCATTAAAACGTCACTTTAATCTTCTACTTACGTGTAATAAGAACTTCTATTCTATAAGATAACGCATTGTATCAGTCTTGACTTGTGACGAGAAAGAAATTTGCTCCTTGTCAAAATACAATTACATCACTGACTTATATACGGCAGATTTCATTTATGCTAACGTGACATGGACGGAAAATCCCATTTTATGTACCATCCAAGTCAAATTTTAAAAATGCATATTTTTGGATAATTTTTGAAGTATGATAATATTTAAACATCCAATTCTAATAAAATATAGAAATATTTATACATTTCTACTTTTACATTGTGCAAATAGCAACAGAAAGTGGAGACCCACGAGATACACACAGAGACACCATGTTCCTAACATACCTATTTTTCAAAAAGGAAGGCACTCAAGTGTTTTCTTAAGCATCTTATTTCCTTGTTTTGGTATTTCATTAAACAAAAAATCAAATTTTACTATTTAAGAATTGAAAATAAATATTTTAACAATGTCTGAATCTAGTGTAACAGTACATGGTAAATACTGAAGTTTTTTTCAGTTTGTCTGCTAAAATAAGTCAGAAATAAGATAATAGCAGATAAAACAATTAATCAAAACATTGTTGTTCAAGTATTGTAATGAAAAAGCTAAAAAAATATAACTTGACAAAAATATCACTTTTTTCTTCTGGCCAATGCTAACTCTACATATTGGACAGAAATATGCATGCTAATGTTACATATTGGACGGAAATATGCATGCTAACGTTACATATTGGACGGAAATATGCATGCTAACGTTACATATTGGACGGAAATATGCATGCTAACGTTACATTCGGACAGAATTTATGCAGTGCTAATGTTACTTTCAGGACGGAAATGTTAAAATTAGCTTTCAAATCTTTTAAATCTAACAAAACCAGTTTTTTGCACTTTTTAAAAATACTATATGTATATTAAGGTTATATATTTCATGTTCAGCCCATGAATTGTCCAGAATAATGAATTCCTCGTCACAGCATGCTAATGTTACATTGAGGACAGAAAAACGATTGCTAACGTGACCTAGAGACAGAATTTACCCAGTGCTAATGTTACTTTTAGGACGGAAATCATAAAATTTGCTGTAATATCTTTCAGATTCAACTAAACCAGTTTTTTTCTCCGCTTTTTAAAAACACACTAAAATAAGATTCTTTAAATATTCATGTTTAGTGTATGAATTGTCCAGAATAATGAATTCCTCATCACAGTGTGTTAATGTTACACAGAGGACGGAAAAACGATTGCTAACGTGACCTAGAGACAGAATTCATACAGTGCTAATGTTATATCCAGGACGGAAATATTAAAAATTGCTGTAATATCTTTTAAAATTCAACAAAACCAGTGTTTTTCCCAATTTTTTAAAACACAATATGGTTAATATTCTTTAAATAATACATGCTCAGTCTGAGTTGTCCAGAATAACGGATTTCTTATTTCATGTGCTAATGTTACATACACGATGGAAAAACGAACGCTAACATGACATTAAGGGAGAGAATTCACCCAGTGCCTTTTATTTCATATTTTATTCCCTCAAAACGGCAATGGGAGGCATCAGAGTTTGGGGCCATGAGGTCACCTCATCTAATATGTTCACGCGTATGGTGCAACACTCTAATTCAGTGTACATGTATTTATGCATTTTTTTTACCATTTAGAGCTCTGTACACATATAATATACAACTTTTTTCATGCACTTATTTTATTCTTTATTTCTTTCAATTCATAATAATTGTCATTGACATTTTTTTCTAAAATGTCCATGGTACATGTGTACTTCCATGAGGCTTAAGTGGATCCCATCCCCTCTCTCTTTTCTTTCCCTGCCCTGTTAAAGTGTGCAACAGTATTGTACAATCCTTGGGGAAGGGGATCTGCCCATGCATGTGATTGTAAATACTGTGTGCATAAAGTTAAAGTAAATTTTAATATTTTCTTATAATAAAATTATACCACAAAATATGAATAAGTGCATCTGACATATATCGCGAAAGCCACTAATATTAGTATGGTACAGTATATATATGGTATCAACAAAATAATAAGATGTCCATTGATTTATTAGTAGATTTAACAGTTCATTCATCTGTAGATAGGGATATGAAAAGCAAGAGAAAATGAATTATAATAGTTTTTGAGTAGATTTGCATGATGAGTGAAGTCACTATAGACATTCTTTTTATACTATTTTCTTACCCTGCCGTGAACAAGTGTAATTAAATGTTACCCATTTAACATGGTTCATGTACATCATTTAGAAAACAAAATTAACATGGTTCATACAACATTCAGAAAGCCAAATTTAAGGTATTTTTCTTGTAATTTTCAAGGACTTTATTCCATTTTTCAACAGTTTCTTGAATGCATGTTTGATGAATAAAAGTCTAAATCCAAGGACTAATTTTATGCTTGACTTGTAATGTATATTAAACACTTATTACCAAGTATATAACCCGAAATAACCTGCCACATATATGGTATTGTTTCACACAAATATTGCGTACCAGGTATGTTCTTGTACTCTGTCTCACACTTGCACTGATCTTATCCACATTTTAAAGATCTGAAAATGGATGAAATTAGCTTTAGCAGACATTAATCAAAGAGCAGGAATAACACTTTACAATTCAAAGAATAAAAAACAATTTATTTCCAGTAGAAATACCATACCTAAAAACTTGAACATGATTCGTGAGCCCATCATCTTTGCATCAGGTGGTTCAAGCGTTCGTATTATGTCAGATGTCAAAATTGAATGACGTATTGGACCAACTACCCAACCGCCCTTTTTTTTATTGAGAAAAAAGACATATGGCCACTCATCAACCTGAAAGAAAAAAAAAGATCAATGCAAGGAGGTTTATAATTGTGTACATCGGCTTCAGACCTTGTCCATATTTTTTTCTCTGTCGTCCATGATTTTTTTTCTGTCAACTTTTCAAGTTTGAACAAGTGCCTTGTTCAAGAATATTTCCACAGTATCACAGGACAGTAAAGAGAGTCTCAGTTCTCCAAAATCCACAAGCCATCCTGCAATCCTGGGTGAAGCCCAAACCCTCGCGTTTCCGGTTAGCCCAAGATTATGAGCCGAGCCCCTTACCAACTGAGCTAGTGAGTAGTGACCTAGACTATTAATTACCCTCTAGTCAAACCTGTCTAATGAGATACTGCTTGGAACAGAGGAAAATGTAGTTCACTAGATAGGATGTCTCTTCACAATTAGTTCTACTGGTACCACATCAGCTGTCACTTTATACAAGTATCACATTGGACAGGTTTGTATATCATGATGGTAAACATTTAAGGTTGTTATTAAACAAAGATTGCAAAAGCATAGAAACTAAGGGTGTGTCGATACGTAACGCAATATATTTCATACCAAACTTTTTGCAGCTGTTTCATTATTTCAACAAGAGGCCCATGGGCCTTAACGGTCAAATAACTGTACAAGGAAACAAAGTAATGAAAAGAACACAGTGGAAAGAAAAGAACAAAGAGCAAAGAGGATGGTTACAGTCATCATATTATGCCAAATAACAAAGTCTAAAATGTAATTGTTTAATCTATAGACTTGAAATTTAAAGTATAATGGGCCCACAGATATATGTTTTGATAAACAGAATCCTACATTGCTGAAATTTGACAAACACTTACAACTGTTCCATGGCATCAAAACTTTACTAAATATGTTTCCAGCAATTCATTAATGTTCCACACACACTATGCATACTCTCTGAACCAATTTTCAATTGATTCTGGCCGCCTGTCTACTGTTAAAGTCAAAGACTGCTTCTGCAAACGATGTATCATGACCACGATATGATACATCAACACTTTGTTATACTTTAAATCACTTTAATTTTCGCGAGATATTGATTTTTGCATAACTACACGACTATCACGATTTTAATAAAATCTCAAGCGAAATTTTTTGAAAATCATTTTTTTACTTATGGCATATAGGAAAAGTAACTGTGATTGTGAATTCAAATCTTCGTAAATAAATGGTCCGACGGTAATTCACTAAATTTTGTACTCGTGAAAATAAAGTGATTTACAGATCATTACACCTCTAAATAGATACAAGAGGATAATGATCAAAGGAGAAAAAATTGTGGAAACAAATAATAATCAAACCTCAAAGTATAAAAACAAAGAGAACACTATCTGAAACTCAGGACGGAGAACATGTAATTGTATAACCAGGTGCCAGTAACAGCTACCTGTTTCAATGGAACTTAAACATTGCAACATTATTACTTACCACAGCAGGCAATGAACAATTCCCATGGGCAACGAGTACGTATTGCCCAGGTTTATAACTGGAAAAATTATACATTATTACACGGGGTAGAATTATAAATATGACAAAAAGAAATGCTTCATAAAATATATAGATTCATAAACAAATATTTAAGAACAGGTCTGTATACATGTACCCACACAATTCATAGGTGTAGACACACACATACAAAAAAAAAATACATGGAACACATGTACATTGTACACACAGTAGACAGGTGTTCACACACACAGTGGAAAGGTGCAGACACACACATGGGACGCATGTATATACATGTATGATCTATCACGTTTCTCACCTGACTTGGACACTTGATTGGCCACCGCAGATCTTCAGTAGAGGGTCTTGGGTTTTGAAACTCATGGTGACAGGGTTATCCGGTTTGGGATCCACAGTACTTGTGGCAGCAGGGTTATCTGGCGTGGGGTCTGCGATACTCATGACAACAGGGTTCTCCGGCATAGGGTCCGCGGTATTCATGACTACAGGGTTCTCTGGTGTGGGGTCGGCGGTACTCATAACAACGAGGTTCTCCAGCATGGGGTTCACGGTATTCACGATGACAGGGTTCTCAAGGGTTGACCAATCATTAACAGACTCCTGTAAATAGACGTGTATAATATTGAAGCAAATGTAATTGGTTTTTTTTTTTTTTTTGGGGGGGGGGGGGGGTTAGTTATTTAAAAAGAGATTTATTGATGTGACTATTGATGACAGGCAATTTACAATGCTAACCATCTCCGGTGTGGGGTCCGCAGTACTCATGACAACAGGGTTATCTGGCGTGGGGTCCGCGATACTTATGACAACAGGGTTCTCCGGCATAGGGTCCGCGGTATTCATGACAACAGGGTTCTCCGGCGTGGGGTCAGCGGTACTCATGACAACGAGGTTCTCCAGCATGGGGTTCAGGGTTTTCACGATGACAGAGATCTATTGATGTGACTATTGAAATGACAGGCAAATATTAAGCAAATGTAACAGTTTCTTGTGGGTTAGTTATTTATGAAAAGAGATTATCTGTGACTATTGATGACAGGCAATTTACAATGCTAACCATCTCCGGTGTGGGGTCCGCAGTACTCATGACAACAGGGTTCTCTGACGTGGGGTCCGCTGTACTCATGTTGACAGGGTTCTTAAGGGTTGACCAATCATTATCAGATTCCTGTAAAGAGTATGTATAATATAAAAGCCAATGCTCGAGTTCACATGGGTTACTAATCATGAAGAGACATAATTTAAGATTACAGACAGATTAATCTACCAATTTCAAATCTTCAAATGTTTTTGACAGAACAAATGTAATAATTTCTTTTGGCTAGTTATTTAAAGAGAGAGATATTGACTCAACAGGCGATGACAGACAATTGACAATATTAATCATCCTTGATAATGGCCACCAATTGACTTGTTGACCAATATATATATATAATGTGCAAATGAAGATGAAAATGGGACTTGACTGATTTTGACATAGCCTGATACTGACGAATCCCATATTGTTATATTTTCTGGTATTATACCATCAATATGATAATATTATTTTTTATGCAATTTGTTTGAAAACAAAATACTAATTTGAAAGTCCTTCAGATTTAGTGAATATATTCGTTGACAAAAGTTATAATTTTTTTATGACCCTTGGAAATCTACCTTTGGCAGATTATAGTAATTTCTTAGTATACCCACCACAGAAAACGTATCGCCGAGTCCATCGATGATGCTGTTCACAAGGCTGCTGTTGATGAAAGAATCATCATCTCCATTGTCATAAACATCTTCCACAAGAGGGAGTTCTTTTGTACATACAGGGTCCAAGTCCAAAAGTTTTAGCAGTGGAACAAAGTGATTGGCAGTCCACTCTCTCTCTGCAAGGCTCTTTCCCAATAGGTTACTCCACATAATAAAGACCGTGTCAGATTGAACTGTTTTATCAAATGGTTCAAATGTTCTGTGCATGTCCTTTCTGATATGAGTTGAACTATATTGTGGATAAACAGACATTACTGGTTTTTTTCAAGACATTTGCCATGGCAGCAATCTGCCACATCCCACAGTATCTGCCGCTCCTACATAGTCCAAGGACTTCTCTTCTGTAAAGTCTCTGTATGCCTAGTGGGCTGAGTTCTTCATTTCTGTAGTTTTCCGAAAACATTGCTAACTGGACTGCAACATTTCTATAACCTTCTGGATTGATTCCTCTTGTCAAGTATTTGTCATCAAGATATTTGTCTTCATTTCGGACATGTTCTTCAATGATGCGAGCCCTCATTTCTAGATGGTTTTCCTCATGCCCATATGCAATCAAACTAGCGCACCTTGGCAGGCAATTTCCATCCCCATATATAATCGATGGATATAGACCACTGCCTGCAAATTCTTCTGGCAAAAGATCAAGGGCCTTTTCATCAATAACTCTCCTGTGGGATGTGAATGTAACCATATCTGGTTCAGGCAATGGAGGAGCTTCTGAATTGATGACTACCTCTTGTAGTTCCTCATAGGTCTTGCAAGAACTCAAATTTCCCCAGAGATCAACAGTGTTCTTGACAGTTTGGGTTGGACATGTTTCAGTCTCTGTTTTGATAGGTTTGTCACTTGATTTCGGTGTCCCGTGGGAAGCCCCTGTAGATTTGACTGGTTTCCTATTGGAATTGGATGTCCCAGGGAAAACCTGTCCTAGTTTCTCATTTGACTTTGGTGTCTTCGCTGTCTTTGTCGATAACTTTGTCTTTTTATAGGTTTTCTCTTGCTTTCCACTTGGCTTTGTAACTTTGGAAGGGAGTAGGGATACCTCTTGAATTTCACCTGTATACTCCTTGTTGATGCATAGTTTGAAGTCTCCATCCCTGCAATTTGTGCAATAACAAGATAGCTTCTTTACAAGCAGCTTGTAAGGAGAAGCGGGTATGTTCATGAACTGGTGGAGTTTCCTACATCCTTTCAAAGAGTTCACATTGGTAGTCTCCCTTGTTCGGTCTATCTCTCCAGGTTTCACATGGAAGAAGGTTCTTTTTGATCCAGGTTCATCCAGTTTAAGATTTCCCATGCACCATATATGCATTTCCATTGCATCAGAAATGACCGCCTTTCTCCCTACTATCGCCATATCTACAGCTCTGTTAATTGAGCCAATCTCTCCATCACACTCAGACTTGCCATGATCTGAACCAAACAAGTTCCTTTCAATGCTGATATCTTTAAGACTCAGGTCTGCAAAGCTGCCTTTTCCTTTGTACTGAGAAGCACATCCATCCGAAAAGACAATGATCTTGGAGAAGTCAATTCCCAGATCCTTGACATGGGAAACCGCTTTGTCAAAGAAATGATTCACAGCATGGTGATCGTGGCTGATATCATCACTCAGGAATATAAGGGAGTTTCGTGTAACAAGTTGTAATGTTTCTGGATGATTGTAAAACACAACAATTGGGTGTAGGGTAATTTGCCTTGCCGTGTAGTATACCGATTTTGGTTCATCTTGATAGCGAACAGTTTTATTTTTCCCAAAGTCCATCACAAGTAGGAGCGTATCAGGGGGCAGGTTCCTTTTAAGTTCAGAGAATTGACGTTGTTGCCATTTACCAACAAATTCATGCTGAGGAAAACTTGTACTTTGAATTGGTTCCCTTACATCTACCATCATTTCTCTGATCAAGTTGTCTACATTGGAGCGTTTGGTTTTTAGTACTTTCCTTACTTTTCCATCTATTGTACTTTTTTCCCAGTGATTCCAGGATACCTCCTGTTTTTTATCCTTTCTGTCAGAATCAACATACAAAGATAAATTGTCTTCCAGGTTCAAATCTTTACACTTCTCACATGTTCCAAATATGCACTCAGCTGCATGAAAGCGTTGACCATCATTTTTTGCACAAAGAGCAATGTTCAGAAGTTCATCTACATCCCTGATTTTCTTCGTTGTACATCTGTTGAGAGCCTTTAACTTGTACGAGATGTTCTGGCACACAGTGCAGACACAGTAGTTCCAGTGAGTTGTTGTGTTCAACAGACGTATGTTTTTCGGCCGGAGTGTAGTGAATTTTACAAAACCGATCTTTGCTCCCTTGTGCTCTTTCACAAACAATGCAAATGCACCTCGCAATGAGACTTGCATCACATAGCATGGGCCATGTTTTGTTGTGTACCGTTTCTGTGGAAGTGGGACGGAAATTCCTTCTCTTAGGTAGAAGTTTTTACCTGTCGAATCGTCAAAGCCGAGATCTTATATTTATGCTGTACCTGTAATTGGAGTCTCCTCTTTCTAGTGTCCTTGTGTTTATTGCGATTAGAGTCTACCGTGTCCACCCGTGTCATGATTTCATCCTTATCTTTTGTCAGATCTGAGTCTAACTTGTCTGCCTGCATGATGTCATTCAGGTGTTCATCCTCTATCCTTTCTTCTGTTCTTTGTTTGTTTAATGTTGGGCTTAGGAGTGTCGCCAGAGCTTTCCTTTTTTGAGGGGTGCTGTTTTTTACCAGATTTGTGATTACAGTGGCAAATTTACTCGGGGATTTTGGGAGTGTTTTCCTCGCTTTAGCCGTAATGTTGTACAGAGTCCTCTTTGATTTGAAGCAAGCGGGTGATGTCACTGGCATGGTACATGCAGTCTGAGATGTCTGCTTTTTCATTTTTTTCTCCATTTTTCTAGTCCTGTCTTTTCTCTTTTGCCAAGCCTTCTGAGCTGCTGATAGGTTTTGCCTGTACTTTTGTTTTGCTTCCTTCCATTGTTTTCTTTGGGCTTCAATGGTAGATCTTGTTCTTGGAGTTTTTGGTTTTGGTATGCTTTCTTTCTTTACATCTTTGCCTTGTAATTTCTTTCTCTCCCTATATTGTTTCTGTCGAATTTTAGCTTTCTCTCTCTGGTTTTTAATTTTCTCTTCATCATTCTTTATTTCTTGTCTGTAGGCTTTCATTCTTTGTTTTTGTTTGTTAAGATATTCTTTATACCTTTCATTATCAATATTTTTTAAATTCCGTCTGTACATGGTGGACTGGCCCTAAAACATACAAAAATAAAAATGTCTGACTCTCTCTAAAGAATCCTATTCAGCTGCCTCGGTCAATATTTAGAATTTTAGAGGTCCAAGGATTGATATCGGGCTCTCGCGCTGATATGGGGTATGATATCAAAATGACGATATTATAAAGGACTTTATCTCACTCATTGGAAATGACGTCACTGGTAGTGTATTATGACATTCATATCTTTGACATCAGTATTGATGACATCATGGAAACCCAAGATTAGAAGATATCAATTTGTGGGCAGAGAAACGTCAATGATCTACTGAATATGGGATCTCATGTTAGAATTTATCACTTGAACATCTTCAATAAAACATTTTTGAATTAGAAAACAAGGGAACATATATATATATATATGATAAAAACTTTATAATAGGGTCATTTTGATATCATACCCCATATCAGCCCGAATAATGATGTATTTCCAAAAATAATAACACAACACATAATTTTTTCATGAAATCAGAAACAAAAAATAAATGAAGCATACATCTGTATTTATTACATCAATATGAATGTCAGCACAACATGTACATGTTGGGAAATTTCTTGCAATACATTGGCCATAATTTACCATATTTATGCTTATGCATACATCCAGGTTATATAATATTGGGACATTTAATTGTAATATACAGGTCACTCGTTAAATTCACATGGACAGGAAGAAGACCTCCCCTCTAAAAATAGGACATCCCTCGAAAAAAAAAAGTCGTTTGACACGTCTTGTATTGTATTGGTTTGTATTTGTAATAACTTTAATCAAAATAATTAATACATAGCAGGATGTTTTAAATCAACTTTTATGTGTAAACTCAAGTTTTTAGAAAATAAAAATAGAACATTTTGATGTTTTTAAGCAATAAAAATTGAGATTTTCATGAGAAAAATAAATTGTCCTAGTTTTTTTCTCAAGAGATCCAGGCCAGATGTACGTTAGAAATGCATAGGATCGTCCTAATACAACGTTAGCATAGCACAATTCCGTCCCAATCGTAACGATAGCAATCTGAAAAATGTCCAAGAAGTAACGTTAGCAATGACTTTATAAATTATGAAACATCTGCGTGTTAAAAGTTTGAATGACTTTACCATTCGTCAAGATATCTCAAATAATTCTCAAATTGCACGCGTCAACTGAGTTATCCATGGAGAAAGTGCTTTAATATAAGTAGACATTGCTAACGTTACATCATTCTAACGTTACTTTTCATGGACAGAAAAAAATATCACTCATCCTTACCAAAACGGTCGCCTTTCGAGGCGCCGACCTGCCACCGCTGTCACCGTCCTCCTCCATGTTGGAATAAAAACTACCTTGATCTGCATCCCCGGCAAGCTTGAATTTTTTGTCGGCGATTTACCTAGTTGCTAACGTTACGATGCTCCAGGACAGAACACAAATTCCGTAACGTTATCAAACCGAAAAGTTGACATAAACATTTAATTTGCAAATCTTCTATCTAGATTAAGTTTATTTTGTGCTGAAGGGTGACAAAATTAGGACACAACACGAACCTCAATTCGATACCCGGAAGTAAACAACGAGCACGACGCTTTTAAATTTGTCTTGCGTGACTCAGTACATTAGGACAGAAAAGTTTAGTAATACGTCCAGCCGACGAAAAATTTTAAATTCTGCCAAAATATACGTTTTTATTGAGAGTTTGCAGGTTTATAAATACTTACGTATCAAATGTGCATGTAATTTTAACTAGATCGTTTTTCCTACCTGTGATCATACGTAAGAAAAAATATTTTGAAAACCTATGACAAAACGACAAGGGAGTTCATTCTGTCTTGTTATTGGGAAATATCAACCAAACTTACCACAACTGAAAGAAATTTATATCCGGTATGTTAATGATTCTTTCTTCATTTTATAAAAAAATAACTCTAAAATAGTTTACTTTTAATGTTTTTAATACACAACACAGCAACAATTCTCATATTGAAATTTTATTGTTTTCTGTCCATGTCACGTTAGCATGAACCTCAAACGTGAAATCTGCCATACATGTGTATATAAGTCCGTGATTACATGGATGACTCGAATAAACATTATCCACAGAACTTTGCGCGGTTTCCGAGATCCTCCAAAAACACCACGATTCTTCGTCTGGAGTTGTGCAGAGTTCAAAGCTGGGTCATGCGTTGAATTAATATTCCGGCATTCGATATTGAAGTCAAGGTCACAGTGACCTAAATAAAAGCAGTGTATTTACTACACTTAGGCTTTTGACAATAAAGGTGTACACCACTTTTTATTGAAATAATTTAAATTGTTGAAATGTTGTCGCCCGGACAAGAATTTATTGAAAAAATAATACTTTATTACTTCAGTTCCTTTTTTTCAAAATATAAGGTTCCTTCAAAACGTCGAAGTCGAAAAAGTAAAAAAAAATAGGTCCCAGCAATCTTATTGAATTTTGATTTGTAATTTACATCCAAAGATTGACTTTTGTCCCACATGCAACAGCCAATGAGAATTAACCACTGTAAATGTGAAGGCGATTTGAATACATAAGCATCATGTACTTACGATTGAGTGTTTAACCGGTTAGACGATTTACAGGATTGGGCAGAATCGGACAGTTGATGTGTAGAAGTTTGGTATTGAAATATTCTTTCTGTAATTGTTTTGTTTCTAAATATCAAAATTAAAATGTAATAAGTTTCATATTGGCCAAAAACGACAAAAATATATTTTTGTACGTACTGTGCCGCGCAAGACCGATTAGAAGATACAGGATCGGACGGTTTATGTATAAAATTTGGGCATTCAATTGTTTTAAGTATAATTGGTTTGTTTTTAAAGGATAAAATTAAGTGGTTTCATATTAACCAATAACTGCTAGAAAACAATGTATTTTTTCACAAAACATAGTGTGCCGTGCAAGACCGAAAGACGAGTTACAATCTTGGGCAGAACCATATTAACCAAAAAATTTAAGTTTTATTTTTTACCGATATATAATAACACATTGCCATGGTCTGAGGAACGTGGACCATGCTTTCATGGAGAACCATTGTTTTAACACTTGAATTTAAATCTATTCGTACATAAACACGGCAAATGCCATATTTTGCTGGTCCTTTATCACTGAAGTGGACAAGGTCTGTCGTATACATTGCTGGATACGGAATGCTCATCTTCACAACCCTGTCCATGAACACCTTGAATAATCTTTTATTCACCGAAAGCTTAAAAAAAACTGTATACGATATCTGCGGAGCAGGATTTGACTATGGTGTCATTCCCTCCAAAGCAAACAAACACAATGTCAGTTCTTCAAGGCACTTCCTAAATCTTTACACTGGAAACACTTTGTTAGCCACTATGCCACCTTCACCAAAAATCTTGCAGTCTCTTCAAAACAACGACCCGAGCAAAATCTGCTAAGATGTGCAATGTGACTATGTCCAAATAACGCTATTCTAGACATGACTCTTCAGTTGTAATTGTCATAATTATTAAAAACCCGTGGTAGACCTAGTATCTGAAATGTGTTGGCTTATACAGTTTGGAGAAGATGCTGTTTTTTTGTATTTCGTTGTGTATGTTTTTTTCATAACAAAAGCTTGTATGTTGGTATGGGTTAAATTGTGAGTCAGTTTGATGGTATTATTACCCTAATTAAGATAATTGCAAACCAATGACATTAACCCTCATCCGTGTTTACTTTAAATGTGTTTACGTCACTGTTTGAACAGTGTACCTTTCAAAAAAAATCTATCTTATTATTACTATCTTAACGGCCCCTCAACACATAAAAGGTCATTAGGGCCATCAAACGGTAAAACAGACAGCGATCAAAAAGGAAATAACTTTAAACAAACCAAAAGGTAAAAGACAAATGTTGAACATTGACATATTTCATTATAGAAGTAGGTAGTATCGACTCGGTTATAAAAATATTAACTTGAGACCGTTAATATTTAGTTAATTACACTTCCAATAATTCAATATCCAAATTCTATACATCAAACCGCCCGATCCTTTAAATCATATTTCGGCGCTTCATATTACATTTTGTGAAAAACTACAATATCTTTCCTTGCAGTTATGGTTAATATGAAACCACTGTATGTATAAAGATGACCTGTAGTGAAGAACCAACAGCAGAGGTTAAATTTGACAATCTTTATTTGGCTGTGGTCAGGGTGTAGAGTGACCCTGGCCCACGCGACACATACACTTAACCTTTGTCCGCTTCTCCACCCAGGGGTCCCAGTAGGGAAAATAATGCTAATATACAAAATCCCTTTTGGGAGCCTCCTGAGATATGTTTCTGTACTTTGGCCGAGGTCGTTTGGTTCCTCCCGCGCATCGCTGAAGTCTTGTGAAATCGTTGGTGTCCTTGAAAATCTGTATGATGGTGAAGATGTTTGGATGGGCATGGTGTACAAGCTTCTTAAGTTTCCCGTGCCAGGCCTCCAAGTGGTTCCACACTGGTCTGTCTCCGTCTATCCACTGGTCAACAACGTAGTCTGTAAATGGTGTAACATCAGCTGGTAGGTCGGCATGTTCAATGTCCTCTAGAGCTTCGAACCATACATCCTCAACTTGGTCCAGGGGTAGAAGAGACAAAACAGCTGCCCGGCGAACTAGTCTTCTGATGTCCTCGTTGTCACGGTAGGGAAGTTGCAGTCCAGTCGCCTGTGCCTTTCGCCATATGCATTGTGTAAAATGAAAAAAAAACATCCTTTGATGCTGGTTCCAGGGAAGTCGGTACGTACGGCGTTGTGGACAGGGCGTATACAACTGGGTACATGGATCCGACTAACTCGATGTGGATGGTGTATATCTGATGGAAGAGGCTGGGACAGGTATAGAAGGTTCCATCGCAGTATATCTTGTCGGCTGCAGCGAGGTCAGCTAAGTCCTCTGATGTAGCAAAGACGAGGATCCTACATTGGTCACCATTATCAATCTGAAAGAAGCTGTCCCCAGTAGTGGTTTCAGTCCATTGTCCACCAAAGTCAATCTCCTGGGTTGTGGCTGGTAACTTCAGTGAGTTTTCGTCTCTTTCGGTACAGTTGGGACTTCATGCTGTTGAAGGTGGGTGTCTTCTCCACAACGGCCCTCGACTCATGATCCCATTCGTTATCACGCATTTTGTTGAGCTCTTCATTGTAGATGGTCGGGATGGGTCTTATTTCTCTCTGGCAGCGGTTGGTGATGCTGTGCATGACGCTGGCGTGATCTCCTGAGTGGTTGTGTGGATGTCGTCCGACTCCTACTATGATGTTGTTGCGGGTATTGACAGTAGCAAGGCAGGTGCTGATAGTACATCTCCAGTGAGTTCTGAAAGGAATGAAAACATATTTCAATTTTGATGACACAGATGGGTTTACGTGTTCACATATGTATGGCTTTAAAATGATATTACAGATGTATCATAAATCAACAAAATTATTGATATTTTGTCTCTTAATACTTCAGTAGTGCAGGCAGAAAGTTTCATTTATACGTACATTTATATACAAGGAAATGTCCTATCTTGAATCAACTTCTTACTCTGTTAAATCGATAAATAATAAATCCATGCATAATCATTTACATAATCATTTACCTTTCTCCGCGAGAAGACCTAATTCTGTATAAATGACCGTTATATGCTAAGTTGTTGCCCCTTATTCTATTCTGGATGAACTTAAAATCTAACTGAGCATTTATTCAAATTTTAAAAAATTATTTAAAACTTTTACTTGTTTAAAATAAGACCATAATTAAGAAATATACTTTTAAATTGTTCTATGTTGCTAAAATACTTGGGATATTTTTCTGCTTTTTGTTAAAACTAATCATATAATTGGAGGTTTCAGTACATGAGATGGCAGGTAAATATCTTTTTAGACGTCCTGGCAGAAATGCCTTTCTATACAGAAATTAAAAAGTGTTGTTATAGCTATATAGTTCAGCGCTCTGAATAGTATTAATTTGCATAAATCAAAGGAACTGACAGTCACGTACATGTAGCTACTTGTTGACACCACTGGCTGTCTCAATCTGCGATAATTGCACCAGGCGTTATTTTAGACTTTACGCTTACGTCCGATATTACATAGGGCAAATTATGATATGGACGGGACGCTTGTCATGCGCAGTAAATTCACTGTTAATACCTGAACAGAAATGAGTGGTCGCGGGGAAAACGAAATCGGTCTCCGAAGAATGGAGTTTCCCAGTACATCTTGGCCCCACTGTAATAAAGGAATTGTTTGTTTACAAACTCATAAATCATTTCAGAAATTTGATGAATGAATGGATAGCTAAAGTTAAAGTATTTTTGATAAAAATCACCACTGAAATGCACAAAAATCTTTGAAAATATATTGAACATGAGGCGAATAGGCACCAAATGGTTAACTCGCCCCCAAAAAGTCGCATAAGAAAAATGTTTTCTATTGCCGTATACCTCGGGAGTATTAGGCAGAGTCAAGTTTTGTCCAAAAAGGCCTTCCGGTGGAAGGATCAACAAGTTAGTCGCCGGTGTTCTTTATTCAATACGGCTGACTTTGATACATGTGTCAAATATACGAAAAAACAGCTCAATTTCCAACATGAGTTGAAGAGGAAAAAAAACAGCTAGAGACTGCGAAATCTGTATAAGGGACGAGATGTGATGAGTGTTCTTCCTATTTGCTGTGGGAAAAGCATTATTTTACAGTTGCTCCCATGGCTATTTCAGTACAAATGTGACTTCTCTGCACCTAACATTGTTCTGATAATTTGTCCTTTAAATGGCATTATGGAGGAGAAAGTGATGGGGTTAAGGGAAAGGGGAGTATCAGTCTGTTATACCTCCGGTTCCGTCGGCAAGACATTTATGACGAATGACTGTGACAGTTCTGAGAATGAAGACGAAACTACTTGGACAATGAAAGACGTTTCCTTTAAAGACATATCGGACGGAAAATATAACATAATATATGCCCACCCAGAATCTGCCCTCTGCAAGAAAATGTATTCGGTCCTAAGATCATGATTACACGAAAGCAAGATATGTTGTGTAGTTGTAGATGAAGTCCACATGGTCTCAGAATGGTAGATGTCCTTGTTAAACAGGTCGGGCGCACTGTTGATAGAGCTGGAGCTATGAACATAAAAACAGGTCGTTAGATGTAACATATGCGCCTTTAGTGAATACACTATCGTGTAACTTTAAAAGTCATAACACAGGCTGTAATGGCAGAAACAGTTGGATCTAGTTTCGGTACTTTTTGGAGCTGAAATATATACAACATGTGCAGTTCTTTTGTATTTCCAGCCGAAATAAATGTGACTTGGACTGAAAGTTTGGAATACTTAAGTTTGAACACATTTTTGCTATTTTCAGTAACATATTACATACAAGTTTCGGTTTTCCTTGACCTCATATAAAAGCTTAACAGAAATAGGGCTATATCCAAATACAAATTAGAGCTTCAACCTATACTAAGCTTTCTCAGATTAAATTTTCTTTGAATTAAAAGCAAATTATAGGTCAATCCAAATTGTTCTGGACCTGGTAAATATTTTAAGTCTTTCATGTTTCATCATATTCCTAATAGATTCTTTGTTAAAGGAGGAGTGCCAGTTTAGGTCTTCTGGTGGCCATGACGAATACTTTTTATTTTTGTCTATTAAAAACTTGAGGTCAGGCGGTAATGACATGAAATTAATTTAAGGTCAGCTCCAGGCTGTTCAGTTGTTAAAGGGGGGATGAGTGGGGGATCAAATTCATAATTATTGCAATAATTATCAAACTAAAATATTTTTTCTCTTAAACGTCATTTGATGATATATTTCAAAACCTTCGTTAGAAAAAATGACTAAAAAATATGCCATTGATGAAAAGTAGGTCACTATCCGGGCGACATGAGGGGGTGCTACCCTCTGAGGGTGGGGGTTGTAGAGTCTGTAAATTTCGAGTCGAATGGTTGTTCCTAGTCGTTGATCAACGATGTCAGGGGCCTGGTCTTCTGGCGGGTGGCAGGTCCTGTCGTCATCTGTCTGGGCTCCAGGCTGTGCACATTCCTAACGTTTTATGGGGGAATTTAAATGTCCGTCCAAATTTTAAAAGGGTCTATTGTAGATAGTGTATGTGAGGGTTGTTTGGGCTCCTGGGCGGCGTTAAGCGCCTACTCTTATTATCGAAAACCACTTTTTTATATTTTGTTTTATGTAAATGTGAAGGAGGGGTGTGCTTGTGCATGAAGTGGTTCAGGGGATAATAGAATCTTTTCCTTTTTCTTTGCTTTCTTCCCCTTTCCCCCCTTTCTCTCTTAGCGCATTTTTCGAACATCTCTGGACACATTTTTAAAATTGGGGGCCCTAAAAAGGGCCGTTGGGTGGTTGTATTCACTCCCGTTGGGTGGTTGTATTCACTCCCTCTCATATCTGGCAACCAATCAGATCAACTGCCAGTAGTACTTTATCATACCCTTCTCATTAAGATGAACTTTATCAGCAGCATAGTCTGCCGGGTAATTAAATTTTCTCAACTGCTGATGATCTCTTCCTGTGGGAGGAGTGAATGACTTACATCTAACATCTTATCAAAGATTTCAACGATTGCAGTCACAACTGGAGCTGCTTTTGATATTGAAACGATTGCATTTTCTGTCTTATTGGGTCCTAACCCTTTAATAAGGTCTTTAAGTTTTTCACTTCATGTGCTATCTGCTGCTTTATTTTGGCCTTTTCCACCATGTACATTCACAAAAGATGCTGATCTCGCTCTCATTGAGAAGTGTGGTGTTAATACAAACTCTATCTTAAATATGTAGTCAATACATTCAGTAAGATATTCAGAAATGCTTGAGTGAGAGAAAAATGGTATCATGTATTTCAAAATGATATTAGTGCGTACCACATCACCCTCATGGATTGCATCCTGAATTTGCAATATAACAAAGTACCACTGTACGGACATAGTCTTGCAGTCCATCAGGGATAATTGAAGGCTTAGGAGGTTCTCTTTTATTAAAAGAGGATTACCAATTCCAGGTAATTTTACTGCACAACCTTGTTGCAAAGCACCTGTTGGAATTTCTAGAGCTAGATTAGCATCGTTAACAGCAACATTTATGTTAACCTTCCCGTCGTGAATCAATTTCAGAGTTTCAGGTGCCCATTTCCAGCTTACATTTTGTCTGAAGAAAATACCCAAATAGACCTTGGTTATGCATTTTACTTTTTTTAAAGGGCTGTCAAAGTTGTTCAAATGAATGACCTTGACCTTCAATCAAAGTCACAGGGATGAAATGTGTATGAAATCTTTTAACATCACATTAACTAAGAGGCCTAGAGTCTTGATATTAAATATGTAACATGCTGGGGTTAATTGCACTCACAGTTGTTCAAGGGGTACAAATGAGTTTATAAACTTTAAACAACTTAGTTTCAATAACTAAAATACCCAGGATACTGGAGCATGCTAGGATAAATTGTTGAAATACTTCAAAGTCCTTTATTCCAGCATGCTACAGCCCAAATATCAGTACCCTGTACCTTTTTGTTACTGAGCCACAGTTTAGAGATTTCAAACTCATTGGACCCTGTGAACTTGACTGAGGGCCAAGTTCATTCCCTTGAACAAGTGCTATCAACATTGTTCAATGTGTTTATGGGTCATGGAGTCAAATATGTTTAAATCTGTAAAGGACTTTTCCAGGCAGCAAGATGCCCAGAGACCTCATATTGGGTCTGTGAACAACTTTGACCTCAATACAAGGTCATGGGAATCGAATCTATTAATATATATATGTATATCAAAACTCAGGTGACCGTCAAGGCCCATGGACCTCTTGTTTGAACTGATCTGAAAACAAGATAGCTGACAAGCAGCCATCTTGGATTTTGACAGTAATAGTTTGTTACCACTATTTCTCAAAAGTGCCAGATATGTCCTCAAATTTCATATAATTATGTATGTAGGTTCCCCACGGTCCTTTGTTGTGCATAGTGTTATTAGACTTTTCCATAAAAGCTATAAAACCATCTGGCAGCAAGATTGGATTTTGACAGAAATCAATTGTACCAAATAGATAGAACATTCCCAGATTCTATGTGTAGGTTTACATGATTTGCTGATGTAAGTTTCTCCTGTTGAAAATATTTTGCCCCTAGAATGACCACACTTTCCTGCTACCGTTACATGTGTAACAAAGCACATGAAATTTAAACCAATATTTCACTGCCTCCGCTGAGGATCAAACCCGGAACCCCTGATTTTACTAGTCTGATGCTCAACTGATCAAGCTAAAGAAAGCTAGTATACACCAGGGTTACGCATGTACAAATGTAGCACTTAACACAACCGAAAATGACATAAAGAGTTTGAATTAAGATGTGTTCTAACTGAGGATTCCCCGCGTTGACTAAGTGATAAAAGCTGTAACATAATTAAAAACAAAAGAACAAAAAAGGTCATCTTTTGAAGATCTGATACAAAGATACAATGTACTCAAATGGTGGGCACTAAGATTGCTCTGGGATTGCTTGTTTAAAGTGTAGTAATTTTGTGATACATGAACATACATATATTAATTTATTTAGATATTAAGAAACATGCATAAATATAATCTTGAACAAACTGAGAATTATTTGAAGTTCTTAGAACATCTAAATATCTGACTTAACAATGTCAATATGTGTTTGCATTGTAATTATATCTTCCCTCGGATGAAGGGAGACATATTTATAATACAAGTATATATGATTCTCCTGGTTCTGGTTCTAGTTCTCCATTAAATAATTCCTTGTCCGAGTCATAACTGCTAAACCGTATAAGATATCTCTATCAAACTTGGTAGGTAGTAGCACTGCAAATAGGTTACTGTGACCATTGGTTATTTTTCCTGTTCCTTGTCCAGACCATAACTGCAAAATTAAGCAAGGTATCTTGAGCAAACTCTGTATTTAGTTGCATCACCTAAAGCAGTTATGCACTGCAAATGAACACAAAACAACAAATAAAACTGAAATGAGAAAACATTTACTGGACACCGATTTTTGAAAGAAGTATCTCTCACTCACTCTATTACAAGCTTGCAAGAATATTTGCTAAAGCATTTAGAGTAACCTTGAATGTGGATTAATTCCCACGGCGCCCCACAGGCACACCATTTACACAACATTTGATCCCCTTCCCCCAAAGATGCTTCTGACCAAATTTGGCTTTGTGGTTCAGGTCTAGTACGGATTTATAGGACGCAGGGCGCTACAGTGCAGTGCAGATGTAATTATTGCTTAATATAAATCCAGTATGTATACAAGGATGTTAATACTGTGTGATTTGCTTTCAAATGGAATGAATATGTCATTCACAATCTCCTCCAACAAAAGGTCAGCTACCTTTTCCTTATTGTGTTCATGTAGGAGGCGAATGTTGCTTGTGATGAGGGCATGTTTTGGTAAATCATCTAATGTGCTCATTCCAAATTTCGACATGACAAAGGAGATGAAGTAGGCTTCTCCAGCAAGCGTCACCAAGTCCTTGTGAGCCTGAAATTATGACCAATAGAATGAAGAAAAGATCTTAACTATTATTATACACCCCCCTTGCAACGAAGTTGGGAAGTATACTGGAATCAGGTTGTATGTACGTCTGTAGACACATCTTGTCCAGACAACTCCTCCTTAACTGGTCAACCGATTCCAATGAAACTTCACACACATATAAAAGACCATATGAAGATTTGCATGTGACTATTTTTCCGAAATGTTAGTTACTATGGTAACCAGGTCATTATACACTGGTTTTTGTGAGCTTGCTATATCTCGCCCACCCTTTGATCAATTTTATTGAAACTTGGTAGGATGGTGTAACATATCAAATGATTCATCAGATGTTGCAGAATAGTTTCTATGGAAACGTGATTGAGGCTTTTGATTGTTGGTAAATCAAATATTGTCAGAAAATTGGTATATAGGTATTGTTTGACATCAGCAACACAAAAAGAAAGTTCTTCGTTTTTAAATATTGGTTATATAAAGTATCCAGGTCACTATACTTTGCGAAATGACATTTTGTTCGGACAACTCCTCCTTAATTTTCTCTCTGATCTGGAACCTCTTCACAAGGAGTGCTGAGGCGACCGAGTCCTCCTTCATGACCTTCTGTACAGAAGGAGCTGAAGACTCGATAGTACCTTCTGGCAGAGATCGGTCTGACTGACTCGATGCCTGAGGGACCACCAAAGAACGCATAAGGTGGTGGGCAAACCTCTGCCCAAGAATACTAGAGACATCGGCCCGGAGGGCCAGCATCCCAGGCTGAGCATGCTGAGCCTCAGCTTCAACAGCCTCGGGGCCATCTTCCTCCTGGGAACCTTCCTCACCGGTAGGGTCGTCATCAGACAACTCGGATGGGTCAATATCCGAACACCCAGGAGAAAGATGAATAACGTCTGTCTACCTCTGCTATGCCCGCGCCCTCAAAATCCATCTCCTCCTCAATAGGGACCGAAGACTCTGGGAGAAACAGGGGCCACCAGAGGAGCCAACTCCAGAGAGTGAGACTCTTCCATATGGCGTATAGACACAGAGTGCCTAACCGCCATGGCTGTAGGCTTGGGTCTAAGATCCGAAGCCGACCCCTGGGACTTGGAGACCAACGAGTCCGCATGGGAGGCGGAAGTCCTAAAGGTCCGGCAAACCTTCTTAGGACCAGACGCCAAGGCCCCCGAAGTAGCAGAACGTTGGGGGGATTTCCAACTGCTTAACAGTCTCCTATAGGGAGAGACCAAAACCCAGGGATTCCACAAGGAAACCCCTAAGGGAATAGGAATGGTCCCTTGGGCTGAGAGTGACCCCAGAACTGGCCTGAGTCTGGGGCTGGCCATCCTGTCTGAAAGACACGGATGGACCGCCACTCCCACCAGGTGGACACCCAGACATGATCGGGCTAGGCCATTACTGCTGGTATCCAGAACCTTCTGCAGGCACCTGTATACCCAGAGTCAGGGGGAAAAGGTGCATAGGGCTCTGGACTGGACCGGTACTGACCAGAACAAGCAACCAGTGTGAGCGGGAAGACAGGCCCAGCACTGACGCAAGGCAAAAGGGAGCTACCGGCCAATTCGACCCTTGACTGCGCCAAGTCATGGTCAGGCAGTCCCCCCTCCCCCCTACTCCAGGGCGCGCCTGGACAGGGGGGACCACCCCCTGCTCGAGGATGGAGCTGGAAGGAACGAGAGCACCCCCAGCAGGAACGCCTAAAACACCCACCGGTTCAGCACTGGAGGTGGAGGACTTGGAAGGCTTACTTCCCCTGTCGGAAGAACTGGATGAATCCCTCTTCCGGCGGAAAGTTGGCCAGACAGGCATGGTAGCCTTTGCAGCAGACTTCGTGTGCAAACAAAGTTCACACGGCAAAGTCTAGCTGCGAGGTCGGCAAAAGGGACAGGCATCATTTGTTCCGGTTATAACCGAGCCTAGGACACTAAGGGGGAGGGGGCTGGTAGGGCCGAGGCTTTAGGGTGTGCAATTTCGCTTTTTAGTAATCACCAAACAGGTCTAATATGGGGAGGACAGATCTGACTATATCTATACCCTAACGTCTAAAAAAAAAAAAAAAAAAAAAAACAACTGGGGAAATTTTGGACTGTCACAGAAACGCCTAGTCCTACTCTAGTCTCACTTTATATTTCCCTAATATAAACCTATGCTCTGTGGCGGCTAGCAGTTAGCCTTCTCTTTTTCGAAAACCAGCAGAGGTTCTTTAACGTGCACGGCGTGACTCACTGTACACCGGACCCCCGTTTAACGTCCCTTCCGAAGGACAAGAAGTTTTAGAAGATAGCGGGAGAGAGTGTATGGGAAAGTCGGAAATTGGAAAATAGGTTTAGCTTGTTAGCTGGTGTAGGTTTGTTATTTGTAGATGGGATTACTAGCCACCATTTGACAAGGTTAGTCATGCTGGTCTAGAGTGGATTTTAAAAGTGGGGAACTGTGTTATTAAGTTCAGTTATGAGAGTGGATGTGATGGGGTGATGTAAAGAATGTGCTGGAATTGGGTTAGCGTAGATTTTTGGGATTAGTGAGAATAAATGTGAATTATTATACAATCGATGTCGTTCGGGAGACTGTAGATTACTGTGTATAATCGTCTACATGTCTACCCTACTAGAGCAGGGATTTGTATATTAGAAGGTGGAAGGTAGGGTGGAAGAGATTTTGTAATGGTTGTTGGCTTTGGGTTTCGGCCCAGTGTATGTTGTATTTATGTAGGAGATGTTTTTGTGTGTGTATGTGGTGTTGTGGGTATGGTTTAAAAAAAAAAAAAAAAAAAAAAAAAAAAAAAAAAAAGGGTGGGGGGGGGGGGGGGATCTTAATGTTTTTTTTTTTTTTTTTTTTACAATGTCCCCTGCTAAGGGATGTGGTGTGTGTTATTGGCATGTATTAAAGGGTATTGTTGGTATGTGTGAGGTGGTGAAATTATAGTCCTGTGTCCAGTGTTGAATACACCTCCCTGTAAAGTCAATTACAGAGGGCTGTGTATCCTGGTTTCCCTACCTACCATAGGTTACTGACCACCCATTGGGGACATGTAGATTCGAATACGTCCACTGTTTATCCAGTTATAGTAAGCAGTGGTTGTACGATCTACAAGTAGTACCTATTTGTGTTTTTATTCTATACTGGACGTGGACTCATAATTGCGTATATTGCGTGTGTGTGTGTGTGTTTTGATTTTTTTTTTTTTTATATATATATATATATATATAATTATATCGCTTTCCTAGATTTTATCAATATAATCAATATCCGTTAGATAGGAGGTTAATTGGTCGAATACATATTTTCTATGTTGTTTTGGAGGGTTGAGTACCGTTTTGGAATCGAATTTCATATTGTCTATATGCTCAATTTGGTTTTGGAAAACTGATCTAAAGTTGTCATGGGTGGTGCATTCGAACAGAATGTGTTCTATGGTTTCCGGTTCACCACAGTTTGGACAATATGGACTGACTTCCTTTTTAATACGGTTGATGTTATGACCGAGTTTGGTGTAGCCTAATCGAAGTCTAGTGATAACAGTATCCTCTACTTTATTATAACTATATAACTGAGGTTGGATCTTAACATTGCTCTCGATGGAATAGAGCCAGTTATTAGTTAATTTCGACCAATTTTCCTGCCTTATCAATTGAGTTTTGTCATTGATTATACTGACGACCTCTGATACACTCAAGTCTATATTTAGATGAACATCACGTGACCCTAAGGCTGCTCTAGCGAGTTGATCTGCTATCTCGTTACCTAAAATGTCGACATGAGATGGAATCCATTCGAATTTTAGATCTATTCCTAATTGATCGATCTCGTCGGTGATCATATAATGAATTGCATTAAGCAGTTTAGGTCTACTGCTATTTCCAGTTGTCAAGGATTGTAAGGAGCTGAGGGAGTCCGAAAGAATGACTACTCGTTCAAATTTGGTGTGGTTTTTCTTAATACCTAGTAATGCTATTTGAATAGCCATGAGTTCAGCTGTGTAGACCGAGGCTCTGTCACTTAGTCGGAGAGATTTTCTGATGTTATATGTATCGTTATATATACCTATCCCTACTCTATCATTGGTTGGATTTTTAGAGCCATCGGTATAAAATTTAACGAAGTTGTAATATTTCTTATCTATCAACTCTAATGCTAGGTGTTTTGCGCCTATCGGGTCGTGGTGTTTATCTAACGTCTTATGCAGTAATAGCGATACGTTTGGTGATGTTTTTAACCACGGGACTTGGAAATCTTGTTTGCGGGAGATCTTGACACCTTCTAAACCATATTTCTGTTTTAATCTAAGTATTTCTGAAGGATAGGGAGCCCTGATGTTGGTAACAGGTATTTCACTATTTTGTATTGCTTTGTTTAGTAAGAACCTATCCCCATGATTTTGGGTTCTAGCCCAGTATTTTAGAGTAAGGTTTTCTCGCCTAAGTGTTAATGTTGTTTCGCCGGCCTCTGCTAGTAAACTATTGCTGTTGGTGTTTTTGATGGCCCTTAGCGCTACCCTTAAGGCTGTGTGTTGTATTACATCTAGATGTTTTAATACTGTGTCACTAGCTATATTATATACCTGGCACCCGTAATCTAACCTTGATCTAACTAAGGCCTTATATAACATTAATTGAGTTGTTTTATTGGCGCCAAATTTACAACCAGAAATATACCTCATGGTGTTAATTGCCTTTTGGCATGATTCCTTTACATATTGAATATGTTTACTCCATGTGAGTTTGTGATCGATTATCATGCCTAAATACCTAACTTGTTTTTCAAATTTTAATTTGGTCTGGCCTAGGTATAGTTCTGGTAGTGTTCTACTTCTAGAGAAATACATTGCTACAGTTTTTTGTTTAGATGGTTTAAAACCCCACTTATTGGCCCACTCATTAATTGCTGTAAGATTTTTTTGGATATGTTTGGTTAGATATCTAATGTTTTTTCCTGTACTCCAGATACACCCATCATCTGCAAATTGCGCTAACTTGGTGTTGTTGTTTAGCGTATCTGACAGTGTGTTGATGTAAATATTTTTGGATATGTAAATATCTAATGTTTTTTCCTGTACTCCAAATACACCCATCCTTGTTGCTACACTTGGTGTTGTTGTTTAGCGTATCTGACAGTGTGTTGATGTAAATATTAAAGAGTGTTGGAGAAATAACGCTGCCTTGTGCTACACCGTTGTCTAGTTCAAGTTGATCCGAAAGAGTGTTATGGATCCTAACTTGAATTTTACGGTTTTTAAGGAAACTGTTGACGAATTTGAAGATGTTACCAGTTATGCCGAATTTTTTTAGTGAGACCAGAAGTCCGTCATGCCAAATGAGATCATAAGCTTTTTCCAGATCTAAGAAGACAGCTAGAGTGTTTTGTTTGAGGTTAAAACCTTTTTTTTATCTCTGAAGTGAGTCGTAGTAGTGGGTCTAATGTCGATCTACCCTTACGGAATCCGCTCTGTTCCTCGTTTATGATACCTGATCTTTCTAATGAGTGTACTAGCCTATTGTTTACCATAGTTTCCATGACCTTACACAGGTGTGAGGTTAGAGCTATGGGCCTATATGATGCAGGTTCTTGTGGATTTTTACCTGGTTTTAGTATAGGTATAACAATGGCATTTTTCCAAGATTCAGGTATTATACCTGTGTCCCATATGTGGTTGTAAAAAAGGAGTATGATGTCTGTGATGTTGTCCGGACAGTGTTTGAGTATGTTGTATGAAATATTATCATCGCCCGGGGACGTGTTTCTCTTGTTCTGTAGTGCTTGTTTGTATTCTGTGATTGTGAATGGGCAGTTGAGATCACCGGTGTTAGGGCCTGGGTCTTTGATTTCATTATCAATGGTGACTTGATTGTGAACTTTATTTAGTTTGAATTCAGGGGTCAAATTATCATTACTACTAGCCTTTTGATATTGTTTAGCTAGAGTATCTGCCTTTTCCTTATCGGTAATGTTGTTCTTACCTAGTATAGGGATTTCTGATCTACTTATTCCCTGTATAGCTTTGACCTTTGACCAAACGTTTTTCAAATTAGTTTTGTTATTTAAAGATGTACAAAACTCTTGCCAATGATTGTTTTTGGCGTTTTGAATGATGTTATTGAAGTTTGTTTTGCATCTTGTGTACTCTGTTTTTAATAGTTCACTATTTTTATTTGCCCTCCATTTCCTTTCGCTATTCTTTTTGAGTTTTTTGGCTAACCTACACTCATCGTTCCACCATGGATTGTTTTTCCTCGTTTTGGGTTTGCCTGAGGTTTTAGGGATAGATGTTGACGCTATATCTAAAATAACCCTAGTTAAATTTGCATTAAAGACGTCAACATCTTGATCGAAAATTTCCTCATGTTGGATTGTTTCTGCTAAAATTTTGAATTGGTCCCAATTGGCCTTATTAAAAACCCATCGTGGTGGGTATTGAATTGTATTGACATGGGGTTTAAAATCAAACTGTGTCAAAATTGGGTAATGGTCGGAACCTAGAGTGCTATCGAGGGTGTTCCAGTAGCTACATTTACTAGCTAAGTTTGGAGATGCTAGGGTGATATCTAGATGGGATTCTATACCCCGTGCTACATCTATTCTAGTAGGGTTACCCTCATTTAGTATGGTTAGACCAGTCTCATCTGCCCATTTGTGTATTGTTTCTCCCCGGGAATTGTTTTTGTTACTTCCCCACAATGTATGATGTCCATTAAAATCCCCGGTTACAATGATGTTATCTGTGTCGATATTTTCTATCAGATTCACCAGGGAATTAAATGGAATTGGTTTTTTGGGGGAGAGGTATATATTGAGTATGACTGTTTTGTTTGTTTTGTTGTGTAGTTCTATTCCTAGAGCCACAATATCTTGGTCTTTGATTTCATACTCTTTGTATGCAATTCCGCATTTTATATATATTGCCAAACCTTGGTCCGAATCGTACCTAAATGGTGGATTGTAACCATTAATTTTGAAACTTTTGTGTTTAGGTTTAAGCATTGTTTCCTGAATACATAAAATATCGGGAGCATTTTCGTTCAGAAATGATTTTAATTCTGAAATTTTCGGCTTAAGGCCTCCTGCATTCCAATGCATGACAGTAAGGCCTGACTGGTCATTTAATATACCCGCGAAAGAAAATGGGTATTTATATTAAATTTATGTTGCTTGTGGCTCTAGTAAAGCTGTCGTTTGCTATTTCCAGGTCTCGGCTGATTGGCGGTGTGTTTTGCCCGTGATCTGGTGTTAGGGCGTGTCGGTGTTGTTTGTTTGTTTTTTGGTGTTGTTTTATTGTTTGTTTGTGTCCTACGTCTACCCAATCCAGTAGGAGAGCGAGGTGTGGGAGGTTTGGACAGAAACGAGTCGTCTAACTCTCCAGAACTATCCAGAAGGTGTATTGTTTGTTGTGTAGGAGTGTTTTTGGTTTGTGTGTTGTTATTAAGGTTTGGGGTGTTGTTTGTGTTGAGAAAAGTGTAGGTGATGTTGTTGGTGTGGACTGTGTTGGTTTTGGCTGTGTTGGTGAGGTTTGTGTGGGTGTTGTTTGTGTCAGTTTATTTATGGGTGTGACTTGAGGTGCCGGGAACCCGTTTTGTTTGTTTATTAGGGCCCTGACTTTTTGTAGTGCTTGTCTGTCTGTGAGTGTTTGATCACGTGCTAACAGGACAATATTGCCGAGTAGCTCTGTGGTGACTAATACTCCGTGTTGTGTAGGTGTTATTTGTGAGTTAATGGTTGTAGTAGTGTTGGTGTGTTTGTTTGTGTTATTTTGCGGAGTGTTGTTTTGTACGACTGCCGAGTACAGTCGATTTGTTGTAGTTTTGTTGTAGGTGATTTGGGTTGTTGAGCACTGGGAATATTTTGGTTTTGTATGCTTTGTAGTAGGTTTTTGTTGTTTGCGTGGTACGTTGAATTTTGTTACTGGATATGTGATTTTGTTAAATTTGATTTCTTTAGGTAGAGTGTTTGAGTGAAATTCCAGTAGGATGGATGTAGTAGGTTGTTTGTCTTTGTTGTGCATCCTACTGGCTGTCTTGACATTGTTTATTTTGTTTAATGATGTTAATGACGTGTTGAGGGGGATCCGATAGATGACCCCCTTTGTTGTTGTGCGAGTCATTTTTTGTTTGCGTCTAGGTGGGGAGTTTGTATATGGCCGTTTAGATAGCCGTGTTGTACATGGTGTACCATCTATACATGCGATTTTCATCGCCTTTGTTATGCACATCGCTGTGGCGCAGAGAACTAATATGATACCTGATGGTAGCATCTTGACGTCCCTGACGTCACTGGTTACCCCTGTGTATTGGGATATGTCCCCGCGAACACGTCCCGCATGTAGTGGTTTTTTATCCCTAGGGGTCAGTATAACTACGGCGGGTTTGTTTGTGGTTGGGCCAGCCATGTTGTGTTTGTAGTTAGTTGACAGAGGGAAAAGGGTGAGAGGAATTCCTGTGGGGAGATCCTAATTAGTCTAGAATAAAAGGTCTGGTGTGTTACCTGGAGACGGAGCGACAGAGACCTTGATTGAGAAAAGAACGCGGTCAAGCGTGAAAGTGAGTGGTCTGGATAGCAGAGGTTGTGTAGTCAGGTGTGAAAGTGTGATATCTGGCCACGGAAAGACAATGGACAGGAACCAGATACAGTTTTTCTTTTGTTTTTGGGGTTGGGATGGCACTTTATAAGGCCGTCTTAAAAATGGTCCGAAATGAATAGCCCGATAAGAAAATAGATAAAATAAAGGTTATATGTATCAGAGATATATAAAATATGAAATATTTTCTACAGAATTATAACTCTACCTAATACTGTTTGGACCTTCCTATTGTATTTGATATATAGCTGAATCTAGTTATAACTATAGTATCACTATAAAACTCCTTAAACAAGGTATCTAAATAATAAATTATACAGACCAGGATACTATTTATTATCAGTTCCCGACGCTAAAATACGAGATAGCGACTAAATGATTAATAAGAAATCTTGAAAAGTACTTATCCTTCTGATGGATTTCTCGGGAACTCTGTTGTCTAATTAATCCTCGGTCTGCCGATAGAATTAACACATCAAAAAAAAAAAAAAAAAGTCCACAGGAATTACACAATATATTCCAGAAGAATATATGGAATATATATATATAGAAAAGACTGTTGGTGAATATGTAACCTAACACTATATCGTTGATGACAGGTAACAAAGGTACTCTAAGCCTGTAGGTAGGTGTCGACGGTTAGCCCAGATAATGGCTTGTGTAGGATTTGGATTGGACCTGTAACAAGGACAGGGAAATATGGAATTCTGTCATTTAAGGACCCCAGTGATTTAAAATGGAAAAAGAAACATGCACACAGACTTGCTTTTATTTGTTTTTCTGAAAATTTAGAATTGTCAAGTGATCTGGACTGTTCCCATCTCTGTCATAATAGTTTATGTTTAAATGTAGAGCACATAAGTTCAGAACCTCATTTTGTAAATAATAACAGGCAGTACTGTTTAAATTCAAATGTGTGTTATGGTCATTTAGGGTTCAGTGACTGCATGTTGAATTTGAAAATGTAATTGAGTTTTTATTGATTTGAGGGTATTAGCTATTGTACACTGATGTATACAACATTGTCCGACTACCACCACGTGGAGGTTCCCTCATTAGGTAGTCATATATTTTGTTGTTGTTGTTGCTGTTGTTGTTACATTATTTTGTGTTTTTTTTTCTGATTGTTGACATGTCTCTAATAAATTTGTTGTCGCCTCTTCTTCTCAATACAGGTGGTCCTGAGGTCGGTTGTCTCCCCTACATGGATGGATGTTGGGATCTAGCTGACCTCTCCTGTAGTCAGACTTCCGAGCGGACCTGGACCTTTTCGCATGCTGCTTGTGCTGTTCTGCTAACAACAACATACTTCTTTTCTTGACAGCAGGTTTGTATTGGTGGTGGCGTTGATATATTTCCTCTGAGCTGAGTTGATTAAGTTTATGTTTGACCTCCCTACTTGATTGAAGAAGCAGTTGTATTCAAACCTAATGACACAGTGATCAGGTGACATCATATTCTTTCCCTCTCAGCCAAGCTCCTGTCCAGCAAAGTTTGTTGTGGAGGGCACGTCCAAGTATCCACTTCTTAGGGGTAGATGTCTCGATACCCAGACTTAACCCCTGTGAGGCATTCATCCCTGGCTTCTTAGCACTTCCAAATGATGTGCTGTTGTACCGCCCATCCACAGCTAGTCCGATGGTGCTCGGGGAATCATCTCCTCTCAGGGTGTTGGCCTCCACCACCAGTCTGGTCTTCTCGGACATGTCCTTTTTGTTGAGGGCAGTAATGTCCTTGGACACTTGATTTGCCTGTCGCTGCACTCCACTCTTGGCTCCTGCAGGTATATTCAGGTGTCCGAGAAGTAACGTGGCTCCTTTGGTGCTGACAGCCTGGCCACACAAAGCTGAAGGCAGGTACTTGTTGACAAGGGCTGGCTTTGGTCCGGGCTTATCCGTGTCTGCCTCTCTATGTAGTTTGTACAGTGGAGATCTGTTCTGGCATTTATTACATCGGACAGCACAACTCCATCCCAGAGCCCTTTTCCGCTCGGTGTCCAGTTCAAACTCCGGTACCATGCATGATGTAGTGTTTGGTTGTCCGGCGTGAAGTCTGATGATGGTGTTCCACATTTTCACCATCAACACTATGTCGATGATCCGGTTTCCTTCTATTACAGGCTCAGAGTTGGATTCTTCAGCTGTAACAGTTGCCGGCCGTAGTATCCATGTTGGACAAGGTCTGTCTCCAGTATCTGTTGTTACCAGGGAAAGGCCGTCAGGACTGGGCTTGGTGATCAGCTGAAATTCCTGGGTGGTCAGTCTTCTGGTCAGAGCTGGTCTCTCTTCTCTGGTGACAGGTACCTCAGGATCTTCAACTTTAAATACCTGGCCCTTATTCTTTGGAACATTTCCAGGCTTGAAATGATTGTTCCTTCTCTTTCTGTCTCCCTTCATATTGGTAATGGTCAGTAATGGTCAGTAGTGGTCAGCAGTGTGGTCAGCAGTGGTCAGTCAGAAGTAGTCAGATGTATTAAGAATACAAAAATCAAACTGAAGCTGACCATTTGATTGGTCATTGTGATATACACATCATTGCCTGTTTGATAATATAACATCAAAGGTGTTTCAGAGACAGGGAGAGCCCCAAAAGTAAACATAAAGGCCCAAAGAGAACACCCCCCCCCTCCCCTGCCTTTGGCATGGGTAGTCTTTGTATGTATACATGTGGCTGTTAGTTAGTCCAGTGGGTGTCATTCACTGTGATTGTTTACTGCAAGTCTTCACTGTTATCTATTGATTATTTCATGTCCAAATCAAAGCTGAAAAATGCTTTAAAGCAGATTAAATGTTCAGTTAATATTAAAATTTGGTAATTTAAAAAAAAAATTTAAATTCTACAAAAAAAAATGAAGTTGTAATTTGAAATTGAAAAACTTTTTTGTATAGGTATATGTAGGAATTATTCAAGTTTATATACCAATTTACAGAACTGAAATATCTTAATAATTGCAAAATCTGTTTCATTTTTCCTGACGCTTGGTGTCTGTGATATGTACAGCAAAGTGTATGTAAAGCTGAGTTAAAATCTCAGTCTGAGAGGGGTTTTTCAATTCTTCATAACTCCTGTTTTATTTGACCTACGCTGATTCTGTTTACGCCGAAATGTTTGAAATAGCTCACAGTTGATGAAAATATTTTTTTTTAAATTTAAAAAAAAAAAGTGTCCTTTAATGACATGCCTAAAAATCCATGTTTTTATTTCTCATACCCACATTTTTTGACCGATTCTCATACAAATTGGCATGGTTGTTCTATATTTCATGACTGATTAGGTAGTGAAATAATTTTTAATTCATCACTTCGATTATAATTAAAATTTTAATTAAATTAAATTTTTAGAAAATTTTTAAACTTTATTTTCTGGAGTGATCAGGACATCTATAAATAACATCAAATTAGCATATTTGTGTTCTTGTGTATTCCTATGCCAGATTTTTAAAAGTTAAGATGGAGGATTTTTTTCAAATTATACAAGTACAAGATCTTAGAAAATTCTGTGGTTAGCCCAGATAATGGCTTGTGTAGGATTTGGATTGGACCTGTAACAAGGACAGGGAAATATGGAATTCTGTCATTTAAGGACCCCAGTGATTTAAAATGGAAAAAGAAACATGCACACAGACTTGCTTTTATTTGTTTTTCTGAAAATTTAGAATTGTCAAGTGATCTGGACTGTTCCCATCTCTGTCATAATAGTTTATGTTTAAATGTAGAGCACATAAGTTCAGAACCTCATTTTGTAAATAATAACAGGCAGTACTGTTTAAATTCAAATGTGTGTTATGGTCATTTAGGGTTCAGTGACTGCATGTTGAATTTGAAAATGTAATTGAGTTTTTATTGATTTGAGGGTATTAGCTATTGTACACTGATGTATACAACATTGTCCGACTACCACCACGTGGAGGTTCCCTCATTAGGTAGTCATATATTTTGTTGTTGTTGTTGCTGTTGTTGTTACATTATTTTGTGTTTTTTTTTCTGATTGTTGACATGTCTCTAATAAATTTGTTGTCGCCTCTTCTTCTCAATACAGGTGGTCCTGAGGTCGGTTGTCTCCCCTACATGGATGGATGTTGGGATCTAGCTGACCTCTCCTGTAGTCAGACTTCCGAGCGGACCTGGACCTTTTCGCATGCTGCTTGTGCTGTTCTGCTAACAACAACATACTTCTTTTCTTGACAGCAGGTTTGTATTGGTGGTGGCGTTGATATATTTCCTCTGAGCTGAGTTGATTAAGTTTATGTTTGACCTCCCTACTTGATTGAAGAAGCAGTTGTATTCAAACCTAATGACACAGTGATCAGGTGACATCATATTCTTTCCCTCTCAGCCAAGCTCCTGTCCAGCAAAGTTTGTTGTGGAGGGCACGTCCAAGTATCCACTTCTTAGGGGTAGATGTCTCGATACCCAGACTTAACCCCTGTGAGGCATTCATCCCTGGCTTCTTAGCACTTCCAAATGATGTGCTGTTGTACCGCCCATCCACAGCTAGTCCGATGGTGCTCGGGGAATCATCTCCTCTCAGGGTGTTGGCCTCCACCACCAGTCTGGTCTTCTCGGACATGTCCTTTTTGTTGAGGGCAGTAATGTCCTTGGACACTTGATTTGCCTGTCGCTGCACTCCACTCTTGGCTCCTGCAGGTATATTCAGGTGTCCGAGAAGTAACGTGGCTCCTTTGGTGCTGACAGCCTGGCCACACAAAGCTGAAGGCAGGTACTTGTTGACAAGGGCTGGCTTTGGTCCGGGCTTATCCGTGTCTGCCTCTCTATGTAGTTTGTACAGTGGAGATCTGTTCTGGCATTTATTACATCGGACAGCACAACTCCATCCCAGAGCCCTTTTCCGCTCGGTGTCCAGTTCAAACTCCGGTACCATGCATGATGTAGTGTTTGGTTGTCCGGCGTGAAGTCTGATGATGGTGTTCCACATTTTCACCATCAACACTATGTCGATGATCCGGTTTCCTTCTATTACAGGCTCAGAGTTGGATTCTTCAGCTGTAACAGTTGCCGGCCGTAGTATCCATGTTGGACAAGGTCTGTCTCCAGTATCTGTTGTTACCAGGGAAAGGCCGTCAGGACTGGGCTTGGTGATCAGCTGAAATTCCTGGGTGGTCAGTCTTCTGGTCAGAGCTGGTCTCTCTTCTCTGGTGACAGGTACCTCAGGATCTTCAACTTTAAATACCTGGCCCTTATTCTTTGGAACATTTCCAGGCTTGAAATGATTGTTCCTTCTCTTTCTGTCTCCCTTCATATTGGTAATGGTCAGTAATGGTCAGTAGTGGTCAGCAGTGTGGTCAGCAGTGGTCAGTCAGAAGTAGTCAGATGTATTAAGAATACAAAAATCAAACTGAAGCTGACCATTTGATTGGTCATTGTGATATACACATCATTGCCTGTTTGATAATATAACATCAAAGGTGTTTCAGAGACAGGGAGAGCCCCAAAAGTAAACATAAAGGCCCAAAGAGAACACCCCCCCCCCTCCCCTGCCTTTGGCATGGGTAGTCTTTGTATGTATACATGTGGCTGTTAGTTAGTCCAGTGGGTGTCATTCACTGTGATTGTTTACTGCAAGTCTTCACTGTTATCTATTGATTATTTCATGTCCAAATCAAAGCTGAAAAATGCTTTAAAGCAGATTAAATGTTCAGTTAATATTAAAATTTGGTAATTTAAAAAAAAAATTTAAATTCTACAAAAAAAAATGAAGTTGTAATTTGAAATTGAAAAACTTTTTTGTATAGGTATATGTAGGAATTATTCAAGTTTATATACCAATTTACAGAACTGAAATATCTTAATAATTGCAAAATCTGTTTCATTTTTCCTGACGCTTGGTGTCTGTGATATGTACAGCAAAGTGTATGTAAAGCTGAGTTAAAATCTCAGTCTGAGAGGGGTTTTTCAATTCTTCATAACTCCTGTTTTATTTGACCTACGCTGATTCTGTTTACGCCGAAATGTTTGAAATAGCTCACAGTTGATGAAAATATTTTTTTTTAAATTTTAAAAAAAAAAGTGTCCTTTAATGACTATGCATTAAATACTTCTGGGTTCAGTACCCACGAATGAAGTCCCTAAAAAATGTATGTATATTTGGGAAAAAAATAATATGCCTCTTTGAATTGGATGTTTGCCTATAAATTTGCTGTAGATGTGTTATAGAGATGATAATCTAGCTGTCAGTAGGTGAAATGTGCAGATGAAACTTTGGGACTTAGTTATGAATTTTAATGTTACAATGAAACATATAATAATTTTTAATTCATCACTTCGATTATAATTAAAATTTTAATTAAATTAAATTTTTAGAAAATTTTTAAACTTTATTTTCTGGAGTGATCAGGACATCTATAAATAACATCAAATTAGCATATTTGTGTTCTTGTGTATTCCTATGCCAGATTTTTAAAAGTTAAGATGGAGGATTTTTTTCAAATTATACAAGTACAAGATCTTAGAAAATTCTGTGGTTAGCCCAGATAATGGCTTGTGTAGGATTTGGATTGGACCTGTAACAAGGACAGGGAAATATGGAATTCTGTCATTTAAGGACCCCAGTGATTTAAAATGGAAAAAGAAACATGCACACAGACTTGCTTTTATTTGTTTTTCTGAAAATTTAGAATTGTCAAGTGATCTGGACTGTTCCCATCTCTGTCATAATAGTTTATGTTTAAATGTAGAGCACATAAGTTCAGAACCTCATTTTGTAAATAATAACAGGCAGTACTGTTTAAATTCAAATGTGTGTTATGGTCATTTAGGGTTCAGTGACTGCATGTTGAATTTGAAAATGTAAT